>NC_089240.1:1823533-2161991 GCF_963924675.1 Phocoena phocoena
TTAATACCTTTAAATGTCAAGCCTGGGAGGCGGAGCCTTGAAGATGAGCAATGATGTATATTTCAAGCTAAAGGCAACATTCTTTTACCAGAGGTGCAGCGCCAGCATTACTAGGCAGAAGCAAACAGAGCACAGAGGTTAGAGCTAAAGGAACAGATCTGATGCGGAGTCACGTGTGCTCTTCTCTGTAACATAACCATCCCCTGCAATTCATTTGAGAACATTTTCATCACCCCAACTAGAAACCCCAGTCTTTCGCTATCACCCCTTTATCCCTCTATCCCTCACCCACCCCAGCCCCTGGCAACCATGAATCTGCTTTTTCTGTCTCTATGGATTTGCCTATTCCAGATATTTCAAATCAATGGGACGAAAACCTTTCTGAACTGGCTTCTTTTACAGAGCGCGTTTTTGAGGTTCATCCAGGTTGTAAGGTGCTTCCGTTCTCTTTGTGGTTGTATGATACCCCATTGTGTGTCTAGACCACATTTTAGTTATTTTTACTTACGATTCAAAGAGTCGGTAACAAGTCTACAGACTCTGGGTCAAATTCTGGGCAGGATTTCTTTTAGCAGAGCCTAGTGTTTGGACCCCACAGGGCACTGTGGCGTGTTTGTTTTTTACCCCTGTTATGAACAAAGAGTAACATTTATGTTACTCTCTCTTTCCCAAACCCTGCAGCGTGTTAGCTTCCAGAGTAACCTAGATGGGAAATCTGGGCTTGGCCAGTGGAGACATCTATGGGGCAGCGGTCATGACGCAAACAGCTATTTCATGAAGGTCAGAGTTAGTTTAGGAGAAAAAACTTGGATATGACCCATGATGGACTTTCCTTGTTTCCCCGCAGAACTGAACCTACGTACCCACTCGTATCCTGGTGAGGCAGTGAGATGCCTGAGGCCAAAGAAACAAGGAAATAGGTGGACCCTCAGAGGAGGGGACCTTCCATGTGACCGTCCTCACTTCTGACACCAATTATGAGTTTGGAGGAATCTCCCCGAACACTCCCAGTCACGGTGTGAGCTGTTGCAAACTGCAAGGTCACAGGCTCACGTGGGCACAAGTCTTTGCAGCCTCTGCCTGACCACGAGAGAAACCCTGGTATTTCAACACAGTACAGAGTCTGTTGCTCCCCTGCGATGACTTTGGGGGTGCCTGTGCGACCCTCACCTGTGTCTTTTGAGAAGCCAACTAATGCACACCCCTCCCCACTGGATTGCAAGCCCACTGCCAAGTGCACACAGGTGTCAGAGAGAAATAAAGGCTTCTGCTGATCGCCTTTCCAGCTGGACTGGAAAGGGGGCCCGGCGCACGGACTTAACAGGCTCCCCTTCTCCCCACAGTGACCTGATTCTCCCAGGTGGAACTGGGGCAGCTGGGCAGTTCTGTGAAGTCCTTCCCTTCACAACTGCCTCTGCCTCGGTGATGCCCCCCTGCAGGAGGAAAGGGATGGGAGTGCACACCTGTTGCAGGTGCAGGAAGAGAGAGACAGAGAGAGAGAGAGAGAGGGCGGACGGAGAGCCAGCAAAAGAAAGTTCTCAGACCTCCTATGATTTCCTCCAGAGGTGTACAAAGAATCCCTCCCACCTCTTGAATTCGAAAGGGATGGTAGGAGACAAAATTAAATTTGCTTTATGTTTACACCCAATGAGTCATGATTGTTTAACACACCAGTTACATACGCTTCCCCCAGAAGAGTCCTCAAGAAATACCAGGCATATAGCGTCATAAGTTGGATTTCAGAGACAGTGGTTGTAGGGGTGAGAACGCAGGTGCCGCAGTCATTGGAGACTTCCTCCCTGCTCCCCTCCAGCCGTGCATTGCAATGAAAGGGCAGTGATGAAAGCTCATGTGGAAAAAAAATGCATTGAACCTGGTGGTCGTCAGAGCCCTTTTCATTTTCAGAGTCGTATCCTCTGGTCTGTGGCTGCATTTCTGTGTCTCACATTACAAAACCCCAGGCTCTAACTGGGTGCCGGTGGTGGTGTACTCAAGACGTAAGAAAGATGAAACATCTTGAACTTTCCAGGAGGGAAGGAGAGGGGCATTTATGGTCTTGGCTGTAAGTATTCTAGGAGTCTGGAGAAGGGTGAGGGTACATGCTACTACAAAGACCACGGGCAAGTTCACGGGGAATTTGGAGCTTCTTGTGAACGCCCAGATCAGTGTAGGTCTGGACAGGTAAAGGGGGCTGACGGGAAAGGATAATGTCCTACAGGAGTCAAGGTCACTGAGGGCTGAGGCAAGGCTGATGGCCCCTACTTGTCCAGCCATGAGTGAGGACGAAAGCCGTCTTCCTCACTGTGTGTCTTCAATCCTGACATGAGGTGTCCACCTCCCAGCCCAAACGTCTCTCCCTGCCTGGGCTCGTGGGTTGGTGAGCTGCCTCTGGGCGGAATGCATTGTTGTTTCAGTGGTCAGTTTTTGTGTCTCTGATATCGTCTCCTTGTAACAGCCCAGCTTGAGTTTTCCAACGAGGACGTGGGACGTTGAATGACAAGCATGTCCTGCCACGTGGTCGGGCTGACACCTGGGCCCTGGCGTTCCTGACGAGGTAGGTCCCTCTCCTCCACCAACGCTCCTTGCATTCTCTGGCTTCCCTCTGACCTTCAGTGATGCTCCTTGATTCTTCACGCAACGTTCTCACTGCACGCACCTTCCCAGCTGTGGGACCTGTGATATAGAGGCAATAGCATGACGGTCCATTGCAGACCTGCCTTGTGGCTGAAATAACCTTCTAGGAAAACTGTTCTGACATTTTTATAAATAAAAACCTCTTGACTAGGAGCCAGTAAAAATACCCGATACTGAATTCTGCTGTACCGGGGTGAGCTAATCATAGGAGGTCACTTCCATTCACAGAAGCGTTAGCAGAAAGGAAGAGTCCTCAGGGAACAAAATGAAACGCATCTGGCTCATATTCGCATAGAAGGAGGTAAAAATACCCGATACTGAATTCTGCTGTACCGTGGTGAGCTAATCATAGGAGGTCACTTCCATTCACAGAAGTGTTAGCAGAAAGGAAGAGTCCTCAGGGAACAAAATGAAATGCATCTGGCTCATCCTCGCATAGAAGGAGAGGTTGGGTTTGCTCAGCCCGGCTGTTCTGAGTTTTCAAGGCTGGTCTAGGTGGCCACTGGTGGTGGATCCTTGCAGGGGTCACTAAACTGAGGATGATACAAAGAATATGAGTTAGACCCTACGGTGGACAGTTTGAGGTAATGGTTGTGTTCAGTGGTTGTGTTTCTGTTGGTTGCAGGTGGTGATTAAGGGCTTACACTTGCATTAAGGTGATCAAAAGTACGTTTTCATGAGATTAAGCTGGCGACCGCAGGCACGATGGTCTGTGGCTTCTCCCCGTCGCTGGGCGTATATTAGACTCCGGGGGAACTTATTAAGATGGAAAATATGCAGGCGAAATGGTATTTTAATTACATGTTGCAAACTAAATATAACCCAGAGGAAACCAGTCTTGTGACATGCACCAAGAACCCAAAACGTTTGCACGGCCTCCTTGTTTCACATTATCCCTCAGACCATGAGAGCTATTTCTTTTATGTTTGGCTAAATCAAATACATTTTGTGTCTGTAAGTGCACAAGCAATGCTTCCTCAGAGAAAAGTGTTTATTTTCGGGGCCACGTAGAGACATTTCCCCCAAATAGAAGAGTGCGCTGAATTTTTCGACGACCCGTGGTTGCGTTCAGCGCTGTAGCTCACGCTTGGATGGCTGTCTCACACGGAGCTGAATTTTTAAACTTTCTGAGATGTCCTGTCCATAAAAGCAGATTCAACCTACTGACTTCCAACTCTTCAAGCTAACAGACTTAATTACTAAATGGCATGTAGCGTAGAAGCTGGATTCTTTTTCTAATCGAAAAAACCCACTTTGAAATCAAATGTAGTTTCCAAAACAGAGAATAAAGAGAGATGTAATTGTTTGCACTTTGAGACACACCCAATCATATCTCTCTATCCCTACCTATTTATCTATCTATCTATCATCTATCTGTACATCCATCTATTTAACCATCCATCTAAATATAGTATATCATCTATGTCTATGTATCTATAAATCTACTGAGTGTATATGGGTGTATATTTTTTCTTGCATTAAAAAAAAAGCATAGCAAAAACGCTGGCCACGTGATTTTGGGGTAGAAAACGATTTTATTTTACGGAATAATGACCTGCTGGGATCATGGGCTTTTAAAGATATGACATGCCAGTTTTCTGAGGATCAGTTACTTTCATTAGTCTAACAAGTACCCAAGAGTAACCCAATGGAAAAATAGGATTTCTCCCCCTGTTGGGGGGTTCCTTGATGGATGTGTCTTCATTTAAGCTGAATTTGTACAGAAATGAAATGGGGACGGGGTGTTTCTCTCCCATAGCCCCTGAATTTTCAAAGCATCCATCTTGTAGGTCTTTGTTCGTGAAACCTATTGACAACATTATAAAAACTTGGATTCAAATCTTTACAATGGAGCCCATACACATGGGCGTTTGAGAAGGATAAACCCAAGTGGTTAAAGGGTAGCGTGAATCTATTTTTGGGCTTTGAATTATTCAATTTGGCGATTCGCAGCAGGTTAAATGGATAACTGCCAATTCTCCACTCCCCTTGTGGGTCAGTACCCATGCCCAGGGGTCTCGGAGAGCTCTTGCCCCGTGGTTAAGTTTAACTGTGGGATTGAGGCAGATGCAGTGGATTTCTTTCATCCCGGCAGAAATTAGTTCAATTTCAGGGTTGAGTGTAACATCTGGACGCGGGTTGTTTAGCTCTCCTGAAAGCCTGCTCTTCCGGTATGCGAAGAGGAGATCTATATAATTAGCTGAAAATTCTAAGGAACTTTGATCAGGTTGCACAGCTGTGTCATGCTTGTGGGCTTTGTCAAATGTGGAGAGCAAAACATTCTTCATCCCCTCAGCGACACACATTCGAACGCAAGCCTGGTTTAGACGTGTTTGTTGTCACACGAAATCAAAATAAGGGACGCAGAAAACTTTTAGGAAGGGTGAGAGCTCACCCTGTGTCGTCTTTAATTTGGCAAATGTACACAAAACTTGTGAGGACATTTACCAGGTCACTTCAACCCCCAGAGTTGAAAAAATTCAGGGTGCGGTTTTGAGAAACAGAACAGAGATGCTGCCTATGGCTGTTAAGGAGTTCTGTGGGGTTTCGAGCACTAGTCCCCAAGTAGGAGCTGTACTTCCACCTCCCTGGGACACGTGACGATGTCTGCGGACATTTGTGGCTGTCATGCTGGGGGGAGGGGTGCTCCTGGCACGTGGTGGGTGGAGACCAGGGATGCTGCTCCACAGCCCACAGGGCATAGGATGCCTCACCCCAGCGTCATCTGGCCCTAAATGTTACCCTTACTGAGGTTGCAAAACCCTGCTTTAGCACGGGAGACTCTTCTGCTATCTGTCTATTTATCTATGGTGGCGATTCACAGCCCAGGGGCAAATTTTCCTTCCAGGGGACATTTGGCAACATCTGGGGACAGTTTAGAAGCATTACAACTGTCATCATTGACCAACTGGCGTTTCATAGGTGTCGGGGGGGGGGGGGGGCAAGGATGCCTTTCAAAACCCTCCCATGCACGGGGGACCCCCCCGCCCCCCCGTCCAGAGTAAAGAATTATCCAGGCCAATGTGTGAGTTGTGTTGAGAAAGCCTGTTTGAGGGATGACACGGCTAAGAAAATATAAGACGTGGACCACGTGGGCAACACCGATGGAGGAATCCCCAGGGATGTCCCTGGAGGTATTCTCTGCTTTTGTTTTGCATCTGCGTGAAAGGAGGGCAGAGGAGGGCGGGGGGGGGGGGGGGGGGGGGGGGGGGGAATAGCTAGGCATCGGATGCCAGGGGACCGTCCTGGGGTGAGGGCACCCAGGACGAATTGCCACTCACAGGGAAGCTGAAAGGATCGGAAAGGACACTCATTCAAGTTTTAACTACATGTGCAGGTTTGCGATTGGTCTCTCCGTCATTCCCCGAACTTTCAGCGAGGTGTGGCATACACAAAGAGGTCTCGTGCGACTCATGCTATGTACTGATTCCTTCGCTGAATTTTCCGATCTGTTTTGGAGGAAAGGAAAGTCGTGCTTCCTTGACTAATTAGAAAAGGGGCAAAAGGGGCACGTGTTGGATGTATGATTAACAGGGTGAGCAGCTGAGGGGAGCCTGCACCCCGCACCTTCCTTGGATTGGAATCCCAAGCTGTTTAACTTTCGTCACAGGGCAGGGCATGGAGTGAGGCTTGGTTAGAGCTAGAAGACCAATAGGACCACATTCATGAGATGCCTCTTTTCCGATGACCAGGTCATGAAGATGACCTTGAGAAGTGATGTCTTTGGTTGCTTGGCTGTCAGATCCCTTTTTCTCATACCTGGAAAGAAACCTGATCCTAGCTCTATGGGGATGCTTTGGGATAACATCTCTTGGCTGTAGGTGGTGGGCTTGCCTGCCGGCTGAAATAACCTTATAAGACTCATCTTGAGGTCTCAGGAAGTGAGTCCTCTTGGAGCAGAGCCGATAAAAATACCCCTTCTATTTAATCCTGCTGTGCGAGGGTAAGACAAATCACAGAGGTCATGTCCACACACCAAAATGTTAGGAAGGGAAAAGTCCCCTGAGAACATAATGGCTCGTCCCACATCTAGGAAGAGAGGTCAGCTGGCTTATTTCCAGATGGAAGGCTAGTCTCTAAATCCAGCCCATGTTTTCTCCACCCCCATGGCTGCTGGAAAGAACATCTGGCAGGTGTCGAATAAGAGTCATTTCAGAGATAATCAGAGAAAATCCGCCAGCCGTAAGAAATTGAGATGCAGTTATAAATTACAAGGTTGTGTCAACCTTCATTTCTTAAGGGTAGCTTTTATAAAAACATTGTTCCATTTCATTAAAAGTGGTGGATGCCATGACTACATCCCCTAGAGCCTTAAACCTAATTTAAACCCATTTTTTATTATTTGTAGCTGCAAATCTTTCTTGGGCAAAATTTCAGAGGTTTAGTTGGAAAGACAAATTCCTGTATAAATTGGAATTAATAGGAACAGTAACAAATTTATATGTATACATATATGTACATTATCTATAGGTAGAAGTATATATGCAACATATATAAATATATTTATATACATGTACATATATAAAATAATATGCACATATTAAATATTTACATACATAGATGTAATATAAATAAATATATAAATGTGTATACTAATATTTATATACGCTAATGCGTGATACACACACACACACACACACACACAATATCGACGGTGAATTTAGGGGTAATGCAGTAGATCCTAGTTTGCCTTTGGTTTTGAGCATCATTTTGTAATACGTAGTAAATCATCTACAGGGTCTTCATCTGGGAGATAAAAGTCTAGGGTGGGACCCTGTTCCCTGCCTGAATTTCAGTCTAGTCCATAACGGATAATAAAATATGTGTGAAGTGAAATAACTTTTAATTCAGGGAGGGATCTGGTGCGTCGCTCATCATAAACCCACCCATTTTCATGGTTTAGGTTTTACCCAAGGCTGATATGGATCCGTTGGCTTGTGTTAAAGCTGCCTTTACGATGTGCGTTCTGACCTTCATATACTTTCAACGATTGGAGGGAAGAAAGAGGACGTGTGTCTGTGACACCTCTGTGAGTGTGGCCACGTGTCAGCTCCTTGCTCGGAGGTACCATGGGGCCAGCATCCCGCCAGGGATAAAATGACCCCTGGAAGCAGGGCGTGAGTGTCTGATTCAATGGGAATGACAACATTTCTTCCTCTCTGCTTCGTGCTACATTTAGCGATTGTGTTGTTTCACGTTGCCCCCCAGGGAAGTGAAGTCATGTTTATTTTGGGTTCACACCTCCGACAATGACCTTTCCGATCCAGTTGCTAATGTTTCTGATCGAATGTCATTGTCCTACCCCCAGAGAAAAGCCAGTGAATGCCAGAATACGTGTATGTGACAACGCACAGATTCAAAGCAAGAATACGATGGTGACAGCGGAAGTCCTGAAGAGAAGAAAGGACCCTTATTCTTCAGTGTCTTAGAATCTAGCTGGAAAAAGAGGCATTTCTGCAACCGGCAAGTAATCAAAGAACACAAGTGCAGTAAGAGAGTTAGGAGGGAGTTAGGAGGACAGAGAAGTTCATCCCGATTTGGGGGAATTAGCAGACATTTCAAGGAAGAGCTTGCACTAACTAAGCCTCTACGGTTGGGTTTTTAAATTTCAATAATATGAGAAGGCTGGAGATTCTTCAAACTGGGACTAGAGAGGGGAGATGCAGAGGCCAGCGTGGTGGATTCGAGACCAAGCAGAGATGGAGCTGATGTGAGGAACTGGGGCTGGTTTGCAGGACGTGAAATGTCTGCTCAGATCGGGGATGCCTCTCTTTAAGGACAGGGGGTTATTGGGTGAGATGAGGGCTTTGGGTCATTTCTCTGCTGTGGAGGCTGCAGCTGATATAGAGAAGAGACCTGACCTGGTGAGGATGTGGTCCCCTGTCCTGTTTGGTCTACGGGTCCAGGTTGAAAACTGCGCATGTGCTACTTGAAAACATTGCCTTTGATGGTCATGAAACTTGATGTTAGTTGAGGCTCGGCTGGTTGCTCATGGACGTGGCCAGAAAACTCCTGTCTAGGTTTTGTTTGCATGTAAATCCCTGAAGGCTGCGTGGAGTCACACTCTTGCACGTGCCTCGAAAGAATGAAACATGATCAGAAGTGGACAATGGAATCCTTTCACCTCTTCCCCGCCGAGTTCCGGAACCCATTAAAAAAGCAACAACTCAAGTTCTTTGCTTTGAAATATTTTGTTCAACGACCCATAACCGATGGTGAAAAGGATTCCGGCACCAAAAGCACTAGAATCTTTTATACCACGTGGCTGCCCCTTTGGGGGATCACCCTTTAACCGTTTTTCCCGTCCGTGGCATTCTACCAGCGCTCTGAGACCCTGGGCTGTGGGATTTTATCGTTTTGCTCAAGCCATGTGAGAGAGCCGGGCAGGGAACCGCGGTTTCTCCTTCCCCGGAATCTCAGGGGAAAGCGAATTGCAAACTTCTCCAGAAAGGAAAGAGCAAGGCCCTGGGACACCTCACAAAAATCTGGTTCCAAAGACAAACCGATGTTAATGGGGTCCTCACCGGGGAGGTTAATCCTCCATCCTCTGTCCCAGATAAAAATCAGTGAAGCCAGGCAAAAATCTTTCTTGGTCCTGTGCCTTCTTTTTTCCTATGAAACGTAGGGGAGCCAGAAACGTCTTAAATTAGCACAATATGTGTGCCTCTCTGCCTCGGTGGGGTTTCAACAGCCTGCATTCCTACTGATGCAGTGATAAGGAACTCTCTCTCCAGGGTAAGAGCAAGCAGTGTGTTTGGTGAGGTCCCACAAACGAGGCCATACCAAGTATGCTTCAAGAACTGGAAATAAGTGTCTTTAGACATATGACTGGATTTATGTTTCTTAGTAATTTTAGGCTTTTAGCTTTTTTTTTTTTTTTGTCCCGGGCTCCAGTCACTCCTTGACTTGTGGCCACAGAGGGATTCTAACTCTCTGCCTCCGTCTTCCCGGGGCTTCTCCTCTGTGTCTGTGTCTCTCCTCTTCTGTGTCTTAGAAGGACCCTGTCATTGGCTGTAGGGCCACCTTCCTCCAGGAGGACCTCATCTCAGACCCTTCACTTCATCACCTCTGCAGAGACTCTGTTTCCTAAAAAGGTCCCGTTCCCAGGTCCCTGGTGTCAGGGTGTTCATGTGTCTCTCTGGGGCCACCATTCAACACACTGTACTCTGGTTGCTCACTAAGGGATGTGCATACAGGCTGCCCGGTGCTTTGATAAGGTTGCAAGCTTTGGGGATACGAGGGCATCTTCCCATTCAAGGCTCCACCCGTTCTAAGGAACTTAGCTCTTACTGAACTCTCTCCTTTGATCTTCGCCCAAGGATGTGTTTAAATGACGTGAAGTCTTAATATTCCTGCTTTCTTTCCTTTTTTCTCACACTGGGGAGTCTACACTACTGGTAATTCACCGAGGAGTAGGTCACACATCGTCAGAGTCGATTATATCACCACCAGCACCGTTTTTTCACCAATGCCCTTGTACTGAAACCAAACAATAATAACAGCAGCACAAGCAACGATGACATGTCAGCTTGTCTTAAATCTAGATGACGTTCCCCACTTGCCAAAATCATCCACTTACGGTCACTGCAAGGTTAGAGTAGGAAATGGGTGTCTAAGAGTTTTTTATAAAGATTTGCACCTTGGTAGCACTAGATATTTGCCCAGAGTATAAAGTAATTCAACTGAAGGACCATAGATCTAAATTTCAGAGCTGGGAAGGCCCAAATAATTGCCCAGTTCTTATAAGGAGTCCTAGCTCTTCCTAAGGTGGCAGAACAGGGAGATGTTTTCGCCAACCTGGACGCTGTTCAGGAGAGGAATTTCCCCCCAGAAAACACAGACGCATTCCCACGTGCTCCTCCAGCAACACCTCTGCCTGCGGTGGGGCTGCGTAGGGCCGTGGCACGTTCCGCGAGCCCTTGTGTTTCTCCGTGCGTGGTCTCTGGGTGGTTGTCCAATTCTGTGCTTAGAAATGATTCTACCCTCTATAAGTCGGTGCAGCCAGTATGGAGAACAGTATGGAGGTTCCTTAAAAAAACGAAAAACAGAACTACCATACGACCCAGCAATCCCACTCCTGGGCATATACCCTGAGAAAACCATAATTCAACAAGAGTCATGCCCCCCTATGTTCACTGCAGCACCGTGTACAATAGCCAGGTCATGGAAGCAACCTAAGTGTCCATCAACAGAGGAATGGATAAAGAAGATGTGGTGCATATATACAATGGAATATTACTCAGCCACAAAGAAGAATGAAATAATGCCATTGGCAGCAACATGGGTGGACCTAGAGATGGTCATACTAAGTGAAGTAAGTCAGACAGAGAAAGACAAATACCACACGCTATCACTTGTACGTGGAATCTAAAATGTGACACAAATGAACTTATCTACAAAACAGAAACAGAGCTACAGATGTAGAAAACAAACTTATTATTACCAGGCGGAAGGGGTGCGGAGGGATAAATTGGGAGATTGGGACTGACATATACACACTGCTATATATAAAATAGATAACTAATAAGGACCTACCGTATAGCACAGGGAGCGCTATTCAATGCTCTGTAATGAGCTATATGGGAAAAGAATCTAAGAAAGAGTGGATCTATGTGTATGTATAACTGACTCACTTTGCTGTACACCTGAAACGAACACAACATTGTAAACCAACTCTACTCCAATAAAAACTTTTTAAAAAATAGTAAAAAATTAAAATAAAAAAAAGATTCTACCCTCATCCATCCCCTGGAGGACAGAAGGTCAAGGAGTCCATGTACCTTGGATGGAGCGCACAGTTAAGACTTAGTTGATCTGGGCATGGAACCCTTTCGTGGTGTTTATCCATGTCTCTCTGAGCTGTCCAGAATGATGCTGGTGTATCTGACGTACTCCAGGAGCTCCTATAAAATGAGTCAAACCAACAACGAACGAATGCATTTGGCATCACATAACCCAAACCCTTCAAGGCATTGCAGACAGTTCCAAACAGGGCGTTCAGCGTTCACACACGTCAACCCAATGTGTAAACATGTTCCTTGCCAGAAACCAAACATGTGAAAGTGATCACCAGGCACTCTCTCTAAATATATCGATAGTTCCCACCCCTGAGGACAAGTCCAGATTTTACCTTTATCCTTTCCAGACCCTTCTGGCTTGTCTTCCCTGTGTGTTAGCTGGGCTTCTACGTTTATTGTCTTCGAAAAAGAGGACGTGATTTATGCACGCCGTCTGTCAGCCACGATTCTGAAACGCCGATGATAAGAACTGGTCCGCATGTGTTTCTGGTGTAGTTTCCACTGAATGCAGATTTTTACATTCTACCCCATTCCTTTTCGCTCTAACACACTGTCATTGAATGAGTTTTTGTGGAATGAATGCCGTTTTAACTAGATTCTGGGAACACACGAGGGTAGGAATTTGGTATGGCACTGCAATGGGATCCTCCCATGTTGCCTGCTGGAAGGGCTTGGGTTTATTTTCTTTGACTTCTCTGGGCATTTGTGTGCCTGTTCTCTCTACTCTTGTGTTGAATCGTAAACATCAACTGCATATACAAATTTCAAATCATCCTGTCGTACACCAGAAACGCATACAATGTTTTATGTCAATTTTATCTCAGCTTTAAAAAGAGAAATGTCGTCTGCATAATGTTTTGTGTCAACGTATCTCAATTAAAAAAAAACCAATACATGTTATGTGCTCCTTTCCTATACTTTTGTGTTTCTCTGCATAGGGGGTGTAGTGGGTTGAATGACGGTCCCTAAAAGGATGTTTCTCTCCTAATCCCCGGAACTCGTGAATGGGACTTTAGGACAAATCAGTCTTTGCAGGTGTAATTCAGCTAAAGCTCTTTAGACAAACAAATCATTGTGGATTGTCCAGGTGGCTCTAAATTCAATGACAAACGTCTTTATATGACAGGCACAGAGGACAAGACAGACGGGACAAGGCCATGTGGCCGTGAAGGCAGATACTGGAGTGACACGGTCACAAGTCAAAAAACATGCCAGCAGGTCTCAGAAGCTGTAGGAGGCAAAGAAGAGATTCTACTTCTGGGGTCCCCAGGGGGCCGGTGCATTCCTACCCGCAGCTTGATTGAAGACGTCTGGCTCCCAGAGCTGTGAGAGGATAAATTCCTGCTGTCTTACATCACCCTGTTTGCGGTCATTTGTTACCACAGCAGCAGGAAACTAACACGGGAGGTGATTGCATTCTTTAGGTTGTGCTGATGTCATGCGTTCTGCTGTCTGAAACAGACGCTTGGTGAAAGTCAATAGGAATAACGTGACTGCTTCCCTCAAGCATCGTTTGTCATGATGTCGGTGCACAAAGGACCATTCTTTTCCTGTCATGGCTATTTCATGTGATATTCAGCCATGATTTAGTACAGAAATTCCGTGCATTTTGTTTCTCCGCATCCCGCTTCTTCAACAAATGCGACGCCTTTTGCATGCTATTAGATGCTTCTTGTAAGACTGCATGTAGACCATTAATTTGACTGTGTCACCCAATATTTATCAAGTGCCTACAACGAGCCCAGCTTGGGCACCGGAACTGCAAGGATGTGCAGACTCCACACGTCCCATGTTGGAGGTCACCGTTCAGGAGAAAGAAAAACTGGGATTTCAGTCAATTCTTGTTATTTGTAGTAGTTAAGTCCTATAAAGCTACCACCGGTGTCCTTAAGGGAAATGCAAGATTAGGTTCCTACAGCCTCTGATTACATTTTCATCAATGATCAATAGCTAACTTTTTTTTTTTTTTTTAAATTTTGTCTGTGGGGTTGTGGGATCTCAGTTCCCCGACCAGAGATTGAACCCAGGCCACGGCAGTGAAAGTGCTGAGTCCTAACTACTGGACCACCAGGGAACGCCCCAATACCTACCCTTGTTTGACCTGTGTTTTTATTTAAAGACAGCGTATTGAATAGATATTAGTGATTCATCCATGTTGCTTTCACAGCCAACAGTGCTAGATAATCACTCAAGCCTGAACCAAGCTTATGCAACGTGTGGATTTTCTCCATTGGGCACGTGGCAGCCTTCTTGTGCTTAGAAACAACAGACAGCTCTTCAACACGATGCGCGGGGCAGTCTTACACAGCAAAATCATAAACAGAAGGCACCACACTGAGAAAAACATGGCGCTCAAGAGCCCCTGAAAAGGAGACTTGTTTACAATCTAAGAGCTGAAACAAGAAGGTAGAAGTTACCCTCTTCAACCTCAGCTGGAAATGTATCAGGAGACTCTCTCTCTCTCTCTCTCTGTTTTTTGGGGGGGCGCTGCTCTCTGTGTGTCGGCTAAGGACAGCAAAAGCACCAGGGGTATTGATCTGGGGATTACAAATCCACTTTAACAAGTAGGTGAATTCACGAACATGGGATCTGTGAATAATAAGGATGCGTTGTGTTTAGAAAGCAACTAGAGAATAGCCATAAAGCTCAGGTCCATCAACTTTTTTTTTTTCCGTCAACTTTTATAAATACACATCATTAACTGTTTGGGCTGTTAGTCAATTCTACGCCTTCGGAGTTTTGCTGTGTTGAGCTATTCTGTGAGAGCCATGGTGTTAAGCGTTTTACATGCCATTTTTTGTTTGTTTGCTTGTTTTTATTTACTCCACACAAACTCTGTGAAATAGTCGCTACTGTTTTTTTTGGTTTTTAAAGATGACACCGGAAGGAATTAGGAAACTTGGCTAACCTTGAAAGCGGTTGCTCTGGGACTCGACCCCAGGTCAGACAAACACCCAGAAGTTATTATTAGGGATGAAAGGGTCCCCGACCTCCGTCTGCTTTTCTAGGTTTCCTGTCGGTTTTCCCCCAGTCTCACTTCTGCAAGCCCTCCTGGGGTCCATTTGCTTTGCCCATTCCCTGCCCCTTCTCTCGGACCACACCCTCTTCTCTCGAGGACCGACTCCTACAATTGGAAGTCCCAGCTTCCAAAAATCATTTTGCCCCTGAAACCTTACCAAGTTCCTCCATCCCAAATAAACTTGTCCTCTTTCCTTCTTCCATACGCTTCACTCACACGTTACACGGTCCACCCCAGTCTCCCTTGTGTCAGTTACCTGTCTGCAGGTGACTCCATTGCAGAGGCAATGTTTGTGTTGTGCATGCTTGGATAAGCTCTTCACACGTCACAATATACGTGCAGTCCCGCATACTTGTTGCACTGATCGAAACCTAACATCGTAAAGACAGAAACACGCAGCATGGGCTCAAAACCCTTAATTCCAGGTTTCACATATGTGAAATCACCTCATCTACGAGGAAGAGGGTATGATTATGCATCCTGGGAAAACGCCACCAAAGGACTGTTTTTCCACCTGGAGTCGTGAAGACCGGGATGCCGTAGGACTTGTTACAGACCCTGGGATGGAACACGAGCTCCTTGCGCTGGAATTCTGACCGCACATTTCCTGACTGGGTGACTCGGGGCTACTTAGAACAGTCTACTGAACCAAAAAAGAGAGGTAGCGAGAACCCCTACCTCACCGTTGACCGTAAGACTTAAAAGAGAACAGGTAAGCGTCACACGCCTACACTGCCTTTTGTATTACGCGCACTCTGCCCGTGTTGGCTGACGCAGCCGTGAGTATCATATTAACAACGATTGTTTGCCTGGGGGGCACGTATTTTAAAGCTGTCTTACCTTATCGGAAAGGAGGTTCTGATTTCAACTGCTAGGCTAAAAGAAATGAATGTGGTTTTCAAAATTGGCTTTTCATTGGAGTCTGTCAAATGGAACACCTATGTGCTCAGGTCAATGAGATCCAGGTGTCTCTGCGGGTTCTGACCCGTGACACACACCTGCATTGATCACCGTCTCCTTGGCTCTGATAGAAGCACGGGATTGTTTTCTCTGTCTCTCGCTGAACCAGAAAAGGGGGATTTAAAGCATTTGGTGGGCGATCTTCCAAGGGGCGTTGAGAGCAAAATGCACACAGTAACATATATCTGCTGTTATCTTGTGTGTGGGGGTGGAGCCAGAGGGAGGACATTTTTAGTTTAGTTTAGTTTTGTTTTGTTACAATGTGTCATGGTTTTTCAGGGTTGCCCATTTTTTAAATTGTGGTAAAACACACACAACATACAATGTACCCTCTGAACCATTTTTATATGTACTGTTCAGTACTGCACTGTTAACGCCTAATCCATACATGTGTCCTCTTGCAAACAGGAAACTCTATACCCACACATGCCATTTGCTTTCATTTTCACATTTTTTTCATTTTAATTTTTTTTATTGAAGTATAGTTGATTTACAATGTTGTGTTAGTTTCAGCCGTACAGCAAAGTGAGTCAGATGTATACATCTGTATCTATATGTAGATACATTCTTTTTCAGATTCTTTTCAATTCTAGTTATTACAAGATATTGAATGTAGTTGCCTGTGCTCTACAGTAGGTCCTTGGTGCTTATTTATTTTACATATAGTAGTGTGTATATGTTAATCTCAAGCTCCTAATCTATCCCTCCTCCCCCTTTGCAATTTACTTCTAAATGTATGCTTGCTCCTTAAAAAGTGAAAAGAATTATTTTTAATAACTTTTCAGAAAGAAGCGTTTGCTCCTTAGACACGCGGTATATACCACTCAGATTATAAATGTGGGCATTGCTGGTAGGGGCTGCGTACTCTAAAATGCCACCCACGTCCACCAGATTCTGTGTTAAAATACTGGTCTACCTCACGTGTGACATTCCACAAAGATTCAAAAGCAGAAGATGGCATAGTCACCCCTGTCAAGGAGGAGATGTGGGTGTGTATCTGTAGGCTACAAGGAAGGCAAAGCTGCTTATTAAACTCTAATTCAAGAACGGGGTGTTGGCTAGGACAAGGCAGGGAAGAGGAAGGGGGAAAAAGGGTTGGACCAAGGGATGAATCATATCCTCTGAGTCAGTCTAATTCTGTACACGCCAACGTGAAAACATTTGTGGACATTCTCCTGACCTTCTAGCTGGAAACCTTGTATAACCTTTACCCTTAACCTAGCAGAAGTTACAAAAGCCAGCTACCCACCAAAATTACCTCAAATAGACACACCCCTAAGCTCTGATGGAGAGAAAAAAATTCAAATGCTTGTTCAAGCTCTCATCCCTCTTGATATATAGCGAGGTCTCAGAGAAGTGGAAGATAGGACCAATATTCTTGATAATCTATACAAAAATGCTGAGGTTTCCAAAATATCTAAGCGTACAATAGATCAAGAGGGTTTTTTTTTAAATAGTACATAATTGTATAAAATAAGACAGCAGAAACGCACCATATAATTAAAGCACATTTCCAGAGTTCCAGAAGAACATTCTTAGATCACTCCAACATTTGATTATTGGGTCTGATTACAAAAAGAGTGTAAAAGTTTGTGTAAGTTGTTGAAGATTGTAAAGGGCATGAAAACACACAGATATACATGTGTGCACACGTACATAACCATGTTCATAACACGTTGTTCGTAATATATAACACACGTACATAACGATGTTCATCCTTTAGAGGCCTATTAGGGGAAGGAAAAACACTTACTCTAACTTCTTAGGTTCTATTTCTGGGACCCTGTAAATGAAACTGACAAAAGGTAGATTAGCAGGAGAAAAGGCATACCCATTTCATTTGATATTAATAGTCTTAGGTGGCATGGAGACCTCTCTAGAAAGAAGTGAGAACCCCAGAGAAGCAGTTAGGCTTGAGAGATAATATACCATTTTGACAAAGAACCATACATTTGTAGAGAAGTCACAAGGCAAAGGGGAAGAAGTTTAGAGCTTTAGGGACAGCAAAATGGGGGAAGGTAAGTATACGGGGGACATGAATAGGAGATAAGGGTTATCTTAGTAAGGTTTGTTATACAGATTCCTTTCGGTGCTGTCTCTGGGGGTGATGAAAGTCTATAATCTTCTCATTCTGCTCTAACACAAAGGGAAGTTAATGCCCTCCTTTTTGGCATACAGGGGGAAGGTAGTTGTTTTATTGTTTTTTTTTTGTTTGTTTGTTTGTTTTTGTTTGTCTGTCTTGCATCTGCTGTTTCTCAATTGTTTTCAGCTCAAAATAATCCTTAAACTAAAGTGGCCTGTTTGGGGGTGGTGTATTCTGGTGGCTTAGAGGTTGGTCTAGGATATAAGATCCAAACACACACGAAACGTCTTGTAATGTGAAAAATGGTCAACACGGATTACGAAGGCAGTGTGATTCACAAGGGAAGCAAAGTTACTGGAATTTGGGCTTCATCCAAAGATATTTCAAATACAGTTTCCTTAACAAACCCACTGTCTTAGGTCCCAGATGGTGTACATTCGACGTGATGTGATACATTTGGTGACACAGTACTTTTTCCTGGTCTTACCTTACACTCCTACGTATAGCATTTTATATTTTCCCCAAAGACCTTGTCTTTGATTTTTGTAAAACAGGTGATGTGGTCCCATGATAGGACCATTGCTGGTACCATATTCTGGGGACTCTCTTGGGTCTTAGACCCTTGAAAGCAATCTTTGCGATGTGTGCTTCATAGCCGGTCCAAGAAGAGAAGACAATAAATGTACCTAGAATCAGTGTGGCCATAAAATACCTAGAGGGAACTCTGCTAAGTGCTGGGAACACAACAGGGGGAGAACAGCAGGAACACTTGACTCGTTCACACAGGTAAGAGGGACATCGTCAAGGGGAAACCGAGCAGGGTGGGTGTGATGCGAGCTTGCGGAAGAGGCCCTGCTGCTACCAGACCTCAGAGGATGAACTGGAGCTTACGAGATGGAGCCATTGGGCGAGAAGGTCCGGGACAGAGGAACGTGTGAGATTTGCAGCTGGGAGTGACCCTGAGTTGTTCAGAACACACACAGGGAGAGCTGCAGTGTGCTCGGGGCAGTGGGCAGACATGAGGCAGCTGGGAGGACGAGAAGAGATGAGCTGGGGGCCAGGGCGTGCCAGCCCCAGGGGTGAGCGCTGGGAACTTATCCTTAGTCAGCAGGGGGCCACCCAAGATGTGACGGTTGTGTTATTGCTACAAAATCGGGAGACATCTCAGCGGGGAATGGCTGTGAAGATCACGATCACGGTGGGGCTTCAGAGCCATTCATCTGTGTATGAAATGGTGTGTGCATATACATACATGTAAGAATATACATGAGCCTATATCATCAGCGTATACATATGAGAATATGTATAAGAATATATGAGGAAAAAAAGAATATATGAGGAAATACATATGAGAATATGTATGAGGATATATGACAATATATGCAAGAATATATGAGAAAATACATATGAGAATATGTATAAGAATATATGAGGAAAAAAAAGAATATATGAGGAAATACATATGAGAATATGTATGAGAATATATGACAATATATGCAAGAATATATGAGAAAATACATATGAGAATATGTATAAGAATATATGAGGAAAAAAAAGAATATATGAGGAAATACATATGAGAATATGTATGAGGATATATGACAATATATGCAAGAATATATGAGAAAATACATATGAGAATATGTATGAGAATATATGACAATATATGCAAGAATATATGAGAAAATACATATGAGAATATGTATAAGAATATATGAGGAAAAAAAAGAATATATGAGGAAATACATATGAGAATATGTATGAGAATATATGACAATATATGCAAGAATATATGAGAAAATACATATGAGAATATGTATAAGAATATATGAGGAAATAAAAGAATATATGAGGAAATACATATGAGAATATGTATGAGGATATATGACAATATATGCAAGAATATATGAGAAAATACATATGAGAATATGTATAAGAATATATGAGGAAATAAAAGAATATATGAGGAAATACATATGAGAATATGTATGAGGATATATGACAATATATGCAAGAATATATGAGAAAATACATATGAGAATATGTATGAGAATATATGAGGAAATATATATGAGAATATGTATGAGAATATATGACAATATATACAAGAATATATGAGAAAATACATATGAGAATATGTATAAGAATATATGAGGAAATATATATGAGAATATGTATGAGGATATATGAGGAAATACATATGAGAATATGTATGAGGATATATGACAATATATGCAAGAATATATGAGAAAATACATATGAGAATATGTATAAGAATATATGAGGAAATATATATGAGAATATGTATGAGAATATATGAGGAAATACATATGAGAATATGTATGAGGATATATGACAATATATACAAGAATATATGATAAAATACATATGAGAAGATATAACAATATATTAGAAAAGCATATGAGCATATATACAGGAATATGGATAAAATATATATGAGAGTATATACACGAGCATATATTTGACAAATATATATATAAGAATATGGGAGAAATGTATATGAGAATATGTATATGACAATATATATAAAATGTATATGAGAATATATATAAAATATGTATGAGAATATATACATGAATATATATGAGAAAGATATAAAATATGTGAGAAAATATATATGAGAACATGTATGACAACATATAATTTAAAACACATATATGAGAATATATATTACAACATATACATGAGCATATACATGAGAATACAAATGAGAGAATATGTATATTTTTTCTCATTATTCACAGCAGTTATGTTCAGTGAGATCACTGCAAACTCTGAACTCAGGCATACTAAACCATGGCTTCTGGGGAAATACAGAGTTAGGGTCTTGTGAGTCTCCAGTGACAATATGTTCGTCAGCCGATCCATAACACACCCTGGTTTTATGTGTTTTTCTCTTTAAAGACACTGTATAGAGTACATATTTTCATTCATTCGTATCGAACTCACAGCCAACAGCGCTGAAACTTATGCCTGAAGGAAGCTTTTCTAACACAAGCCTTTTTTTTCCCTAAGACACATCACGACCATCTCATGCTTCATGAACACTGGGCAGGTATTTAGTGCTATGCTTGGGGCCCACTTTAAACAGCAAAACTCACCAAAAAAAAAAGCACCAAAAAATGGGAAAAACAATGCACTCCATAGGCTGCAACAGGGACACTTGTTTTCAGTAAGAGAGATGACACAAGAAGACAGTGTCACCATTTAACCTCAGCTTTGGCCACACAAGCTTTTCACTACTCAGCATATGGTCACAAACAGCTGTGCAATCAATAGTATTGATTTGGGCGTTACGAATGGATTTTAGAGAAGAAGTGAAGGCACAAACATTGATTTCTTTTTTCCTGTAGAGCACAGAGAACAATATTCAATAGCTTGTAATAACCTATAATGGAAAATAATCTGAAAAGAATATATATATCCGAATCACTTTACGATACACTGGAAACTAACGCAACATTGTAAATCAACTATACTTCAATGAAAACAAAAGAAGGATAGCTAGGTCTAAATAGTCAATCAGGGAAATGATTGTATATTCTTTTAAATATAAACTTTTACATTTCTCTTCTTAAAATTTGCAAATGTTCCTGTGAACCTCTGTGGGAATAAATAAGGTAAGTATGTTTATTTCTTAAAAAAAAAAAAAAAAAAAGAGTCTACCTCCAGGAATCCCCTGGCAGTCCAGTGGTTAGGATCCTGCACTCTCACTGTGGTAGACCTGGGTTCAATCCCTGGTTGGGGAAGTAAGATGCCACAAGCTGCATGGTGTGACCAAAAAAAAATAAGTCTCCCCCCTACAAAAAAAAAAAAAAACCAAATATGGAATCCATGAATAATGAGGATGGACTGTGTGTGTGTGTGTGCGTGTATGTGTGTGAGTTTTGGAGAGAACTAATAGTGAGTTTCAACTTGGACTCTTCCTCCCTCTTGCCTAGTTTGGGAGTTTCTAGAGGATGATGCAGAAGAGACAGGTAAAAGTGAGGGAAGAAGGATTGAGAACCTACTTGAATTACCTACTGATCTGTCAAGACCAAATTTAAACAGTCCTCCCAGTGTCCTGTGTTTCCCAAGAGGAGTCACGCATAGAGTGTTCTCTACACAGTGAAAAGAATCTTGACATTGGCAGGTGTATTCACGGGATTGGTGAAGGGATTTCTGTGTCTGAATACGGCCCCAGAGTCCTGCAAAGGGCAGGCAGACCAGTTCCAAGGGAACAAAGAACTGTCCTCGCTCAAAATATCAGATTAAAAGTTAAGCTTCAGGCGAGGTTGGGGGGAGGGTTCGGACTCATAGCTCCCCGCTTTATCTGTTTGTCCAAGAGGGTGGGGTTCGGGCGTCTTCCGGGGAATAGTGGTCTTTGCAAGAGAGCACTTTTCTCTTCAGGATGGAAATTCCTCCTTAGAGCTCATAGCCTCCTTCATCCAGGTGACCGAACCCCTAGAAGAAGCATTGTCAGGATACCATATAATATAGTTAGGGTTAGGGTTGGGGTATTGTATGGTATCCCCACTCACTAAACGGAGTCTTTTGCCCGAAAGTGAATGGATTGATTGAATAATCAGTTAAGGTGCCTTATTTCTAGCACACGAAACATCTGGATAAGGTAAAAACTTAAGATTTTGTTGTTATAATGTTACCGAAAGTCGGGTCTGGCTGGTTGCCCCTCCAAAGCCAATAAAAGGCCAGGTTGGGGGAAAGGAAAGGTTGCTTTATTTTGGAGGCCGGCGATTGGGGGCGGGGGGACGGTGTGGACGCCAGTCCAGAGGCCGATTCCCCCCCTCCTCCCCGACAATCAGGGGGCAAGGGCTTTTATAGGCGGACGGAGGGGGCCCCAGGCAGAAACAGCACAGTCAGCTCTGCCCGTCGTCTTGAAACTGGCCCTGCGGTGCTCTGATCTGCGTCATCTTGACTGTTTTAAGTGCAGTTAATCTTTAGTTCCAGGGTTGGTTTGTTTCCACTTCTTTGAGGCCAGTTCTCGGAATTGCAGCAGGTTATATCATGGCTACAGCCTGGTCGTCATGCAGTTCACTTCTTCCACGTGGTGGGTGTTTCGGTGTCTACAAGACAGCTCACAGGATGTGGCTCAGAAGATGATCTATAGCCCTTGAGGAGGAACTAAAGGTCCTTGACTGACTAAACTGTTACTATTTTGTCCTGTTGGACTGGTTTCCTTTGTCCCTGCATTTTCTCGCTTCTCTGATTAAACCTTTTCTTTGGCTAAAATGTTTTCCACAGACAGAAGGCAGGCCAAGGACGTGGGGGGCAAGGACCACAGGGTCCTGCTCTGTTTCAATAAGTATGACAGTTGTACCATCTTATTAGTAAAGAAAGTACACATAAGCTGTCCCTTTCCAAACCGATCTCAGTCTGTGCAGTGTCAACACCATACAGCTGCAACTACCTCATTCTTTTTTATGTGCCTAACATATTTTATTGGTCTTTGCCTTTTTTTTTAACATTTTTATTGGAGTATAATTGCTTTACAATGGCGTGTTAGTTTCTTTTATTTTTAAACATCTTTATTGGAGTATAATTGCTTTACAGTGGCGTGTTAGTTTCTTTTTTTTTTAAACATCTTTATTGGAGTATAATTGCTTTACAATGGCGTGTTAGTTTCTTTTTTTTTTTAACATCTTTATTGGAGTATAATTGCTTTACAATGGTGTGTTAGTATCAGCTATACATATACATATGTTCCCATATCCCCTCCCTCTTGCGTCTCCCTCCCTCCCACCCTCCCTATCCCACCCCTCCAGGTGATCACAGAGCACCAAGCTGATCTCCCTGTGCTATTGGCTTTTGTTTTTGTTTTGATACATGCCCTGTCTGTTGTCTGTCTCCCCAAGTGGGTGTTGTTGTTCCCAGTTGAGTTTGAACGGGGTGACACCTTGTATCAGGTCTCCTACTGAAAACAAGTGTCCTATTTGCAGCCTTTCTTGTGCCATGTTTTTCCCAGCGTGCGAACCCAGTGTCATCCTGTTTGTAATTAGAACTTTCCTGTTGAAACTAGACCGTTCGTAAGTTGGACGCTGTCACTTAGAACCTGCTTGAGTAATACAGTCAAACCCCGAGATGAATTACAGGTCCAGCCACAACCCTGGTGTTCGTGCCCCGCCCTAGTGGGTGAAGATGGGAAGTTGACATTGTCAGCATCTTCCTACAGGCATCCCTCTCATGGACAGGTTTGCTTCTTTTTTTAATTAGTTGTTTTATTGGACTATCGTTGATTTACAATGTTGTGTTAGTTTCTGCTGTACAACAAAGTGAATCAGTTATATATACACATATATCTATTCTTTTTTTAGTTTCCGTTCCCATATAGATCATTACAGAGTATTGAGTAGAGCTGCCTGTGGTATTCAGTAGGTCCTTATTAGTGATCTATCTCATATATACTAGTGTGTATATGCCAGTCCCCATCTCCCAGTTTATGCCTCCTCCACCCCCTTTCCCTTTTGGTAACAGTAAGTTTGTTTTCTCCATCTGCGACTCTATTTCTGTCTTGCAAATAGGTTCATTTGTACCCTTTTTTTAGATTCCACGTAGAAGTGATATCCTATGATATTTGCCTTTGTCTGTCAGACTTACTTCACTCAGTGTGACAATCTCTAGGTCTGTCCGTGTTGCTGCAAATGGCATTATTCCATTCTTTTTTATGGCTGAGTGATATTCCATTGTGTATATGTACCACGCCTTTCTCCAGTCCTCTGTCGATGGACGCTGACGTCGCTTCCACGTCCTGGCTATCGTGAGTAGTGTTGCTGTGAACACTGGGGTGCATGCATCCTTTTGAATTATGGTTTTCTCCAGATACATGCTTCTTCTTGAGGCTTTCCCCAACATCTCCGGCAATGTCTTTAATTCACTGTCCCTTTGGTTTGCTAGAGAAGCCCCGAGTTCTGCCCGTTAGCTGGTGTTAGAGCCATGCAAGAAGGATTCTTAACTGAATGTTGACACAGCCCTTCCCAGTGTGCCCTCACCCAGATAATCCCTGAAGGAACGTTCATTCTAAGGTGACCTTCTGTCTTCCCGTGGTGTCTCTTCAGCGGCCCTGAATCACCGCACAATCAAACGTCCCCGCGGTAAAATCAGCCCCTGAACTGACAGCGCCCTGCATGTTGAAGCCTGTCATCCCTGCCATCTGGCCGAAGTAGCCCGGGGTTTATATTTTGAGTAGAAGAAGAGGTTACGTGGGATGCAGCAAATAAAGATCACAGAGCAGCCGTGCCTGTGGGCATTTGTGTAGTCAGGGATTCATGGGAGCTCTCCTGGCTACTTAGTGAAAAGGCAACCCCGGGGAAGGTGAGCTGAAGCTGGACAGTTTATAAGAAATGCCTGTGTGGTTCTCTGGACAGCCGGTACATAGGTCAGTTCTACGTACATTTTCCATAGTGAATGACCGTATGGGCAGGCAAGAAGTGGAGCTGCAGTGAGAAGCTGGAATAATATTGTAGGACTGTAAATCCTTCCTAAAAGTATACAGAGGGAGGGAAGGAGGGAGAGAGAGGGAATTAAGGAAAATTGCAGAATGTGGCCATTCTATTTGATCGGCAAGGGTTAGAAGCCTTCTCTATGCTTTAAGTCTTGGGAAGCCCGGTAGGCACTGATGGTAGATGGCACTAAAACGCAGAGGTACGTACAGACCTTAACTCTCCTGTTTCCATTTCAGACCCTCTGCAGGGACATCACGGTACAGTGGACAGAGCAGAGTGTCTGCACTTGGTGTGACCTCATTTCTGATTCAAGGTCTGCAGCTCACGGCTGTGCCCGTTGCTCGACAATGGACCACGTCACCGACGTGGGGAGTGGCAGAGCTTAGGTGTCCCAGCTCTGACTCCAGAGGTCCAGGTTTGACCGTTATGAGTATCACCTGGCCTCCGAAAGCCCCAGTCCCCACCTGGCAAACAGGGAAATAATGTCTCTTGTACCAGGCATTCCTGAGAATCTAGAGAAAGGGTGAGCCTGGGGTTGAGCCAGCCTTGGCCCCTCAGGACACCTGAGTTACCGCCCACTGTCTTAATCTGAGGACTCCGCTTTGCCCGTGAATTATGTAGTCGTTTTTTTAATGACCTCTGACCAAAAGCAACACATGGTGTGGCACGATATTTTGTTGTAAATGCCCCTTATAAATTATACAATTTACAAATGGAGAAAAGCTTTACCCCTTTGTTGTCCAAAGAATATATTGACCCTTTGATTTGTGGTACAATGTTACAGCATTCACCTAGGTTTCAAACATTTTGTTAACGTCAGCCATGCCCACGGCCATTCAAGCCTCTCATTAGTCAGCTATGTACACGGCAATCTTAGCTTCACGAAGGTAACGATTTGCAGTATTTACAGGTATGATTCTGATGAAAGTTTTTGTCTGAATAATGCCGGTCTATCCCCTAATCACAGCGTTCCCTTCTGTCGCTCGGAACGCACGCCTCCTTTCTCCTGGGTTACTGACGTCTCCCCGTGCTCTGTTGCACTTCTGTTTACGTGTCTGTGGTGTCCCTGGTGTCTGTGGCTTCTGATATTATGCATCGTTTTACTCTCGTAGTAAGATAAGAAAATTATAATGGAGGGTTTTCCAAAACTTATGGCAGTATCGGTTGTCCCGCCTGACCCCTCCTTTGTGATCCCATGGGGACAGTCCCCGAAAAAAAAAAAAAAAAAAATCTGCCAGGCCTGCCACTGCCCACGCGTATAAGTCATCCTGTTTCCTGGTCTGCCGGTGCGTCTATCGTAGGTTTGGCTTCAGCCTGATTCATCCTATAGGCATGTGGACCGAGCTTTAATGAGCTCTTGGTAGAAGCCCAAGCTTTCCTAGGTACCACCCTTAGGACAAAAGCCATTCACCAAACCTGGACGGGCCCAGCCTGCTTTATTTATCCTGGCAAATTGG
Source organism: Phocoena phocoena (assembly GCF_963924675.1). Lineage (NCBI taxonomy): Eukaryota > Metazoa > Chordata > Mammalia > Artiodactyla > Phocoenidae > Phocoena > Phocoena phocoena. The sequence continues at coordinate 1,849,945 of NC_089240.1, forward strand.
TTGGCAGTTGGCTGTTTAGTTGGCACGGAGACCATATCAGGTCACTTCGACGTTCAGCCTAATGAGAATTCCATTCATCGACCATGGATGGAATTCATGGTCCTTTGTGATTCTTAAATCTGTACCTACTGGGTCTTCTCTCTTTTGCTCGTGTCCCTGGCTTGGCAAAGGAAACTTGTGATCCGCCCCCCTCCCCGCGTGTTTTCTCTTGCTGGCTTCTGTGTCTGGGGGCAGTGGCGGCAGCAGTCAGCACATCGCTGCCATGTGCTGAGAGGGAAGTCCGAGCTCCAGAGCTGTCTTTGTGCGTCTGCGATTCCTTCTTGCCGACAGGAAAAGAAAGAATGGGGAGGGGGTCTGCGTCCGGGCCTCCTGGTGGAGAGCCGGTCCCACCCGCCAGCTCCATATGCAACCAATCACCCTGGGTCCTCTACGTCCAGGCACACAGCTCTGCAGGCCAGCTGGGACTGTGCTCTGAGTGGATTTTACTGGGCTTTGCAGCAACTTTGCGTAGGTTTTCTGGGTTGGGTCTTTATTGCCCCCACTTGGGCCAAGTAACAAAGGCTTTATAGGAGGCTAAGAAACCCTTCACCAATCTCCGACCAGCACGCACTTGGGGGTATGACGATGCAGCTTTAAATCAAAATCAAAATCTCCAGTTTACCCCCTTGTATGCATCGGCCCGATGCTCCGCATTCCTACCGTTCCAGCTAGGGTTGGATTTTTGCCCCAATACCTCTATGTTCCTTCTTTTGGTACATATATATATTTTTAATTGAATTATACTTGATTTACAATGCTATGTTAATTACCGCTGTACAGCAAAGTGACTCAGTTGTGCATATATATATATACACACAAACACACATTCTTTTTTTTATATTCTCTTCCATTATGGTTTATCATAGGACACTGAATAGAGTTCTCTGTGCTATGCAGTAGGTCCTCTTGTTTATCCATTCTTCTTTTGGTATCTTTAGCTCAGATCATATCAATGAGTGTCTAACAGTCAAAAATGTTAAACTTTGAAATAATGGAATAGATACATTTTAAAAGATGTAATTATTTCTGAATCTGGTGATATTGAATAGAATCTAGTTAATTTCTAATTATTGGCCAGATAACTTCAATTCACCATCTGGAAAAAGGCAGCTTCACCTTGGGACTTACCCCTTCTTGCTGAAGGAGATACATTCCTGTTAGTCACTCATCCAACTATTTTTAGGTGGGGATATTTCCTCTTTGACACGCAAGCAATCACCACATCTTAGAGAATCTTCCTGTCCTATTTCACAACCACCTTTCCTCCTTTCTCTTTTTGGTCGACCCCCTTCAATCAAGACTTCATTAATTCTTGTCTGGATGATGACAATCACCTCCCAACGAATCTTACCAGGAGCCCCATTAATTTTTCCCAGTGGGAATCATGCCAATTTACCATGTCCCCATTAACTTTCTTGAAGTTTCCTAGAGGTCAAAGAATCTATGGTATGTCGTCAAAAAACAAACAAGACCCCTAGAACTGTTCCATATCGACTGTTCCATTCATCTTATCACGGACAGTTCGTCATAACACAGCACAACGGGTACACTTAGCTTCCCCTTATACCCCACACTCCGTGAACCGCAGCCCTAAGCTAAATCGAGCCACTCACTGTTTCTCAGACACCCAGGAATCCACATCCTTGTGTCTTCCTTAAGGTCATTTTCTTCCAAGGATGTTTGTCTGCCATCTGTGCTTGATCGAATCGTAACCCTCCTTGATTGACGCTTCTTCTAAGACCCTTTTCTCATCCAATTGTATGCCCTCTTTAAAACTCTTTCAACTACCCCTGTTAATGAGCGTTTACTTGGTGGTCTATTCTGTCCTTGGGGTCATTGGTTTATCTCACTCATTTTTCTCCACCAAATTGTGAATCGATGATCAATAGTAGGTCTTCACTAAATATGAGAAGACGTAAAGCAATGTCACTGATACATACGTAAGGACATGGAATTATCATCTCTCTCTAAGAAGTCCATGTGAATCTGACTGCCCGTGGACCTCTACAGCTAAGAATAAAGGTTGGATCTCAAAAGGAAACTCAAATCGTAAACAAGTTGGCACAGCATTTTATCAGCTATTTTAATAGCAAACACAATAAAAACGGTACTTCTGTCACATAAAGCTAACGTAAACAACACTTGATAGGGCGAAACCTACCTTGTACTGCTTATAAACCCAGGACACAGAATCGGGGGGAAAGAAACGTTCCCAAGTTCCTAAACGCAGACACATGCAGAATTTGGGCAGTAAGTGAGAGAATATGAAGTATTCCAAGTTATGCTTTTATTATTTTGCTTCTTTTCAAACCATGTGGAACTCATTAGATTTCTTTTCCATGGAGCACTCTGCTACACAGAGACAATAATGTATCTGGGAACCAAAAGGATCAGAATTGGTGGTAGGTTGATGTGTGAGAATTAGACCTGGAGAATCTTTCAGGAAACATGGTGGGTTCTGAGGATCTCCTGTAGAGTCCACTATAAATGCTCTGTCCCGTCCTTTGATCTCAGATCTCTCCCATATGAGTGAATCTTTATTATTCAATTCTGAGGCTTGGATTGCATACTGAGGCGGGTTCTGTTTATTGTGGTAAGCTGTTTTTTTTTAAAAAAAGTGGTCTCTCTGCGTTTGATGTAGGGAATTCCAGTCAGAAAAGAACTGTTTATATATTTATAAGGTCCAGAGTTCTGGTGAGTAACTCGGTCAAAGCCGAGGCGTCATGTCCTCGGGGAACACTTGGGAGCTCAGCTTTGGCAAGATACCTGCTTTACAAACTCTGATCGCGTCCCGTTCTTCTTTATGAGATGTATCACGACTGTGTTTATCCATGGATTACTGTGTAGTTATTCATTAAAGTTTCGCCTCCATTTTTGACGTTTTTATTATGCTCTTTTCACCTTGTTTGGCACATAGGATATGCTCAAAAATATGCATTTAATGAATGCATGAAGGAGATAAGCTATATAATAAGTGGTGTGTGAAGTGGACTGTCTTTCAAACACATGCACTCAGATTTGTAGAGCTTGACAATTTCCATGGTGTAAATACTCCACTAGAGCTGAGGCCAAGCTATCCATGGTTGACCAGATGGCTCTCAGAATTCCTGTTTGACTTGGCTTCTCAGAGCCAAGGTGAGCCACTGCATACGCAGTTCATCCACAGTGTGTGAGAAAGGTCTTTGGGGCACGGAAACACCCCTTCTCAACAAAAGAACATGGTTAGTAACTTAGGGTCAGAAGGATTCTTCTTGATTTAATTTTTTAATTGAAGTATAGTAGATTTACAATGTTGTGTTAATTTCTGCTGTATAGCAAGGTGTTTCAGGTATACATATATAAGCATCCTTTTTAAAAATATTCTTTTCCATTATGGTTTATCACAGGATACGGAATATAGTTCCCTGTGCTCCACCGTAGGACCTTGCTATTTATCCATCCTATATATACTTTGCATCTGCTAACCCCAAACTCCCACTCCATCCCTCCCTCCCCCCTCCCCCTTGGCAACCACAAGTCTGTTCTCTATGTCTTTGAGTCTGTTTCTCTTTCGTAGATCAGTTCATTTGTGTCATATCTTAGATTCCACGTACAAGTTATATCATATAACATTTATCTTTCTCTTTCTGACTTACGTCACTCAATATCATAATCTCTAGTTGTATCATGTTGTTGCAAATGACATGATTTCATTCATTTTTATGACTGAGTAATATTCCATTTTCTCTCTCTCTCTCTCTCTCTCTCTCTCTCTCTCTATATATATATATATATATATATATATATCTCACATCTTCTTTATCCATTTATCTGTCGATGGACATTTAGGTGGTTTCCATGTCTTGGCTATTGTAAATAATGCTGCTATGAAAATAGGGGTGCATTTATCTTTTTGAATTAGTGTTTTGTCTGGATATATGCCCAGGAGTGGGACTGCTGGATTATATGGTAGTTATATTTTTAGTTTTTTGAGGACCCTTCATACTGTTCTCCACCAACTTACATTCCCACCAACAGTGCAGGAGGGTTCCATTTTATCCACATCCTCTCCAGTATTTGTTATTTGTAGACGTTTTAAGGATGGCCATTCTGACCGGTGTGAGATGATACCTCATTGTGGTTTTGATTTGCATTTCTCTAATAATTAGTGATGTTGATCATCTTTTCATGTGCCTATTGGCCATTTGTATCTCTAGAAAGATTCTTCTCAAATAAATATTTTCTTTGTGTTGCCTGATGCAGATTTTCTTAAGTAGAAAAGCCCTTGTTTCTTTTTTAGAGCATCTGTCAAAACCAGAGTTTTGAGCTCTACCTAAGAAATGCTGCTCCAGACACATTGTCCTTCTGTTAACAATCAGAAATGTTGTCAACCGGTGGCTTTAGGACGTATAGTCAATAGAACAGAACAAGAAACATAAAAAAGAGATCTAACAATTGGGGAAGAGAATAAGCTATATTTTTTCACAGACAATGCGATCAATTAAGTAGCTCTGCTGAAAATGATGTATGTAAAAAAGACCTCCATGAGAAGATTTAGCAAAAGGATTCAAGACTTCCATGAAAAAAAGATCACAGCGTTTCTGGCAGATATAAAAAGCAGCTTATTAATAGGAATAATTCACGTCCTTGTGTGGGAAGACTCAATCTCATAAAATACAAATATTGCAAAACTACTTCATATTTTTTAAAAATTCCAACTGAAATGTCGATGACTTTTCGTTATGAAATATTGGAAAATAAAATTTATCTCAAGGCAAAATTGAGCCAGAATGCAGATGGCAATATGGGAAATACTGGGTTTCCCAGGTGGCGCAGTGGTTGAGAGTCCGCCTGCCAATGCAGGGGACACGGGTTCGTGCCCCGGTCCAGGAAGATCCCACATGCCGCGGAGCGGCTGGGCCCGTGAGCCATGGCCACTGAGCCTGCGCGTCCGGAGCCTGTGCTCCGCAACGGGAGAGGCCACAGCAGTGAGAGGCCCACATACCGAAAAAAAAAAAAATATATGGGAAATACTAAGAAACTTGCCTTGTCATGTTAAAATATGATATAAAATACCCTCCAATAAGCGAGAGAACCAAAACCCGCAGGGGTATTTAATGTGAGGGAAACTTCTGATTACTGGGAAAATAACACATCAATACATGGCGTTAGAAAAATTGGCTTAATGAGTCAAAAAAGTTAGTTTTTTTCATCTCATACCGTAGAGCCAAGTGAGTTACAAATGTTTTGAGTTTTGATATTTAAAAATGAGAAATATTTTTAAAGTATGTAGGAGAATACCTAATCTCAGAATGAAGAAGGACTTTCTAAACATACAAAAGGATTAAAAAAAATAGAGGGGAAAAAAAGAGAGATACAGCTACAAACAATTTCAAAAGGCCTGTACTTCCAATGACTGCAGTTCTCCAAACAACTGAAAAAAAAAAATGATGAGTGGAAAAAAAACATGTGCTATATTTAGAACAAGTATCGATGCCTTGTGTATTTGCTGCGCTTACGGTGCGTTAAGGCCTTGTTATGTAAGTTATTCCATTGCTCAAGCAAGAAAGCACAAACAGCTCAAAAACTAATAACTAATTCCTCCATGAAATGGCCAACTTATGTAGTTTGACCATTAATTCAAAAGTATGAAAGACAGGGCTTCCCTGGTGGCGCAGTGGTTGAGAGTCTGCCTGCCGATGCAGGGGACGCGGGTTTGTGCCCCGGTCCGGGAAGATCCCACACGCCGCGGAGCGGCTGGGCCCGTGAGCCATGGCCACTGAGCCTGCGCGTCCGGAACCTGTGCTCCGCAACGGGAGAGGCCGCAGCAGTGAGAGGCCCGCGTACCGCAAAAAAAAAAAGAAAGACAAAAAGAATGAAAGACAGAAAATACAGAGCCACCTTTGAGTATAAAATTAGGAATTGTTAAAGCGAGAGCAGTTCTGAGGCACAAAGGGTGGAAAGGTAGCATCCTTACATGCCAGTACGGTGGCCACGGGAAGTGGAAAGCCTTTTAAGGTTTTCGACAGCACTTCCAAAACGGTTTGCAAGAGCCTTAAAAATGTTCACACCCTTCACTGTTGCAATGATATATCTCAGAATTCAGAGATTTATGGGACCGTCTTTGCAGAGACAGCCCAAAATGGAAAACAATGTAGATATCCACCAAGATAGGATTAAATACTTAATGGCACATCCGTTGAATGGGGTATTAGCCTGACTAATGACATGGGGAGATGCAAATCATATTGTTACGTGGAAAATAAGTGGACTTAAAACCATATAGTTAAGCTTATAAATAGAATATATATATATATAATATATATAGGTATATATTTTCACAAAATCTGAACATGTTCAGAGAGTTTATCCTTGGGTAATGGGATTGTGAATTTTTGTGTATGAATAATTTCCATTTGTTCCTATATTTCTATATTATTTTTAGTTATTTATAAAATGTATACTATAAAATAAGGGTTTAAATCTCAGTAGAGTACAAGCTTGCTATGTGACAACATTAGAAACTTGGTCTTTTCCTCCCCAAAGGCCCCCAACTCCCAGATCCACCTTCCTTCCGGCCAATTCCTTCTGTCCCTTGAGCAACGTGGCCTCATGGTGGGTGGCCTGATGTGCACTTTTCTGGTTTCTGCTGGAAAGATGTCAAGAAAGATGATTTTCCTCCATTTTGAAATGTACTCAATGTGGTATTTTCTGCAGGAAAAATCTCAGTGGTTATTTTTTTTTAATTATTAGCTTAGATCCCAGCTTTGACAAAATGTCTCACTTTCCAGAATCAACAATAAGAAAATGAAAAGGCAGTGGATACTAATCCAGTTCTCTGAAAATTGTGTTTTTAGTCTCTTCCTTTAACTATTGATTTAAAATAGACCTCCAGCTCCTGCCATCATTCAGAAAGAAAATAGAAAGAGAGCTTTTATTCAGAATCTATTTTTATAATTATTCAGAGCCAAGGAAGTCCATAAACTCCAATTCTTCACCCAGACCCAGAAAATGTATCACTGAATTGTTTTGACATATTTCATAGATGCTATACAACACAAAATAGTAAAAAGAGACTGCAGGAACCTTCATGGTACACATGACTTCTCTTAGATGTGCTTGTTGGTGTTTTTTTTATCATTGTTTTTCAATGCACGTCGCCAGACATTAATGGAAAATAGCCTTGTTTTTTCCTTCCAAAAGCAGCACGTCCACATTTTTTTTTTTAATAACAAAAAGCTGAATTGGGTTTTTCACTAACAATGCATCGTGACTCCCAGTCTTTCTAGGACTTTGTAAGAATTAAAATATACTTTACTCGTTCTGTCTCTTAAATGATAAAGGGGTCCTCAGAGTCCAGATGTCTTCACTGCAACATTGTACAAAATTTTAACGTATGCCACGTTTCATAATACAACTGAAATGTTGAGCTGGACTTCAGACAGTCTTTCTCTGCCGCTCGCAGACGGCAAGAATTGGGGCTGGCCACGGAATCCCATGAACTTGAATAAAGACATAATAGTGAAAGTTCCGTTGCTAAAGTCACAGTGTATATGAAAGATTTTGAAAATTGCCACTCTTGTGCCAATTTGAGTCCCACTATCAATCCGTCAAGATGATAGTTACAGTAATAGTAATGACTTTCTAAAAAACAATTTCCATGGCACGCCCTTGAGAAATGTTGTCTTATTTAAACATCACAGCGTTTTCATGGCTTAATGTCACGTGGGACAATGCTATAGGTAAGATAAATAAATGGCTTAATGTTTCACGTGGGATGATGGTACGGCTGAGATAAACCTCAGGCTTGCAGACGCGTAACACAATAAGCACGGTTTTCCACTTTCAAGAGCAAGGATGGTCCTCAAGAGCCATGGTGGACATAAGAGGAAAGGTGATGGAGACCAGAGCCCAACAGAACCCACAGGGCAGCCCATGCCAGGTGTCTGTGCCCATGGTGATTCAGGAACTCAGGTCCTTCCTATCTTGTGGCTCCTCCATTCCCTGGTCCCTTGTAACCCCTTTACTCAGTTGCGGGATGGGAAAAGAGCCAGAAGGGCATCTCTGCATCTTCACCTTCTCAGCCTGGAAGGGACACACGTCATTGGTGAGAATTAGTCACGGGACCCCACCTCCAAGCAAGGGATCCTGGGAAATATAGACTCTGCCTGGGATGCTGTACTCCCACGAACATTCTGTCATCCGGCAGCTGGTGCCTGAGGCTTGGGGGACGGGTAACCAAGCACCTCTGCCTCAGGGAACTTGCATTGCTCTTAACATTTTAGCAGTGAAGGAACTGAGATAACTAGGAGCCAGATTTAGACCCAGGCTACAATGTGGTAGGATTGCTTCTGAAAAATACGTCTTCTGGGCACTAAAATGTGAGTGGCATACCAAAAAAATAGGACCGAGATTTTTAAAATTCATTTTTGGGGGTTGAAAATGTCCCCTAAGTTACGTGCTCCCTCCTCTGTGTGACTTTTTGGGTTATCCGACTCTACAGTTGGAATCCCATCTGTTTACTTCTCCATGTGTCACTACAGACACTCCAAAGACAAAGAGAAAAGACATTTAAAATAAGAAATAACTTTTAAGATGATGTTAGGACGTGAGAAAGGACCTGGATACTATGAAGGATTGTGACATTCTCTTCTGTGGATGGAAGAGCTTTTGTAAACAGATGAGAAGCTGTAACTGGGACAAATGGATCCTGTATGATATTTTTATGGTGTGTGGACCAGGCCCAGGTGGGCAGTGGTGAGCAGAGTGTGAGATCTATGTGAATATTTTGTGTAGTAAACAATTCGGCCGGTAATTTAAAATTGATTGTATAGCATGCTTAAATGTGAGTCCTTGAATTCCAATACATATTCACATATACAATTTTATATTAATTTGTATATATTGTATACATTTATATATTATATACTATACCTGTCTATCTATATCTATCTATCTATCTGTCACCTATCTATCAATGTATCTATCTGTGTCTATGCATGTATCTGTGTAACTATATCTATGTATCTATCATCTATTATCTATCTATCAATGTAACTGTCATCTATGCATTTATCGTCTATCTATCTCTATCTATTCTGATTTCCCGTTTGTGTCCTCACTACTTTGCCTCTATCTCAACTTCCTTCTGACAGTTCAGCCATGGGAAACTTTTTACATAATCTAAAAGTGTCCTAGCGAGTTTTCTAAAACAAAAACGTATCTTTCCGATGATTTATGCCACCCTACTTGCGGGGGGGGGGGCACAACTGTTGGATTTTTAAAAATATGACTTTTGACCTTTGTTCCACCATCCATATGTTATCTCAGCGGTTTTCCCAGTAATCCTATAAAGTGAGTGGTATCAGTGCCATCGGACACATACAGAAATGGAAGTTGTAGATGACACCAAGGTTCCCACAGCTGTTAAGGGGCAGAGCCTAAATTCCAGCCCACTTCTCAGCTACTCAAGCCTTCGCTGGTTCTGTCACAAACTTCTAATCAGCCCCATGGTTGCGCAGAGCCCAGCACAGTACACAGGTTGGTTCTGGTTCTGATTCTGGTTCTGCAACATGGCTTTGGATGGACAAGTCACAGCCAATGTCGCATGGTGTAGGATCGAACCATATCATCTCTATGCACCCTTCCCCAGAAATCAACTCTTCCAAGAGCAGTGGTGAAGCTTCAGTGGAATCCAGTGTGTGAAAGTGTTTTGGAAACCACAGTTATATATTTTAAACCCTGGAGAAAAGTAGCAAGGATCATGGAAATAGCAATGCATACTAAGAACAGGCAACGGATCAGGCTGTGTTCTAAGTACCTTATTCCCTACCTTCACAGTGACCCTATGAGGTGGGTGTGCAGTAATTCCTCTTTCTCAGAAGTCTGGAAACAAAAGCATAGAGAGCTTAAGCAACGCGCACCAAGCTTCTGATTTCTGGATGGAGAGGGGTCCTGCAGTATGGTGGAAATCAGCACATTAGAATGTCCCATGGAGCACTGAACCATGAAGAAATGCAGTGGATCCCGGTACAGATTTGCCAAACCATTGGCAGGACCCCAGCACTAAAACCTCCACGTCTTCATCTCAGCCTCGATGAACATGTTATCGCTGGGGCTTCTCTCTCAAAGATTCTGGTCTAGTTAGTGGGTTGAACAGTGGACTCCCAAAAGATATGTCCACGTCCTAATACCTGGAAACTATGAATAAGATTTTACTTAGGAAAAGGATTTTTGCAGATGTAATTAACTTAAGGATCTTGAGATGAGGTCCTCCTGGATGAGGGTGACCCTACGTCCAATGACAGGGTCCTTCTAAGAGACAGAAGAGGGGAGACACAGACACAGAGGAGAAGCCCCGTGAAGACAGAGGCAGAGACGGGAGGGATGCAGCCACGAGCCCAGGGACGCCCGGAGCCCCCAGAAGCTGGAAGAGGCGGGAATGACCCTCCCCTGGAGCCTCCCGAGGGAGTATGGACCTGGGACACCTTGACCTCAGACGTCTGGTCTCCAGGATGGGGGAGGATGAATTTCAATTGTTTTGAGCCACCTGGTTTGTGGTCATTGGTTCCAGGAGCTGCAGGAAATGCACATACCAGGGCATGAGAAATTTTTGATCTCCTTAGGTGATTATAACTGGAAGCCAAGGAGGACCACTGGTTTGCCCTGTCATAACAAGATTAACGTACAGTAGAGTCTCTTAGGATGGACGCTGAATAGGCAGACGCTCAGGATGGAGCTAAAAGGACCCTTGGGCTCCCCCCACCCCCCGACATACCCCCCATAACCTCAGGTCCTCTTGGGATCCAGGAACTCACCACGCTGCCCATCCTTAGTCTGGTCTTACACGATTAAAAGTGCCGCAAAATCTCCCGCAGGCTCGGCATCTTTCAGTGTGAATTCAGTAGCAGGTCACCCCTCACCGGGACTCAAGTCCTGTCCAGATTCTTCAGAATGAGAGCTGCGTCTGCAATGACACACCAAATCTTAAAGAGTGGGTTTAAAAGCCTGGTTTGGGTTTTGTTTTTCAGTGAGGACCTGGGAACAGTCGAAGAGTGACAGTTGACTGCTAAGCGAGGATTTGTGCTTGTGTGCACAGATTTACAAGCGCATATACCAGATGTGAGACGTCGGTCATCTGGGAGGGGAAAAAACCCCCTATCTTTTAGTTAGTGTATTATTTACAAATCGCGACAGAACCGTATGTGATTGCGATGAAAGATCTCAAACCACATACACCCCCATTCCGAGCGAACTGTTTTAAAAGACTCAGGATGGCTAAATCTCAAAGTACTCGAGTACCTGTCATCGTGACTGTCTCCACCAGAAAATTTTTAAGATTTGTGTTTGTTTTCCACGGACGCTATAACCAATTATATCAAACGGGTTGTCTTAAAACAAAAGGGATTCATCCTCTCTCAGTCCTGGAGACCAAAAGTCTAAGATCAAGGAGTCATCACGGTCGGTTCCTTCTGGAGGCTCCAGGGGAGGGTCCTTCCCGCCTCTTCCAGCTTCTGGGGGCTCCGGGCGTCCCTGGGCTTGTGGCCTCATCCCTCCCGTCTCTGCCTCTGTCTTCACGGGGCTTCTCCTCTGTGTCTGTGTCTCTCCTCTTCCGTGTCTTAGAAGGACCCTGTCACTGGATGTAGGGCCACCCTCATCCAGGAGGACCTCATCTCAGACCCTTCACTTCATCACGTCTGCAAAGACCCAATTTCCATGTAAGGTCCCATTCTGACATTCCAGGTAGACATGGATTTTTGGAGAACATTATTCAACCAACTACGATATCATAGCATTTTCAACCAAAAAGGAAACACTTATTTAAACTCTAGTCCAAACATGCCTATTACTTTTTATCTGTTGCTCGACCCGAGGTCACCTTGCTGGAGGCTAGAACTTTCTCAGAAATGTTTTTGCTGCAGGGAGAGCAGTGCTTCCCTCCTATGCATGTTATCCTGCCCAGACATCCCTCTTTCTTAGCCCAGTAAAAATGGCTTCTCCATCAAATAACTAGCCCATAGACTTCCATATGACGTGGCCTTTGAGTCCCCTGGGACAGGAACACCCCCTAGAACCACCATTAATGCTTCTGAGTGTCTCAGCCTTGTAGCAACCTGACTTGTAGTCTTATGTCTTTTGAGAAGATGGAGAGTGTAGACCACCATATACCTCTTCGTGTCATGCTACCTCACCTACATCAGGACGAGGCAAGTCCTTAAGAATGTATGTTGAAGGAAATCCCTGGCAGTCCAGTGGTTAGGACTTCGTGCTTCCACCGCAGGGGGCACAGGTTCCATCCCTGGTCGGGGAACTAAGATCTCGCCAGCCACACAGCGCGGCCAAAAAAAAAGAATGTATGTTGAGGTCACTCACAGAAACTTACCACCAGTTCTTAACCTTACATGAACCCAGAATGATGGGACCATTTTTTTCCTAGGTGATGTGCATGTAGCAGCCTATGCCTTGGCTGCTCTACCCCCCTGGGTCTCATTTTCTGAGGCAGTCGGTCCAAATGAGTCTGTTTCTAAAATTCCTTGCTGCATTTATTTCTCTAGCACAGTGATTTCCAACCAGGAGTGATTCTACAACTCAGGGCACATGGCAACGTCTGGAGACACTTTTGGTTGTCCAGCTGGGGGAGAGGAGGGTGGAATGTGATATTGGCACGTAGTGGGTGGAAGCCAGGGATGCTGTTCACAGCCCACAGTGAAGGATGGTCCCCACCATGGAGGATGACTCAGCCCCAGAGAGCAAGGGTGGTGAGGTTTGGAGACTGCCTTAGCATGAGAGACTCAATCTGTTGGTCTCTCTCTATGCACCTATCCATCCATCCATTTGTCATCTATCTTCCCTATCTATATATCTATCATCAATCTAATCTATCATCACCACCATCATCATCTAGCTATTATCTTTCTACCATCTACTGATGTATCTATCAGTCACCTATCTACCTATCATCAATGTATCATGTATGTCATGTATCTGTCTACAATCTATCTTCATCATCATCTAGCTAGTTATTATCTATCTACTATATATTTACGTATCTATCAGTCATCTATCCACCCATCCATCCACATATCTATTTATCTCTACCATCTATCTCATGTATCTTATCATCTATTGTCTACCTATCAATCATATCTATCATCTATATTTATGTACGTATCTATCAATCATCTATCCATCCATCCACACCCCTATTTATCTATCTCATCTATCTATCATTTATCTGTCTTATCTATCATATCATCTACCTATTTTCTTCCTATCTATCTATCTATCTATCTATCAAATTGTATCTAGATCTACGGTGGTGGTTCTCAACTAAGGGTGATGAGGGGACATTGAAAATACCCGGAGCCATTCTTTGATTGTCAGCCCTGGAGGGGAGGATGCTAGTGGCATCTCGAGGATACAGCCTACAGATGCCACTAAAAACGATACAGTGCACAGGACAGCCCTCACCCCAGAAAATGATCCAGCCCCAAATGTCTGTAGTGCTGGTGTTGAGAAACCCTGTCCTGGATGAAGGGTTTGTCTATGGAGGAGGAACTCTTCAAGCAGGATGTGTTTCCTACGCATCAGGGTACCCTGGTGCCCATCCCGGTACCTGGCACACCCCAAGGGGCTGTGTGGTTATCCTTAAGCAAATAAATGGATGCATGAGTGAGACAGTGTCCGTGCTTCCCACAGTCTTGAAAAGCCAAGCTCTCTTTCCCTTCAGTGACTGCCACTCTTTCCAGATTGGCAGCACGGTCAAAAGTCACATGCTTCCCCAATATTTATCTTGCGTTTGCTTTTTTCCTTCCTCTCGCGGGAAGCCAAAGAGTGCATATTTGAGGACTACTGCTATGGGTACCCGAGATGTCTCTCCCCTAAAGAAAACTGGCTGCAGGACTGCTGTGGCACCTTTTCTTCAGCCTCAAGTAATCCTGATTCATACTGGAGCTGGTCCCACCTAACCTTCCTGTCAGAGACTCTGCTGGAGCTGCCACCTTGGACTTAGTTTCCTTGCTGGTGAAATACTCACAGAGAAGAGAATAATTCCAACGTGGTGGATAAAAGCGGTTTTTCAACCAACCTGATCTAAGCGCAGACTCGCTTGAAGTGGCTTTGGCCCTTGAAAATATCACTGTCATGACTGCCTGGTTCTTTGGAAAATATTATTTTATTATCCAATGTACATCATTTTGACCTTAAAAATACAGCAAAGCAGTCGTGGAAGTAACAGATCTATTTTTCGAGGACACAAATTGACAGGAGGAAAGATATTTCTGGGCTCCTCTGGAAGGCTCTGGGTTCATTCTGGGCAGTCACAACTTCGCTTTGTCCTCCCTCTCCTGTCGTCTCCCCGGTCCCGCATGGCTCTCTCCGGATAAATTTTATCATCAACAGGGAAATCCAGTATCTCAGCATCCCCTACCAGAGGGTCGCTGGGAAAGGTAATATAACAGTGGTTTATGAATTTGAAGGAAGTCGGGAAGGAAACTGGTTTTAATTGCATTTCCGTGCCTGCTCTAATGTATACAAGCCTTGTAAAGACCAATAATTTATTATTTTTAATGAGACAGAAAGTATGTCTTTCTCTTTCTACTCTCATCGTCTGATTAGAAAGAAAAAAAAAATATATATATATATATAAAACACTATATAAAAAGTGAGTTCCAGGGAGAAAGCATCCTTTCCTATAAAATGGGAGCTGTACTGTAGGACACCTGTACGTGAGACACAAACAAACAAACAATCCCTCTGGTTCTCAGCCCTTGTCGGGCAAACTGGAGTTCTGAAGTGACAGAAGGAGTAACGGAAAGATGGATACTCATTCTAGAACGTTCTATCATGTTAAAACGGCAGCGGGTTAACTAGGTAATGCATCTTCCGCGGGGGTAGCAAGGCACTGTGAATCTCTGCAGCTTCTTTGCAGTGCACGCTCCTTAGATATCCTGCAGACGCCCGTTCCAGCATCAGGATGGCGCCAGCAACACAGAATTTGTTATCTGCGCCCAAGTCCTGTGAAATGGAAGGCAAGAGCATATAGCATCCTGTAAACCTGAAAGGAAGTCCCCCAGAGAGGCTGACACCTGCTTCCCGTGCCTGCATTGCTTCCTTTCGTCAACGAGCACAGGTCAGGGTCGACAGTGGGCCTCGAACCCAAGCCGGAGGGGGCCACCGTGCCCCGGGACAAATCCTTTTAGAGCCCTGACTCCCCGGCCCCACCTGTGAGCCCAAAGGAGGCTTTGTTCTAACTTCGGAAGCAGCGGCCGTGGAGTCCAGGGTGTGCTCCCGGGGTTTCAGTAGACGTGGACGTAGGTTGTTTTTGAGTCACGGCCCAGGAGGTTTTTGGCGGTGCACTTGTAGAAGCCCGCGTCACTCTGGGTGGCCTGTTGGATGATTAACGACCCCTGTGGGTGAAGAAACCTGTTCCCGTAGAGACGGGGCTGCGTCCCCACGGTCAGGTGCGATTTGTCCGGCAGCTCCCAGCTTATCTCGGCTCTGGGAATGCCCACGGCCAAGCAGTTCATCTTCACGGTGCTCCCGGGCCGGGTGTAGATGACAGGCGTGGGTTCACTGGTGATCCGGGGAGGATAGGCGATCACGATCACCGGGACGTTCGCGACGGAGGGTCCGTACTCCGTGTCCGCCTTGCACACGTAGGTGCCCCTGTCGAAGACGGACGCGTCGCGCACAGTGAGGGTACCGTTTTCCCAAAGGGTGAAGCGTCCTCGGACCTGGGGACCCTCCAACACCATGCCGTTGGGCAGCGTCCAGGAGGAGTGGGTCTGCCGGGCCCCCGGGAGGATGCAGGGCAGCTGCAGGGTCTCCCCATTGATGATGCTGACCAGATTGTGGTACTGGTTGCTTGTTTCGGGTTTCAGCCCCACCTTCAGAGACACCAGCCTCTCCGTGTAGCCCGCCGAGTTCCTGGCCACGCAGCGGTACGCCCCAGCGTCCACGGAGGAAAGGCCGCTGATGTGGAGCATGCCGTCGCCCTTGTGGTAGAACCTCTGCAGCTGGTGGCCGCTCTGCAGCTCCGTCCCGTTGGGGAGGACCCACATCAGGGTGGGCGTCGGGGTCCCGGCCGCTGAGCAGTTGAGACTGATGGTGTGGCCAGCCATGGCGGTGATCTTCTCGCTGACCGGGTCGTGGAAGATGGGCTTCTCCACGGGCTCCAAGACCATCAGTTGCACAATGAGTCTGGCTTCCCCGCCTTCGTTACGCCCAATGCACGCCAGCTGGACAGAGTCGCTCTTCCTCAGGCTCTTGATGTCCAGGGTACCATTGCGATGGACGGTGATGCGGTTACCATAGTAAGGGGCCGGCAGGACCACGCCCTCGGGAAAGGCCCACAGCACGCTTGGCGTGGGGATGCCTTCCGCCTTGCAGTCGATGAGTTTGCGGCTCCCTCCTGGGGCAATCTCCCGCACCGTGGTGATGGCATTGGGGTGCCCGTTGATCTTGGGCGACTGGACGTTGACGTGAATCCAGACCGTCTTCCTGTCCTCCCCGGCGCTGTTCCTGACCACGCAGGTGTAGTTGCCGCTGTCCGAGCGCTGGGCTTTCTGGATAAGGAGAGTGCCGTCCTGATATATCTGGTACTTGTCGGAGGAGGTGGGGATCTGCCTGCTGGTTGGAGAAAGCCAGGTCACCCTGGGCGTGGGTTCCCCTTTGGCCTCACAAGCCACGGTGACCACGTCCCCGTAGGGGACCTGGACCACGGAGTACGTCTTATTCCGGATGACGGCGGGCTCGGTCACCACCTTGACGCGCACCCTCATCTCATCCTTGCCAACCTGATTTTCGGCAAAGCAGGTGTAGTCACCTTCCTCTCGCAACCCGACCTCGTTGAAGTAGAGGGTTCCGTTGTTGAAAACGACGTAGCGCTTGGTCCGTCCACCGCTGTCGTCGGACTGCATGAAGGAGTTGACCAGGCTGCCGTCCGGGAGGCCCCAGGAGATCTCGGGGTTGGGGAGCCCGGTGGCCATGCAGTCCACTTTGAGGTCGCCCCCGTAGAAGACCCTGTGGTCATTCTCCTCCTTGTGCTGGATCTTGGCTGCTTTCATGACCACGTTTACCTTAAGCACGACGAAGTCATCGCCAACCTTATTCCGGGCGACGCACAGGTAATCCCCCGCGTCTTTGTCCGTGACGGATTTCACCACCAGGGTCCCGTTGGCAAACGCCTTGATCCTGGTATCAAAGCTGAGCGAGAGAAAGAAAACAGAATAAGATGTCAGTCTCCCGAACGCTGTCTCTCCCGGCTTGAGGTCACCGGAACGCAACAAAAACTTGTGGATCTCAGAACTCTCGGCGCACAGGACTGCCGCTCAAAAACGTTAGATGGATTTTGCAGCCCGGAGGGGACGGCCATCCAAACGCAGAAGTGATTTATTTACCACAGTTAAGAACTCCCCGGTGGAGTCTGACCTTTGGCTGGCCTGGCCTCTGATTCGAAGATGTGAAACGCAGTCTAAGACATCAGCCCGGTGTGTGTGGGCGTGTGTGGATCAAATATTTGCCTGGTTGTCAGTGTGGAGCTTGTTGTAATGATAAAAGCAGATAAAATTCTAGCGTCCTGGACAGAATGAAAGTGCATTAACCTCAGGAAGAGGTGACATTTTTCCTAAAAGTTTTATAGACGATTTTTACTCTTGACAATTTTTATGCTGTTGTATCCCATTATGAGGCAAACAGGAAGCAAAGTAGCTACAGTACGGATCACGTAGCTGTGGTTACACCCAGAGTTTCGAGGCTACGATTGGATTCTTCAGAACTTGGTGCTATTGGCGTAAAGGCTTCTTCCCTAGAATCTGTAACGAAAGCTTCATGACCCTCACCAGCTCGTACCCTCCTGCTGACTTTCCGTTTCTCCACGTGGTAGACCTAAACTCACACGCTGCTGAGTTACTATTCGAGAAAGAGTTTTCAGTTTAAAAAGGCAACACGGAAAGAAAGACAGAAATATCTTCACTAGGCGTGTGACATTTTTATAAATATGTATCGGTAGGTCCTCCAGCAACGCAGAACGCATGTTTTGAATAACGGGGCGAAGAGATTTGGGAGGTTTCTGCTTTGAACGTGTCCAGATTGAAAATCTCAATTACTTATAAATTATAATTCTGGCATCTGCAGGGAGAGCTTGACTATTACCCCTAAATATTTCCTGCATACTGTGTCATTCGAATAGCACGTCTGGAACCGTGTCACTGATGAAAAAAAAAGAAGTGTCTGCCTTTGATGGAATTCAAGCCTGACTACCGTTCATCAAAGCACCCACTGACAAGGACCACGCAACGTGTTTTGTCGGCCACGAGCGAGAGTCAAGTCAACCTGAATCAGAAGGTCATTCGATAGGCGTGGAGCAGACAGAGGCATTTTAATGAGTCTTGGAGTCAGAATCCAAAAATGTATATAGTAGCACATGTCTGTAAACATTCAGAAACTTCTACAGCAGCAAATCCTAACCTTGGTCGCTAGCTGAATCAACAGAGCGACTCTGAAAAAGACGCATGGCTACACATTACGGGAGACTCAGCTTCGAGACAGGAAAGTCCAGTATCTCTGTGTTAGAACAGTCCCAGTGTGTAGGCAGGGCAAACAGCCCCGTTCTTTTAAAAAACTCACCATGGGCTGTTTAATTACACTTTTCTAAGAATGTAATTAGCCAGAATCTAGGAATAACGAAGCTACAGAGACCGTGGCTTATGATTTATAGCGAGATACCAGTAGAAGGGCCCCAGTTCACACTGGAACTACTTTCTTTCACTTCAGCGTTGAGTCAGCACTGCCTCCGCCTCGCCAATGTCAATGGAAAACAACCCTGTGCATGGCAGGACACCGGCTCAGCTGGAAGATACTGCGGGGAAAATCGCATATGTGGTACTCTGGATCGATTGTGCAGGGTTCACTAGGCACCACCCAGCCATCCGAAGTTAAAATACGGCGACTTGGCCCTTCTCCTGCGTTGGAAGGAGACTGGGCAGACCAGACACAGCTGCACAGAGCCTTGGACGCCGCTTCGGATCACATCCCAGGGAGGAACCCGCGCTGAGGTGCGGGGGGGTCCCGTCTGAGCTGCCAGGCTGTGTGGGCTGAAGACACACCATAAGCCAGAGGGTTTCCAACATGGCGCCACTGATGCGTCTTTGCTTCCTGTTCCCAATCACTGTCTCTTTCCTCTGCACCTTGAAACACTTATTAAAGAGACAATGGCTTTTGGGGATCTACCTCAGGGTTTCCCAGCCTCGGCACTCCTGATATCAGGGGCTGGATGACTCTCTGTGGTGAGGCGTCCTGTGCATGGTGGGGTTCCGAGCAGCCTCCCGGGTCTCCACTAATTAAAGGGTAGCAACCCTTCCCCACGAGTTGTGTCAACTAAAAATACGTCCAGACATTGGTGAGTGCCCCCTGGTAGACAGAACTGTCTAGTTGAGAACCAATTCCATAGAGAGACAGGTGACAGACAGAGGGTTAGAGATAGATAAAGATCACAGAAGAGACAAATGACACATGATATACAGATACAGAGAATACGTGATAGAGACAAACGGAAAGCTACTATAGAGATAAATAATACATATCAGATAGGTGGTGACAGATAGATAAAAATAAATGATAGACAGACACAGATGATAGAGAGAGAGAGGTAAGATGGATGGATAGGTAGGTAGCTAGAGCTAGAGACAGATGAAGATAGATGATAAGATAGATAAATGACAGATGATATATATAGATACATAGAATAGATGACAGGCAGATGTAAAGATACTAGCTAAACGATAGATATCAGATAGGTGATGTTAGATATATAAAAATAGATGATTGGTAAATAGGTAAAGGGTTTGAGCTAGATATGGAAAGGTGAGGGATGACAGATAGATACATAGGATAGAGGATAGACAGGCAGATGGAAAGATACCAGATAGATAAATGATAGATATCAGATAGGTGATGACAGATAAAAATAAATGATAGATAGATAAATAAATAGATGATAGTCTTCCTTGCTAAGAAAGTATTTCTCAGCGTCAGCACTACTGATATTTGGGGCTAGACGACTCTCTGACATGGGGCCGTGCTGTGCACTGTGGGGCGGTCGGCAGCATCTCTGGTCTGTACACACCACGTGCCCGTAGCATCCCCTCCTCGTTCACCAACTCTCATCAACCAAAAATGTCTCCAAACATGGCTCAATGTCCCCGGGGGACAAAATCCCGCTTGGTTGAGACCCACTGCTCTAGATTCATACATCTGCGAATTGAAGACGGGGCATGGCAAGGTGCTTTTTTTCCTAGCCAAGATGAACTCTTAGAACTGCAGATGTGCTACCTTTGTGCTGCCATATGCCTTTAATTTCTTTGTTTTACCTCCTTTCCTTCTATTGCTAACACATTTTAAGACGCGATCTGAAGCTCCTATGTGTTTTGTTCAGATTAGCATAAGACAAGAAATTGTTTTATCTAATTATTTCAATACAGTTAAAACTACGAGCATGAAAACAAAAACTACTGCTTTATCTTTCTTTGGAGGCGGGGAGTAGAAAAGCAGGGCTAAGGGCTAGGTGTTTGCTCTGCATCTCAACTGATAAAGACAAGAGTGGGACTTCCCTGGCGGTCCAGTGGTCAACACTCTGCGCTCCCAGTGCCGGGGGCAAGGGTTCGATCCCCGGGCGGGGCGGGAAACAAAGAAAAAAGACAAGATTGCATCGTGTGAGAAAGAAATGCCCCCCACCCGGCCCACACAGGAAGCAACATCTGTGCGTCAGCACCGCCGACAAGGAGTCATTCCTTCTTCTGCCCGACCCCATGAGGAGGCTTCCCCAGCACCCAGAGGGGAGACGGGCTCAGGAGCCCCGGGACTGCTGGCGAGGCAGGAGCGCCACGTACCTGAAGAGCGCGTCTATCATCCTCTTGGACGGCAGTCTCCAGAGGATGCGCGGCCAGGGGTCTCCGGAGGCGCTGCAGTCCAGCCGGAGGGCCCCCCCGTAGCGGACGTCGGTCCTCGGCGGGGAGGTGCCCGTGATGCGCGCGTTGGCGGTGGCGCGCTGTACGGTGAGCTGTACGGTCCTGCGCGCCGAGCCCACCAGGTTGGCGGCCACGCACTCGTAGCGTCCGCTGTCCTTGGGCGCCAGGTTGCGGATGTAGAGGGTCCCGTTGGGGAAGACGAAGAGGTTGTCGCGGATGAACTGCGAAGGGCGGATCTGTGTCCCGTCCCAGAGCGCCCAGCGCACGCTGGGCAGGGGCGCGGCCTTGGCGGTGCAGTGGATGTGAATGCTGAGGCCAGGGGGCAGCGAGATGTTCTCCAGCTCCTCCTGGTGGATGACGGGTGGGAGGGCCGCCACGTGCAGGCGGATGGCGAGGCTGTCCGCGCCGGCTGCGTTGCTGGCCACGCACTTGTACACGCCTCTGTCTGAGAAGGACGCCTCCTTGATGGACAGGGTCCGGTTTTCGTGCAGCGTGATCCTGCCCTCGACGGGGGAGACGGTCTGCCACACCCTCCTGTCGGGGAAGATCCAGGAGATCTGGGGAGCTGGGGTCCCCTTGGCCAGGCACTCCATGGCGATGGTGTCGCCCAGGTAGACGGTGACATCCTTGTAGTGGGCGGCTAGGATCTGAGGCTTCTGCACCGTGACTGACAGCAGGACCACCATCCTGTCTGCTCCGTGCAGGTTTGTGGCCGTGCACAGGTACTGGCCGCGGTCCTGCGCCTGTACGTTTCGGATGACGAACGTGCCATTCTTCAGGACTTCAAACCGCTGTACTCTGGTGTTGGGGGTCATGAGAGCCCCTGGAAACCAAAAACAGGCACCGTCAGGTTCAGGGCAAACACGGTCTTGCCAAAGGGACGAAACAAGGATTGTGAGTTAATCTGATCCTCCTCCTTATGTCCAGACAGTGAAAGCAAAAAAAGACCCACCACCCAGTTCCTCTGATATTCGTCTTGACTGTTACACTAATCCCCAAATCAGGGCATAGGCCACCTTCAGGCCAAGGCAGCAGGCATGGTTTTCAGACAGGGTTCTGGAAGCCGTCATGAACCCCAGGGTCTCCCAGGGTGGCCTCTTCATTTACTTTAGGGACTGGAGAGGCAGCCCCACTTTGCTCAGCCTCTGCCTCGCTGCGTGGAGGCTGTCCTCCTGAGGTCCCCAGGTCGGCTGCAGGGATGCCCCAGGTTCTCAGTCACCGACCGCCTCCGTCCGGCCAGGATCCTGAGAGCGACGTGGGGCTGGTCGTGCTGTGCCCCGTCTGGTTGAGTTGCAGTCTGACGCAGGCTTCCTGACGGTGCCTGACAGCCCCACCTCTGCAGTCAGAGGGCACACACCCGTCCTTCTCCCCACTGCCTCTACTCCCTGTATTTTATAGCCCATCTCTCAGGATTCTGCCACAGTCGGGGTCTGTAATAATCAAGAGTTTCTGATGTTTTGACGTGTTGGGGCCTTGCTGACCTTCCAGGGACGGCCAATTCCTAGAGATATAGCAGAGGACCCCCCTTCCAAATGCAAATTCACCCATCCAGAGCCTGTCCCCCACTCCCTGCTCTGAGAGGCTCCCATACTCTGGGCCACCATCCACCCGCCCTCATCCCCCCAGGACAGGTACCAGACAACTAGGGCAGCCCGTGCACCCAGGACCTGCTGGAATTATTCACACCAGGCCGTCCTAACCCCGCTCACCCTGCCTCACCTGTTCCTTCCTGCGAAAATCACAGTAAAGGCTCTCGTCTGGTTTCCCCCTTTCCCTCTGCCTCCTGACCGACCCTGGTGCTTCCCCGTGTAACCCTGCTTGGTGTGCTGTGCCCCTTCCTCTTGGCCACCGTGAGTGACCAAGTGTCTTTTCAGTGGCAGTCATCTCCTGACCCGTTAGCCTCGCCATACCTGAAAAATAACAAATCCTATACTGAAAGACTGGGAAAAGCCCCAGAAAACCCTGAGTTTCAATCCTCCCACCCTATCCCACGCTGCTTGGTTCCCGGGTCCATGCACCCGTCAGTGGGCTATTCATTTTAGTTTTGACAAACTCCTCTGCTTCTTTTCCTAGTAATTTTCTCTAAGCTGGGAGTCCTGCCTTGGCATGGAACCCTGGAACCCTGGACGCTGTCCCCAGCCCTAGTGCTGAGGACTCACGCCCTCGACCTCCTAAGTTACCTGAAACTTCCCACGACAAGCCTTTCCGCCGTGCACGGGGTATTGCAGGTGAGTCTTCCCAGCCCACCTGCTCATAGGGAAACAGGTGTTGGTTGACGACAGTATAACCTCCCTGCCTTCGAGGAGATGCAGGTCCTTCTGGTCTGGGTCCAAGCCCTCCTGGATGACAGGTGACTGTGGGCGTGGAAGGCCTCCTGCTGCCCCCCAACCACTTCCCCATTGAGGGATTTTATGACGCAGAGACCCCAAGGCGCTTGTCTATTTCACTGGGTTTCAGGTGGGAGGGAAGGCCCACTAAAACTGCCTGCAGATCACGACGGGCAGGTAGAAGGTGGCCTCCTATTAGCACTCGATGAGATGATTCGGCTTACTGGGTAGAAAAGGTTCAATAAAATAAGAGACATCGTGCAGCTCCAGGACCACAGAAAACAACGCTGGCTGGATGGGAGACTGTCTGGTTTGGGCATGAAATGAGGAAGAACTTTCTAAAAACTGGAGCTAGCTAACAAAGGAGAAGCCAGCAGTAGAAACAGATTCCTGGTCAGGTAGAGGAAGGTGCATGACTGTCTAGGGAGGGGGCACGGTCCAGGGATGCTCTAAAATGGCACAAGGTATGGTAGACCTTAAGGATGAACGCAAATGGGATCTCCCAGGGGAGGAATATGCCTTCCTTCGAAGGCACAATCCTTCTAGAATGAAAACCCCGTGGTGTTCCCCATTAGTTATTTCAAGCAAGTTCCTTATTAGATCATTACGAAAGCGTTTGCTGTCAAATGCGGAGCTGATCAAAGACGCCGGTAACTTCCCTATGCTCAGTGCTCTCTGCTCACCACTGGGACACATCCAACATGTGTGAGATAAGCGGGGAATGTACAGTTCTCTCTAGTGATATCAGCACTTGTCATTTCCCGGATTATCTAAATGGCAACCGAAAAAAACCCAACCCTCTGAACAGGACGCGAGCCTGAAGGACTCAGCCACGTTGAGAGAGGAGGGAAGAGAAAGGGGAAAAGGGAGGTCCGTTCGTGGAGGTTGTAGGCCCTCCGCTATCACTTTCTTCCGTCTCCTAGAATCTCTTTCGCCATCGGGAAAGCCGACGGTCATGTTATGAAGCAAAGTGGTCTTTGGGCATCCCAGCCTGCCAAGCAGAGACCACTGTATAGAGCCTTGTTACGGACTGAACTGTGTTCCCACCACAATTCATATGTTAACGCCCTGACCCCCCAGGACCTCAGAATGTGGCTGTATTTGGAGTTGGGGGTCTTTAAAGAGGGGCTGGAGGTAAAATGAAGTCATTAGGGTGGGTCCTGATCCCATAGGACTGGTGTCCTTGTAAGAAGACGGGATTAGGACACAGACACACACAGAGGGGCGACCCTATGAGGACACAGGGAGGAGGAGGCCGCCTACACGCCCAGGGGAGAGGCCTCGGGAGGGACCAGCCTTAGTGACACCTTGATCTTGGATTTCAACCTCCCCAAACTGAAAGGAAACACACGTGCTGTTCCAGCCGCACCAACTGTTCCAGTGCTTTGCGACAGCAGCCCGAGGGGACTCATACGATCATATCTCTAGGTTCAAGTCAAAGCAATGCCTGATGAGCTCACACCAAGCTTCACTGACCTTTCAAGCCAGCGCGAGGACAAGAGGGGTTTGCACAATTCCCCTCACGCCCCTCTGCACCCCGACGTGGCTCGTGGATGACCTCTGTGCTGGACCTCACTGCGAAGAGGCAAGAGTGGCACAGCCCTGAGCCTCGGTTAGGAATGCCCTACCCAGAGAAGCTCGTACGTGTTTCCATGACTCCATTAAAACCCGACACCCATTTGAATTCCTCACTTCCCGTGCCCGAAAAGGAATACACCTGTCGGTAGATTCTCAGCTGTCCTTTGCCATCCCATCTGCCTGTCCCTCTGCCCGGAATCTCTGGTCCTACCTGCACTCACAGACTCCAGTAAGCCCCTCCCCTACACAAGCCCTGGTTAAAACGCAGACGTTTAAACAACCTACCTGTGGACGGCTTTGTCCAAGTCACGAAAGGCTTGGGTTTCCCCATAGCCTCACACGGGAACATGACATCTGTCTCGGCAGTGACGGACACGGTCTGGGGCGATTTGGTGATAATTTGGGGCTTTTCCCCGAGCGTCCAGAATTTGGACGCAGGTGGTCCTCTGGAAGAGAAGAGCTTTGAGCTGCTCTGATGGAAGCTTCTGGAAGGCTGGGCAGAAGATATTAGGAAAGGGACGGAGCTCCGGGTGGAGTAGACCAGAGGGATGTTTCTTAAGTTTGTTGAGGGTGGCGCCACGGTCCGGGGAAGGTGCAGTACAGGTGGTGCTGGGGGACCAAAGTCCACATGGGTGATGCTCTGAGAATGTATCCTATTGTAGGGACCTGGGTTGACTTTTCTCCCTCTCGTCCCTGGGGCAGGAGAGGTGGGGATCCGAGGCTTCGGAGTAACTGCCAACTGTGGAAAAGAGAGGGTCCTGTTGAAAAAGAAAGGGACTCTCCCATCGGGATAATAAGGGACTCTCGAATCTGGAAGCTTGCCAGCTGGGTCTCTTGAATCAGGGATGCTGTTGTCTCCAAACAATGTGGAGCTGCCGGTGAACGGGTCAGTTCCCTGGTCAGTCGACTTACTAGGAATGCTAGGTTTGGACCTAGGCAACGGAACCACCGGAGTTGTGGGACTTGGTAACATTGGAGACGTAAGGCGCTTATTCTCCGGCCGATCCCTCGACGGATACGCAGTGATTTCCGGTTTGCTGGTCAGGTGGGGCTGGTGAGTGACCACGTACCTAAAGGAGCTTTCTGTGGCCGTGTGTGGCGGCCTCACGGTTCCTCTCTGGGGGACCGCTGTGGCAGTGACTCTGGCTGGTTGGTGGAAACCTTGGCCCCTCCCAGCCTCGTGGTGAGTATCTGGACCCCTTGGAAGGCTGCTTTTGGTTGTACCATCAAAGGCTGCCTTTCGCGACTCCTGCTTCGGAGTGAAGGTAAATTTGTCCTGGTGGGAAGAGGGAGTGGATAATTCGTTTGGCTTCGATACATGCTGAGTTCCTTCGTTACTCACTGAAGGTGTTCCGGTTGCTGGGGTCCCCGCAGCGTAATGGAAGGAAACATTTTGTTTGGAAGCGTCTGATGTTGGCAGTGTTTCTGACGTAAGAGGTGTGGGCTTTGCGGTCGTTTCTGCCAGAGACACACGAGTTGTGGGTGGGAATGGGGCTGCTGGCTCCCCCACCAGGGCACGTGTGGAGACTTCATTCCGGTGTCTAATTTCTGAACGGAGAGTGGCTGGAGTGGTTTCACGATGACTCTGACCACCGATGGAGGTTTCCGCCTGACTTGAAGACGCCTCTACTTTTAGGATGGCGAGAGTAGTTGAAGGGACCACTTCTTCCTGTTGCGAGAGCATAGAGACTGTGGCAGAAGGTGAAAACTCAGAAGGAAAACCTAGGTCCTCCAACTCTTTTAAAAAGGGTGAGTTTGTAAGAGCTTCTGAAGAGCTGGTAACAGGTGGGTCTGTCTGTAGCCGCTCAGGCTGGGCTGCCCTTGGAGGAGTCCACCTTGCACTTCCTGGAAAGCCAGAAGGAGGGGATGCCTCCTTAAATACTCCCACACTGGAGACCTCGGCCCCAGAAGGCGATGCCACGTGAGTGACTGACTCGCCAGGGCCTAGACCATCGGTTTTATAGTCCTTGATGTTTGTGACATCATAATTCTTAATTTCCTTTCCGTCCGATACAGGCTCGTATGTGACTGGAATCGTCTCTTGGAATTTATCACGAGATAAATGTGTTTCGGTGGCGGCTGTCCTATAATCTTCCACTCTGGTTATCTCGCGTGGGTCTCCAGTTGTGAGAGAAACGGTGGTGGGTGCAAGTACAACTTCTGAACTGGGGGTAACAGTGCTTTTATATTTATTTTCTGGGGAAGGGCTGGGCTTGGACACAGACGCTACAGAGCTCATGGTAGAGGTGATGTATCGATGTTTCTTTGGCCTCTTCCCATGTTTCCTGCGTGGGGTGCCCCTGGATACCGGTTCTGCATGCTTCTCCACGTCCATCAGTTTTGGGGTACCAACTGTGCTATCAACCCAAGATGTAGGAACCAGCAAGCTTTCCGCTTGGCTTGGAGTCTTCACTTCAGGTGCCCGAGTCAGTGGTGTCAAAAAAGTGGCCGCTGGGGCAAACGTCGTGGGCGGGGTTTGCTTATGCCGGTGCCGGAATCGATGGGGGCGTAATCGCCTCCTCCCGTTGGGTCTCTTTCGGGAAGGATGAGTGGTCAGCGCTGATGGGGAAGCGGCCTTTTGGGTTGGCCGCATCATCGCTACCGTGCTGGTGTCCTCGTCGAGCAGAACGCCAAGTGTGGTTCCCTCGGGATGCTTCATGGCAGTGATGCTCATCGTGGCTTCCAGGGCTGAGTCCGGCAGAGTGGTGGATTCGACGCCTTGCCTCTTACTCTCAGGAATTCTGGAGCTTTTGGGGTCTCTCTCTAGCAGACCTCCTTCCTGCAGTGTCTGAGAATTCTCCTCTGTGCCCTTGGGAATCAGTGGGTGGCCCTGAGCGCTTAAACCGCTTTTCACAAGCTCGGGGCTCTCTGTTTGCTCTTGCAGGGCTGTTTGTGCTGGAACTCTGGGGTCCCCTAAAATGGGATCTTCAAATGGCTCAGAGGTCCTGGTGTTAGCAACCCACGAGGCAGGCACTGGAGTAACGTGTGCGGAGGTCTGTTCTCTCGTCGTCCTTTCACCTGGCTGTGAATTTGTCTCCGGATCTTGGTAAAAGTATGGCAGGGTCTCGGACTCAGCCAAGGAGATGGCATCCAATGGAGACCCATACTCACTGGATGGAGACCCTGGCATGGATCCAGCGTCTAGTGTGGACCAGCCCTCTGTGGCTCTGTTTTTGTTAGTGGGCTCTTCGCGGACCATATCCAGGGTCTGGAGAGTAGAAGATTCGTAAGGCACAGGTAGCAGTGTCGTGGCTCTAGCCCAATTCGAGTCAACTGCAGTGGGAGCTGCAGGCTTGGTCTTCTCAGAAAACTCACCATCAATCAATTCTTCCAGGTGTGTGCTTGTCACTTTGGGGTCAGCAAGAATCACTCCATCGTGGCCAGACTGCACCAGAGCCCTCCCGGTTGAAGACACAGTGCCAGCAACCTGCTCTTCCTTGCCAAATAAAGAGACGTCTCCTGAGGATTCTTCCGCACCGGTTGTGGTCTGCACGGGTGATACTGAGCGGGGAGCAGCGGCTGGCAAAAGGGGTGTCACTTCTAGACTCTCTGATGGAGGAGTGCTGGTTCTAACGACCTGGGGTACTCCCGTTCCCTTAGGGAGACTTCTCCCACGCACTCTGGCGAGAATGTCTGCCCACTGCTCTGGACTGATCTGTTTGTTTGCCACGTTTATCCTTCGTCTGGACTCAAACACTCTGCGACCTTCTGCGACGTTGGTGTCTGGCTCCTTTTCGGAAGTCTTCCAGTGTTTCAGTTTTCTGCGCCCTTTCTTCGTTTTCTGACCTCCAGCGACGGCGTCGTCCTTTGCTTTGATGAACATCTCTTGGTCCTTCGGATGGAGAACCCTCTTCATTGTGTTACCTTCATCTCCTAGGCCGGATCCCCCTTCGTCCTCCACGACATCTCCTCTTCCTCTGGGAAGGGTCTTCCCACCTGGGCGTCTGCCTCTTTTCGATGACCTGGCAGATCCCTTCTTACTCACCGTGATCCCCACTGTAAAATGATCTGCCCCTTGCTGGTTGACAGCCACGCATCTGTAGTAACCACTGTCGCTTCCTTGGACCTCTGGGATGTAAAGAGTTCCATCGGCCAACACGTATGTGTGTGACGTGTTAGCCATATCGTTAATTATCCTTCTGTTTGGAAGGATCCAGCTGATCTCGGCTTCAGGTATGGCCAGTGCACTGCAAGGCAGCGTCACCGGCTCCCCTGGGCTCTTCTGAATGGTCACGGTATGTCCATCAGGGGGCTGAGTGACAGGTGCTTGCACAAGGACCCTATAGACCATTCGATCCATTTCATCCCTCACCTGAGCGATGCACTGGTACAGACCAGCGTCTGACTGCTCCGTGGATTTGATCTTCAGCCAGCCGCTGGTGAGGATGGAGAATCTCCCGTCCTTGTCTTCCATTGGTGCTTTCAGGACAGAGCCATCTGGGAGCACCCAGGAGATGGATGGGCTCTCAGAAGCCTTCACGTTGCAGCTCAGCTGGCATGGACTCCCTTCCAAGACGGTCTGGGCTCTCTGCACCGCTCTGCTAGGCTCAATCATTACCCAGCTTCTGCTCCGAGACGGCCTCGCGTCTTTGGCGGACACGGTGACAGCGTGTTGAGAGGAATAGGACAGCAGCACCGTTTGGGCCGTACTCTGACGTCGGTTGAGTTGGAGGCCTATGGACGGCTGTGTAACCCACTCTGGCTCTGCCAGGATGTGGGCTCTGACGCCCGTGTAGTAGAGGGTCTCATCGTCGGCGTCTTGCCTGTACCGGTAGCCGAGTCTGGGGTCTTTGCTGAGCGTGAGTTCCCGGTGTAGCTTCACAGGGACCTCGCTGTAATAGGCAATCAGCTTCCAGAGTTTCTCATAGTTTTCTCGAGTCATCGGACACTCAAAATCCAAGGCGACCGTGGCATTTACCTCTATCTCTTGAGGGTCTGTCTGGTTCAAGTGTAGCTGGTACACGTCCACGGGCTTCTTGATGTCACAGACCAAGTTCACTGTGTTCCCGTGTTCGTCGCTCATATTCAGAGAGACGTTCCATACGGGATACTGGAAGCCCTGCAGGGAGGACGGGGTGTCACCGTCCTGCTCTTGACTCTGATTTTCCTCGCTACTCCGGCTCCCGTTCCGTCTCAGAGGGGACTCGATAGAAGGCTTCTCACAAGCGATGTCCTGCAGCCTCTGAATCTCTTGTTTGTGTAGCTTCCTGGGACTGAAGCACATGGAGCACAGCTGACCCCCTTCGTAGGCTTTGTCCTTCTTACACTTCAGGATCCCTGCAACACGCAACCACACACAAACATGCTATAAGTCGGTGACGCAAAGAATGGCTAGAGGGTTAAAGCCTTTGCATCTTTATCACCCGGATGCACCTCCACAACGACTTAAGCCCTCACCCACCTCGCTCTGTGACGTCCCCTCTGACTTGAAGTCAGTTTAGCACGGTGCGTGGTACCTCACCGGGGTTTTGGAACTTCTGGACGGTGAGTAATGAGTACTTTTCTAAAAGGTACTTTTAAGTTAAAAAAGATGTCTGTTTGTACGTATTATACAAGTAACTTTTTACGAGGGCCCAGGAGAATCTACGTTAAGTCCCTGCAACCCGTGAATATATTTCCAGGTTATGGGATCAACAGTTGGCATGGATCGTATCATGTCTACCTTTTATAATTATGTTTTCTCTTGCTAAAATTATTCATTTCAGGCAGTGTTTACTTTTTGGATTCACATTCTACTCTTGGCTTCCTGGACATTAAATCCTCCAGAATTTTCTCCTTCTCTGGCCAACACTGACTCTTTCACTGTTTCCTCCTTCTCTGCCCAACTCATTATGGATGATGTGTTCCTTGAGTCGGTCTCGGCCCTTTCCCTTCTTGTGCTGAGGTCTTAGATGGCCTCGCCCACGTGCATGGTTTCAGTTACCGTTCACTCGCCAGTGATGAGTTCCAGCTGTGCTTCTCCAGCCCAGACTCATTCTTATGAGTCCCACACCCAATGCCCTACTTGACACGTCTATTAAAGGGCACAGAGGTTCCTCGAACTGACACCTATAGAACCACATTATGTTTTCTCCCTGCTAGACGTCTCGTGGCTTTTCTGTATTCGTAAGTGGGGAGACTAGAAAACTAGGATGATTTTTGACAGTCTTCGTGGCACGTGTCCACTTCTTTCCCTCCGCGCTGGGAATAAAACAGCCAAACTGCTGTCACCCGGAGTATTACAAACCTTCCAACCAATGTCACTATGTCTACTTTTGCTTCTCTGAATGCAGTTTTCTATTCGAGTTTCAAAGTAAAAATCTCGAGATGCAAATAGGATGGTTTCACATACCCCCCCCAAACACACATACACACAAATACAAGACATACCACACAGACACACATATGGACACACACAAACATATACAGACATAACGCATACATATGAGCACACGAGGGCACAGGCGTGTGTCTGCAGAAGGGCTGCGGTGGCTCTCTACCCCCCGAAGCTCCATGATTCCACCACCAAGCGTGTAGTGTTCCTGCTGGGAAATGACGGTTTTCAGCCTGTCTTGGACCCAGTGGGGTCTGGGCACTGAAATATGAACGGAGGTGACGTGTGTCTTTTCTGATTAAGAAAATTAAGAGGTCAGTATACCTGTCCTTCCTCATCCTTTGCCTGATTTAGCAAATCTGGTATCAAATGTAAAGTGGAGCCATCGATGAAAGAACCTGAATCTCACCATCTCCACATGGAGGAGAGACACCTCGCCACTGCAAGTGCCTACGTTAAACTGTGGCAAACCAAACCAAAACTACAATGAGGTACCACCTCACACCAGTCAGAATGGCCATCACTAAAAAGTCTACAAATAATAAATGCTGGAGAGGGTGTGGAGAAAAGGGAACCCTCTCGCACTGTTGGTGGGAATGTAAGTAGATACAGCCACTATGGAGAACAGGATGGAGGTTCCTTAAAAAACTAAAAATAGAGCTACCGTAGGACCCAGCAATCCCGCTTCTGGGCATATACCCTGAGAAAACCATAATTCAAAAAGACACACGCACCCCAGTGTTCACAGTAGCCAAGACATGGAAACAACCCAAAGGCCCATCGACAGATGAATGGATAAAGAAGATGTGACACATATATACAATGGAATATTACTCAGCCATGAAAAAGAATGAAATAATGCCATTGGCAGCAACATGGAGGGACCTAGAGATTGTCATACTGAGTGAAGCAAGTCAGAAGGAGAAAGACACATATCACACGACATCGCTTGTATATGGATCTAAAAACGTGATACAGAAGAACTTATTTATAAAACAGAAACAGACTCACAGACATAGAGAACAAACTTACGGTTACCAAAGGGGAAAGGGGGGAGAGGGTACATTAGGAGTTTGGGATTAACAGATACACAGGACCATATATAAAATAGATAAACAGCAAGGACCTACTGTATAGCACAGGGAACTAAACTCAGTAAATAACCTACAATGGAAAAGAATCTGAAAAAGAATATATATACATACATGTAAAAAAAAAATATATATATATATATATATATGTGAAAACAAAATTGTGACCTAAGGTGTGTGGGCTGGAAGTTCCTCAATGGCCACAGGCTGAGATGCTAAGCTGAAATTAAGGGTAGCAAGACCTCTCAGAGGAGGAGAGCTTTCAGTGAAAATCTGAACGCTGAAAAGAAGCCAGACCCTTGAACATCTAGCAGAAGAGTTTTCTTGGTAGATGATGACCAGGTCCAATGACGCTGAGCTACAAATCGGTTCAGACGGTGCCTGGAACAGAAGGCAACGCAGTGTGGCTAGAGCAGAGTGAGTACAGGGGACAGTGGGACCAGCCCATCGCAGGAGGGTAGGCACCGCGCTAACCTGCGCTCTAGAGCCCACGCGCCACAACTACTGAGCCCGCGAGCCACAACTACTGAGCCTGCGCTCTAGAGCCCACGCGCCACAACTACTGAGCCCGCGAGCCACAACTACTGAGCCTGCGCTCCAGAGCCCACGCGCCACAACTACTGAAGCCTGCACGGCTAGGGCCCGTGCTCCGCAACAAGAGAAGCCACCGCAATGAGAAGCCCGCGCACCACAACAAAGAGTAGCCCCCGCTCGCCGCAACTAGAGAAAGCCCGCGCACAGCAACAAAGACCCAACACAGCCAAACATAAATAAATAAATAAAATAATAAAGTAAGAAATGTTTTTAAAAAAGGAAAAGAAAAAGACCTACTCAGAGCACTCCATTTGCCTCCTTAGAGACAGGAGAAAGGAGTTAGACCCAGGCTGGTGGCTGTGAGGTTGGAGATGAGCCACGAGACTCAGGTAGGATAAGCTCAATGGGCTCTGAGGATGGGGCTTGGGGAAGGGGGTGTAAAAGAAAAAGGAAAAAAAATCTTTCTTATTTTGATGCAAAATCTACTTTCTTGCAACTTCTACCTATCAATCCTGGGTTTTTTTCCCCCCCTCTGGCTCAATACAGAACACCTGTATCCCTCAACACAAAAGAACAATCACATAGCCAGCCCAGTGTTCTCTTTTCCGAGCATCCCTGAACACTTCCTGTAGGACGAGGATGCACGGAAAATCCAACCTTTAGCTGTAACCCAAGGTCGAAAAGGATCCTCCAAACATCCTTGCTATGCCAACCAGAGTCAACTGTCTATCACTCATTAAATGATGACCACTCTACATTTCGATAAAGGATACCTGCATTTGAATTACGCCATGGAGCTGCCTTGACATTTCAGTTATATCATTTCCTGCCTCACTGGTTTGAGGACGTGGTTTCACCCGACCTAAGATGAAGCAATGGCGCAGAAAGTAGTTTGTCCAGAGAGGTAAAGCTTGGGCAGCTAAGGGTCACGCGGCCGCTCTCCTGTCCTCACCTCTCGATTTTGCATCCCATTCCAGAAACCACTTCATCTCACAACCACAGGACCACGGGTTCCCGTGCAGGTAAAGATTCTCCAGAAGCGGCATGCTCTGAAGCATGCCGGGGGGAAGGGTTGTAATCATGTTCTCGGCTAAGTAGAGGTGTCTCACGGTGGAGAGTCTGAAATAATCCAGAAACGTGAACGTGGAGAACGTGGTGGGGTGCAGCTGGTGAAGCGCGTTTCCCTCTAAGTGGAGCAGCCTTAGGGACGTTAAGCCACTGAATGCTTGTGGGTGGATAAACTCGATCCTGTTGTGGTCCAGGTGTAGCCTTATTAGGTTCCAGAGCCCCCGCAGGGTCTCGCCTGTGATCACTCGAAGCTTATTGTAGCTGAACTTGAAAACCTACAAAGACAGGGAGGACGGGAAATCCTGTCTAAGGTTAAATAAAAAACCAGAAGACCAACCAACCCACAGCCAGGAAGAGAAACCAGAACAAAGGGCAGGAAAGGAACGACATTAAGCTCGTTTCTTATGTGAAAAAAAAAAAAAAAAAAAAGGCCATTTAAATCATTGTTAGGGAACATTCTATAGCTTCCCCTCTTCACGACTGGTCCTAGAGGCTGCTAGTCGCGCTGTTCATAAATGCCCGGGTTTACCTGGAGAGAAATGAGGTCTCTCAGAGCCCCGTCGGGGATGCTGGGAATGTCATTGCCGTGAATCATAAGTAGCTCCAACTTGGTCAGTCCCGCAAACGAGGTTTCCGACAAAGCCTGTATGCTATTAAACCTGGAAAATAAGTAACTGAAATGAGGAACAGTGAAGTTAAATCCCATCTGGGGAGGATTTCCCAGCCCACCCAGGGGCAACTTAGCGAAATGTTGATTCTAAGGTTGTACTGGTGCCATTCACAAAGCATAATCCTCTCCCTCCGTGTCCTTGTCTATTTCTAAGGTTGCAAAGAAACCCACACATTTTTTTTTTTTTTAAACATCTTTATTGGGGTATAATTGCTCTACAATGGTGTGTTAGTTTCTGCTCCACAACAAAGCGAATCAGCTATACATATACATATGTTCCCATATGTCTTCCCTCTTGCGTCTCCCTCCCTCCCACTCTCCCCATCCCACCCTTCCAGGCTGTCACAAAGCACCGAGCTAATATCCCTGTGCCTTGCGGCTGCTTCCCCCCAGCTATCTACCTTACTACGTTTGTTAGTGTGTATATGTCCATGACTCTCTCTCGCCCTGTCAAAACTCACCCCTCCCCCTCCCCATACCCTCAAGTCCGTTCTCCAGTAGGTCTGCGTCTTTATTCCTATCTTACCCCTAGGTTCTTCATGACATTTTTTCCCCTTAAATTCCATATATATGTGTTAGTGTACGGTATTTGTCTTTTTCTTTCTGACTTACTTCACTCTGTATGACAGACTCTAGGTCTATCCATCTCATTACAAATAGCTCAATTTCATTTCTTTTTAAGGCTGAGTAATATTCCATTGTGTATATGTGCCACATCTTCTTTATCCATTCATCCGATGATGGGCGCTTAGGTTGAAACCCACACATTTTTATTAGCCTTCATTCAGTGAAGGTGTGATCGCTGGGAATTCTGACTGGGAGTACACTTACGTGGTCACAGGCTATTTGGGGAGATACATAAGATTTAGACCTTTAAACGCAGCTGGTCGAAAGGGCCCCTCATTGGAAATCATAACAAAGACACGCGGCCAGCACGAATGGAAACCAAAAAACCAAAAAAGACAGCTTTGGAAGTGGCTCTGCATATAGTAAGACAAGGACGTTCTCTGAAATAAAGGACCAAATGAAACAGACACCCTTATTTCGCAGACACAAGCTCCCATTTCTGATGGGTGATGGAAGTTATCTGTAAACATTCTGGTGCGTTTGGGGTGTTGTTTTTGCGTAGAGATTGGTAAAGACGCTTCCTCGACCGGTCTGGAAATTCCTCACTGCTCCATTGTTAGTGACACCAGGGAATCCCCAAAGTGAATCCCTGGAGAACCAATTATAAGATGAACAGAGAATCCTGTACCTTGCTGTGTTGTAGGGCAGGAACCTGGGGTCAGGGCTTCTGCGGAAATCCAACACATCTATCCTGACATGATTTCTGTATTTCCCCTTATCACCTCAACAAAAGGAAATGCCTCTGTAGAGGAGGCCGGTAAAAGCTCAGAGCTAACTCGGCAGATGACGGCCAGGTCCAGTTTCCTCCTGAGACACATACGTGCCCCACACCTCGGTGATCACAGCCTCTAGGGAGGTGAGGTCCACCCCAGAGCTGAACATCCTGCAACGCACTGGCCGGCCCCCATGACAAGGAACCGTGGTGTCCAAAACGGTAAGTGGGCCCCAAACGTCATGTGCTGAAGTGGAGAGTCCCTGCCTTAACCCAGGTTGGGATAGGACGGGGGGTTGGTGTACTGCCTCATTTGTTCATCATCATTTGGACTCTACCAAGAAATCCGCCTGAGATGGTGAACACCCAGGAGGGGATGAGTGTCAGCCCGTAAACCCTCTTCCATTCCTTGTTGCCTGAGGCTCGTCTGGAAACAGTTCGTGGGAGAATATTATCAGGGGAAGTAGCTGAGGCTGGCAGGGACCAGGTAATCTCAGAATTGGGAGGATTAGAGAGGAAAGAGCTTCCTTTGTTCCAAGTCCACCGGGAAGTCACTAGAGGGTTTTCAGGAAGGCTGTGGTATGAAGAAAGTCACGTGGTAAAACAACAAAGCTCCACTCTGTGCAGAATGGGTCAGAGACAGACAAGAGGGGAATGAGGAGACCACGTGAATCCCGGGGAGGGACGCCGGTGTCCGCGGGCAGGGTGGCAGCCGTGGAGATCAACGTACATGGCAAGTTTCCAGACGTGCTTAGAGCAAGAGGCCACAGGCATGGCTGAGGGATGGAATTGCAGATAAGGAAAAGCTTGCGGGGGAAACACTTGCAAGTTATATTTGCCATGGGATGTTGAAGAGGCTGGTCAGACGCCACGGTGAGGGTGGGACTCGGGAGGCCCGTCAAGACCTGAGATGTGCACATGCAGGAAGCATTCCGGAACGGACGCAGGAACTAAGGGCTTGGGGGGAGGTGACACCACCTGCGAAGACCCCACACGTAAAGAAGCGCAGAGAGGCCAGAAGGAAGAGGCAGGTCTTGACTCGGAGGCAGCGGTGGTGCAAGTCAAAGGCTCCATCTCTCAGATGGGTCAGAAGGAGTCTGATGTTCCACAGCCCATTTTCGTTCAAGGCTGTGCTATTCCTCTCCTGGAATTTTTTTGTCTCCCCAAAGCCTCACTTCCAACTTGACGTCCAGCTACAACGGTGGATGCCGCGGCGGGGAGAAGATAAAGGGGAGGAAGATGTTTGGGTGCAGAGGGCCACCTTGTTCGGATTCCCTCCCCACCTGAGTAAATCCCCTCAAAGTCCTGGATGGGGGGCATGTCAGCTCAGGAATCCTCCGTCCTGCATCACCTTCCTGGTGCTTCCTTATAAGAGAGTGACAGACGCAGGAGCTGCTGGTGTCAAGGTTACGAATGCGGGGCGGGGTGGGGGACATTTCCGGGACAGACAAAAGACAAGGGAATCACGTGAATGGCAAGTGCAGGAAGCATGGTATTCTCTCTGCACACCCAAGGGGTGTGGGTGAATTCTCTCCGCATCTGTCTAAAAGCCAGCAGAGAGACGGGGAAACTCACGTGGCAGTCAGGAAAATAATGTGACCGGCAGACTAAAATGACCTGGTGTACAGTCCCATCCTTTAACTGGTCAACTACCCATCCTTCTCTCCAAAGCGTCTTCCTCATCTGTTGACGGGCAATAACTGACCACATAACCAGCTAAATGGAATGATTTTTATATCAGAAACACAGGGCCGTTTTGCAATATATACACATATCAAATCATTATGTTCTACACCCGAAACTCATATAATGGTGTCAATGATATCGCAATAAAAGAGAAAGAAAAACAAATACAGGTAAAATTGCTTCACGGATACCCGTTAGGATCCCAAAGCAAAATTTAAAATGAAAAAGAGCTGATGGGCATGGGAGAAATTTCAGAAAGATGTCATCAGAACTCATCTTTCAATCAAAGGGGGAAAAATCTTTAAAGGTCTATAAATCAGACATTTGACTGGATGATATTTTCTTACTCAGAAATATTTGGAAAGTGATTTCTGAAAAAGCTTTGGGGCTGTCCAAACAGGAAACAGCAGATCTTTCTTTCAGTGCTGAGTGAGAACCCTAAAAACATCTGTGTGGGAATGAAAATTTTTCGTTACTGCTCTGCCAATAATCCCTCATTCCTTGAGAGTTTTAAACCCTTTCCAGACCGCTAATAGACAACTCAGACCCTGAGTTCTATCTGTATTAGACGTTGCTATTGTTTTTTGTTTTTTTTTTTCCCAACAAAAGGCACAACGCCAGCCTCCTTATCTGCTTTGAGACTGGTTTCCAGAAATAGTGCTGTGATATTATAAGAGTGATTTTTAAAATGTGGCACATTGAATAATGTTACAAATTAAGCCAGATGGAAGTAATATATGTGGGTGCAGTGAAACTATTCCTTTTTTTCCCCTTTATCTTTAATATCACACAAAACCGTCTCAAGATCTTATTGGAGACGGTAGGAAAACGAGTAATTTTGATATCTGTCTTTCATTCTAGTGGCAAAGCCTTCAGGACACTGTAATTCACTGTGTTCAGCATTCATTGTTTAAAATGAAACCACCGAGAACTATGTTCTCATTGAGACGTGACACAGGTTCCACGCTTACAAAACACGTCATTTTAAAGATGGGCGGAAGAGAACCTTCCTGGAAACCGTGAATGAGATGCAAACCGCTCCACAAAAAAAATAGTTTATAGGTCTTGCAAGTCTCAAGCTATCACACAGCTAACTTTTGGGAGAGGATGCCTCCGGTTTCTTCCCCAACCCCCCCAGCCAACCTGACAGCCCAGACCCTCAACACACAACAGGTGAGGCATTCGGGGCTCCTACACAGGAAACACAGCAGAAAACAGTCCCCCTGCACCTTCAATCCCACACTGTCTAGGGGGCTCCCCTAAGGCCTAACAGTAGCCCCGATTCTGTGCCCTGACAAGGGGTCAGCCTTGAGGGATTAGGTAGTTAACCCAGTAAGAGGGACACTGTGCTGAAAATGGCTCATGAAAGGTGTGATCCCTATAGACAGAGCTCTTTTGCACCCCAGGAGGTGTTAAGAAAGAAGAGAAATCATAGATAAGCTCTATTTTCCTTTCCACAAACTAGCACAGCCCATCCCAGCCTGACTCAAAGCAGCCCCAGTTCCTCTTCTGAATGAATTGTAAGATTGTGAAAAGGAAACTGGTTTTAAAATTGTAAAATGATTTAAAGATGGCAACAAGGAAACTGTTACTATTCTCTCTGCTGGCAAAGCCAAATTGTTTTCCCCACGGAACCATCATCACTGTGGTTAGATTTTTCAGAGCGTCGCATCGTAAAGGTTGCCAAACTTTTTTTGGAGGAGGCTATTTAATGGTCTATTGCTATGGATTCAGTGTTTTTTCTTATTGTCTTAACTTCCCGTTCTTTTATTCTACTACTGGACTTTATAATCGATAAATG
Source organism: Phocoena phocoena (assembly GCF_963924675.1). Lineage (NCBI taxonomy): Eukaryota > Metazoa > Chordata > Mammalia > Artiodactyla > Phocoenidae > Phocoena > Phocoena phocoena. The sequence goes on from NC_089240.1 coordinate 1,889,336, forward strand.
CAAGAATGGTTGAAGCTCTGTACTCAGAGATGTCTAGGCAGGTTTACAATTTTTTCTTTCATCTTATGAAAATGTCCCCACAGTGGCTCTCCATCAAACCCTAAATAATTTTGTGGTTTTATGGGTGGCAGAAAGTAGCTCACAGGTTTTGTTGAAGAAGTCCAAATGATTGTTTACTATTGAAGTTATGCATTGTTTAATATGAAAATTGTACGTGAGTACCTGTAATTCATAGCAACGTACGCTAATGTATAGAAAGCATATATGGGTATAAAAGGAAACTAAAAATACAAAAATTCTACCTTGAAATGCTGCATTAAAATATCTGTTTAAAAGATATTAATATTTTAAATAGGCAAAATCTCAAAGAACTCTTATTTCCTCAATGTCACAACTGCGTCATGCGGATAACCTACAAGGTGTCACAGATGTCTCACTTATTCTTTTTATTATCCTGTAATAGTTCCTGAAGTCTATTTAGAATACTATTAATATACTTATGCGTGTGTCATATGCTTTCATATCTGCATTAAAGAACTGTTATCACCGGAGACTTATCAAGGAACTGAAGCTCTCCGAGACGGTTCGTTATTAAGCCTTGTGACAGAAGCTTCCGGTGATGGATCAATTCGGCTAACAGCCCCCAAAGGACCACACTGAGTAGAGTTACAAATGCCCCCTCGATTCCGCCCATATAGGAGCACATAACGCAAGACACAGTGACACATAAAGCAACATATATCCGCAGTTACGTAAACGCACACACACATAACGAAAACCCAAATCAACACGCACGCAAGGAGGCTGAGAGGGCTCAGAAAGAACGTGGTACAAACCCCAGATTGATTCTTTCCACATGCTTAGAAATCCCAGCGGGCACGGAAGCCAAGGAGCGGAACGTGCAGTGGACCTCGCTGGGAACGTAGCAGGCGCAAGGATACGGACAGGCCAGCGCGGCGCGCGGATGTCCCCACAGCAGAATCAGTACCACGGAGAGTGCTCGCCACTGCGCCCGCGTTGGCATCTTGTCGGGGTGGGTCATCCCAGGACACCTGTCGTGGAACCACAAAACCAGATGTCAGGTAGCGCTTCCGTATTTCCAGCAGATCTTACTTGAATTGTGGCACCATGGGGGTAAGCTTCGCAAGACATCACACAGTATATGTCAGTGACACAAAACATGTGCATCAAGAAACACAAAACTTATTTTTTAAAATCTTTCGCCATTCACTTTAATCGTTACTATAGAATATAACCTTCCCTCCTGACTTTGAGATGACTTGGAAATCTCACTATGCTGTGTAGGAGGGTACGGAATCCACATGCCCACATACACGCCCGTAAATACACTTACATACATATGTGCGTGTATAAATGTATACATACACATATATATCTGTATAAATGTGTATATATGTTTGTGCTTATAGCTACAGAGAGAGGAGACATACATTCATGTTTCTATAATAAATAATAAAAGTAAATGTTATGCGTCCGCCTCCAACGTTATTGCCGAGCCGTTGCTTATTGTATATCTCTGAATAAAAAGCTTCTCAGGAAGGCCGTTATTATCAGAAGGGTTTCCTTCTTTTAATGACATTCCTTAACGTTTTAATTATATCTTCTTCAAGTGCTTACAGAGGCATTCACTAAAGCGAAATATGTTCCATTATATGTGGTTTTGTTTACGATCCTGAATTGTTTTTTCCTTGGAAGAGCGAAGATGTTGAGATGGTGCAGCATCATAGTTACCGGAGAGGAAATTTGGGGCAAACCTCTGAAAAATCTGCCACTAGAGAAAGAGGAAAGGGATTCTTTCCTGATGAAGAATCTTGAGGCAAACAAAAAAGATCAGTAAGACAACAGAAAAAAAAGAAAAAGGAAGAAGGAGAAAGAGAAGAAAGGAAGGAAGGAAGCAAGGAAGGGAGGGAAGGAAAGAAACGGTCAGATAAATATTAGGTTGCGGGCTTCCCTGGTGGCGCAGTGGTTGGGAGTCCGCCTGCCGATGCAGGGGACACGGGTTCGTGCCCCGGTCCGGGAAGATCCCACTTGCCGCGGAGCCGCTGGGCCCGTGAGCCATGGCCGCTGAGCCTGCGCGTCCGGAGCTTGTGCTCCACAACGGGAGAGGCCACAGCGGTGAGAGGCCCGGGTACCGCAAAAAAAAAAAAAAATTAGGTTGCATCAGCTACCTCATTTAGAATGTCCGTGATTATTTTTTCATGCCTTCCTTCATCGACTCATATTTCTGTCAACTGTTGCATGACGTTTATTTGCAGATAAGTAACACACACGGAGAGTAAAGGGCACAGAAGAGAAACGCGCCTGTCGGTTCGTCCCTGCTCTGGGCAAGCCCTCACTTCTGATCATAAACTCTCCCTCCGCTGACACGCGGGAGGGACACTCCGAGGCCGCAGCTCTTCCATCCGTTACAGGACCTCCAAAGAGATGCTCTCTAAAATCCGGACGCGTCCCGCCTTTCAGCTGCCCCTCCAGAGCTGACGGCGCAGGCGGCCGCGCAACAGGCAAGCGCAGCTTCCTCCGCCGCGCCCTGGAACGAACGGGCTCCTGCCGCTTTACGGAGAGCAGCCGGCTGGCTCTGCTGAGCCCAGGCCTCCCCCGCTCCCGCCTGCGCGCTTGACCTCCGCCCTGGCTTTCTGCCAACGGCCTCCCGATGCCGCCTCCCCAGCCGCGCTCCGCATCCTGCCTTCCACCCGGCTCCCCCCGGAAGACCGCAGGAACGCTCCCCCGGGAACCCTGGTCCCGAGGTCTCGAGGGAAAGCACCCTGAGCCTGCAGGACCTCGCGGCACGCCCGGAGAACCCCGGGAGGCTGGCCTCGGGACACCAGGCGGTAGACAACCTGGAGGGGCCGGGCGCGCGGCCCTGCGCCCCTGGCCGGCTTCCAGCGCCCGCGCTCACGCGCCGGGCAGACGGCGCGGTGAACGCCGAGCCTAACCCGAGCGCGGCTCGGGTGGCCCCGCGGGTCTCTTGAGGCCCGGCACCCGGGCAGCGAAGGACGTCTCTCCCAGACAGTGACTTCCCCAGCTCCCGCGCGGCTCAGCCCCCGGTTGAGGGGGGCTTCGCGTCTCCCCCTTTCCAGGGGAAGACGAAGGGGGAGGAGGACGAGAGTCTCAGCCCCCGGAGCGAGGCGGCCCTGCAGCGGCGGTGTCCCCCGCCAACGCAAGAGCGCAATCGCTTACGCTGGGGGATCCCCTTGGTGACGCCCTGGAAACCAGGGAGGGATGAGAGAGAGGTCGCGAGGGGGAGGGAGGAGAAAAGAAAGGCTCGGGGGTTCCTTATACCTACTCAGCGCATCTTCCCGGAGGATTCCGTCAGCCTCTCGCCTGGACGGAAGCCGGTCCCTCGGCCCCTCCACTGTAGTGCCAGGAAACAGTTCAACAAGTCTGCTTGCCCTCGCCCCCCGCGGCACAGGTCCGTCCCGCACTCTCGTCACCCGCCCCTGGCAGACAAAGCCGGCTCCCCGCCGCGCGCCCCGGCCGCCCTCGGTCCTCACCTGTCCTTCGGAAGCCGCGGCACACGGGAGCGCTGCGCCCAGAGCATCCGCGGGGCCGGCGCGCGCGCGTCACCGCCGGGGGTCCGCCGGGGCCATGCCCTTCCCGGGGCCGGGGGCGAGGCGGCGCGGCTTCCCAGCGCGGCGCGGCGAGCCGGCGCCCTTTTATGCGCGTCGCCCAGAGACTTCCCCGAGTGCACGCCTCGGCCCACCCCCGCCCTGCCCCACCCCGGGGAGACGGGGCGCGGGCCCCGGCGCAGGGACCCTGGCCGCGCCGCTCTGCGCTCAGCCCTCCTCTCGGCTCTTCATGGCGCCGCGTCCCGAGTGGGCACGACTCGTCCACGCCGCCGGGAGGACCGACAGGGGCCAAGCGCACACGGCTTTGGGAAGGAGGGCTGCGGGTCCGAGACGAACTCTGGGGACCCGCGGGAGGGTCAGAGGCCCGGAGCGCGGTTCGAACTGCAGCCCGAAGTCCGCACCCGGAGCGCCCTTCCCAGCAGAGTTGGAGAGGGTCTCCTTCTTTCCGCGGAGGAGAGAGGGAACAGGGTTTGCACTCCTCCGGGCGGGTCGGAGTGTTCTCTGGCCGCGCCTCCGAACCCCGGGGTTAGCAAGAGCCGGCTGCGCCCGCCGGCATCCCACCGCCCCCCCCCGACCCGGAGGGGCAGGCGCGGCTGCCACGTGAGCCCCGCGGCCACGCCCTCCCGCCTCTCCTGTGGCTCCTGGCCGCCAGCCTCCCTCCCCCTGCCAGAATCTTCCTGCCAAAAAGGTGGAATGCTCTCGTCCCGTTTGGAGAGCCCGAGGGGGGGGCTGGTCCGGTGCCGGCGTTCTGGGGAGCCCGGTGGTACTCGCTGGGGCAAGGGAGAACCGCTTGTGGACAGGGCGAAATAACAGGTTGGAGAGGACCCTGCAGAAGGGGAAGAAGGGGAAGAAGGGGAAGAAGGGGTCCCCAACGCAGAAGGGGAAGGGAGAGAAGGAGGTATCCTGGTTCCCAGGAGGAATCAGATCTGGGGAAGGGGACCAAGGGGTCAGGTGAGGACTTTCATCAGCAGAGCCCCCCTGGGCAGAGCTAGGAAGAGCGCCCACTGTGAAGAGAAAGAAACAGGGGTGTCCCAGGGCCGGCATCCAGGAGGGGAACATGCCAGGTGTCCTGAGTGAGCCTGCTGCGTGCCTGGTACCTGTCCAAGAGCTGCTAGGAGGTGTCCAGAAATGAACCTTAAGACGAGCTGCTTCTGATGCACCCAGTATGGACTGGCTTAGTTTCTCCGGAAAAGTGTGTAGGAGGGATTTCCCTGGTGGCACGGTGGATAACACTCTGTGGTCCCAGTGCAAGGGGCCTGGGTTAGATTCCACACGCATGCCGCAACTAAGACCCACTGCAACCAAAAACAACAACAAAAAAGTGTCTAGGAATTCCTCACTGCCCCTTGCCCAAGGTGGCGGGCGTCCACCAGGTAGATCAGGGGCCAGTTCATAAGTGGGTCCATTCACTGCGTCCATAGTAATAATGTGTGTTGACATATTTCCAGGGACTGGTTTTAGGGATCCTCTTTCTTGAAATGCCCCAAACCCTTTAATTTTTTTTTTTTTTTTTTTTTTTTGGTGGTACGCGGGCCTCTCACTGTTGTGGACTCTCCCGTTGCGGAGCACAGGCTCCAGACACGCAGGCTCAGCGGCCATGGCTCACGGGCCCAGCCGCTCCGCAGCATGTGGGATCTTCCCGGACCGGGGCACGAACCCGTGTCCCCTGCATCGGCAGGTGGACTCTCAACCACCGCGCCACCAGGGAAGCCCCCAAACCCTTTAATTACATTTATTAAAAACCTGTCCCCAGAACATCTCCTTAGCTTTCTTTCGTGGCTTTGCCATCCACCTACTCAGCTAAACTGGAAACCCAAGTCACGGTCCCCGTGCGCCTCTCCTCTAGGACCTTGAAGTCAACTGGTGGCCAAGTCTCGTGGATTGCGACTCCTGGGAATTGCTGAGCCCAACGGCCTTGCCCGCTTGGTACTGTAGTCTGGTGCTCAAGTCTTAGCTTCTGCCTGCCTCTTCCTTCATCAGTTGTTTCTTTGTCCCACCACCAGCGGGTCACCCGAACCTGGAGGGCTGCCCCATGCCCAAAACAAGTTCTGAAGTTGTCCACGGTGACACATGACATGGCAGGGTCTTGCCAGCCTGTCCAGGGACCTTATATCTGCTGATGTCCCGGCTTTGAAGAAATGGTAGCAGACCCCTCCCTTCTTCTCTTCCTCCTTCTTCTTACGTCCATGCATGTTCTCGTCTTGAGGCACGTATTTCAGTCCATCGTTTGTCCCTTCCCTGCCGCTGTTTGATGATCTCTTCTTCAGCCTCCATCTCATAGCACTTTCCAACATTCCTGCCCATCCACGTGGCCCTTTGCTTGTCTTATGGCCAGTTACTTGCCCTTGTCTAATTATATGGTTACGTTTCGAAACCTGGAAACTAGCACAGAGCTTAGCACACACTAGGTTCTCAATCAAATGCATGAATAAGTGAGTGAGGGAATGAATGAGGTTCAATCCTACTAAGAAAAGTGTAGATTTAAAAAGTCACAGTACATAACGGATATGACAAATCCATGAATATAGCATTACGGATTCTCCATGATTCCGTATTTTTTTTTAAAAAATCAGTCGTTTGGTGTATTTATTCCTTTTGTTTCGACACTTGTTCTGTTCCCTCGGTGGTTAGCTCCGGAAACCATGTTTGATTTACTGCTGGATCCCCAGAAGTGCCAACAAAATTCCTTGAATACAGAGGGTTTTAAATACATATCGGTTGAATGAAATTCACCTGTTTCCCCACAATTCCACAAGGTGGAGGCTGAGGAGGGTTGAGGGGATAAGGGACAGGTCAGTAAGGTAGGACAGCGCGGAACGTGCTTTCTGAGGAAAGGAGTGATTTGACCTCCAAAGTGACAAGAGGTTGGCGTCCTCCAGAGTAACCAAACACCATGTGATTTGGTGGATGGCAGCTCCTTGCACGGTGCACCCAACGATTTTATCAGCAATTGCTTCCCCATCTTTCTAATTCTAGCGGCGTCTGTCTTCTTGAAGAATTTTGTCTGCATCACCATAAGAGCCCTCCCATCCAGTCTTCTCATTGGACCCCCTTAACAGCAGAGCCATTGGTAAAGAGTACAGACAGCTGGGCTTAATGCCCCCCTTTCCTCCTTCCCACTCTTTCTTGGCTGGGCAGAAACCTTCCCTAAAATCAGCTTCCCCAAATGTAACATAAAAACAATGATGCCCATCTTTCAGGGCTGTTGTGACCGCAGGATGCAATCCTGTAGACAAAGACCTGAACACAGTACCTGTGTCGTACCTGTGGTTAATACACAGGATCTGTGGAGCCTACACTCCTTTATTTTTTACTCCTTTCTTATATCTTTCATCCTCTTACCTGATTTCTCCCCAAGACAGGATCTCTGGGGATATAGTGGCTGTTTCTTGCTTGAGCGGGAGCTCTGAATCTCGAATGGGAGAGTTTCATGTTCCAGGGGGGGCTGTGCGTGACCACGGGATTATATGGTTTTTTGCTTAACAGGGATTGTAAAAGTAAATCCTGCATCAGCGGCTGCTACCCAGCCTCCATAATCAGATGAAGGACTGACCCTAAATATTCTAGGATGACTGGAGAGAAAGGAAAAAAAAAAAAAAGTCTGCACAGGAAATGTCTCCTCGCATAATTGGGAAATCCCAGGGGTAGACTAATAGCTAGTGGGGATGTATCTTTATTTGAGCAGAAACAGACTTTCAGGAATGTTGCATGTGAAACTTGCCCCCGGTCTGTCTAGGGTAAGCCTTAAATGAGAATACAAGCTACTGGCAACCTCTCTGAAAATGAGGGGGTATTTTTTGTTTTGCCTCATTCCTTCATACCACAGTCAGTGGAAGTCTCCCATTCTGCTGCATTTACTAAAATGCTTCCAGATTTTTCTCAACAGCGGATTTTTAAACAGAACAAAAAATAAGAAGTACACATCAGAGGAACTCCCCAGATCTCCCGAAGCACAGTTGAATTATATCTGCAAAATGGGCTGGAGCAAATTCTGCTCAGCGGGGAGGGTAGAAATCTACAGAAAAAGCATCAGATACAGACGTGAACTCAGTCCGACCCACCATGGGGGACGCGCTGAAGGGGACTGCTCGGCAAACTGGAAGCTATTTCTCCATCCCTCCCCCTTATCTGAGCCGGAAGCATCTAGAACAAGTCACAGACACAGGCTCTTCCACTCTGGGTCTCCAGATTCTGCCTGGTAGGAAACCAAGTGCAGGGGGATAAGATAATGGAATGTCAGCTCTCTCCTCCATACCACGGGATCACATGCAGACTGGGGTAAGCATCCCATGCCGAGGCACCCGTTCAAAGACCTCAGCTCTGGATGGCAACGTGTCAGAAACCAAGATCGGTCTTCCTTTTCGAAATAAAAGTTACCAGTGGTCTCTACCTCAAGGTGAAATTATTCATTCCGGAGAGATGTCCTGTGATGGTGACTATTCAACCTTCTACGCAGTGTCAAGACTTGTGGTTTTCGGTGTGTTTTTTGTTTTTGTTTTTTTTTTTTTGACAAAGCATTTTGACCTGCATTTATGCTGATTTTACATCCTGCCTCTAGGAATACAAATCAAGTAGCTTCTCCGGGATTTCATACGGCAGGTGCACGAAAGGCTGGGATGAAAGGTCACTAAAAGCTACTTCTGGGACTTCCCTGGCGGTCCAGTGGTTAAGACTCCGCGCTTCCACTGCAGGCGGCGAGGGTTTGATCCCTGGCCCTTCCGTGGGTCTCATAAGGATAGATCCCAGGGTATTTCCCTCACCTGTGGATGCATTCAAGACACCAGGGAAGGTCCCTTATGCTTTGGGAACATGCCTCTTTCATGAATTGGGATGGGCAGCCTCACTTATGGACAACAGATGACTTATGCAGAGAATTTAAGCCATTCTGAAAACAGACAAGCAGGAAGACATTCTTGTGTCTGGTGACCGTCAGTTCTCCCTGCACATCGCGGAAGAGAAACACGGATTTGCCGAATTGTCAGTGGCATGGGCACGGACAACACACAGGCACGCGTTGTAAGCAGAATAGCTTAGACAGGCACCCAAACCCAAACTGAGTTCAAAGAAGTAACAACAGGCTTTGGGACATGGTCTTTAAAGATGCAACGAGAATTTACTTAGGAATAAAGTGGAAGGAACGCATGACTCAAAACGATTAGAAAGTGTGAAGCAGACAATGATGTTCTGTTCATGGTTTTCCAAAGAAGAACACGGCAAAGAAAATACTTAGAAACTGCGTGGCGTCGTTACGACTCCTAAGTAGCCTTCAAACTTGGATCGTACCTATATGAGTTTTCAGTGGCTGCTGTAATGAACTACCATAAAATTTGTGGTTTAAAACAACAGAAATCTGACTGCGCTCCGCTCTGAAGACCAGACGTCCGAGGTCAAGGTGTCCCAGGGCCGCGCTCCCTCCGGAGGCTCCAGGGGAGGGTCCTTCCCGCCTCTTCCAGCTCCTGGGGGCTCCAGGCGTCCCTGGGCTTGTGGCCGCATCCCTCCCGTCTCTGCCTCTGTCTTCACGGGGCTTCTCCTCTGTGCCTGGGTCTCTCCTCTTCTGTGTCTTAGAAGGACCCTGTCGTTGGATGTAGGGCCACCCTCCTCCAGGGGGACCTCATCTCAGACCCTTCCCTGCACCACATCTGCAGAGCGAGACCCTCTTTCCAAATAAGGTCCCATTCTGAGATCACAGTTGGACATGAATTTTGAGGGGATACTGTTTGCCTTACGGCACTACCTGTTTGCCCTGTAAGAAGGTAAAATGTGTCACACTGACATCGACCATGGAAGCAGTAAATCAGCCCCTAACAACCTTAAAATGTCACGTTTTTAAAGTAATGATAGAAATATTGCGATAGAGGAAATAGAATCCTATCATATCGCCTACCTGAGAATGTTGGTCCCTGGTGTGGGGTACATTGATATAGGATGGATTTTTTTCCTTGTTCCAGCATCTAGAACCTCCAGACCCAGCAGAAACACAGTCCTTCCTGGCATTGCTCTTCTCTGAGTCCTAAACTGGGTTCAAGTGGGATTGGCTAGGTTCACGTCATCCTACAATGCTGGGCCATGATTGGCTGGCACCAAGGTGAGCAATCGTGGATGGACCTTCTGCACCAATCAAAATGCCTGGCTCCTGGATACAAATGATTGGTGCACGGGTGAGCACATGACCCAGGCCAGGCCAGTCACGATCCATGCCCAGAATTTCTCAAACAGAGAGCGAGATGCAGTTCCTGGTGATGCCCAGTGGGCAGGTGTGAAGACCCATAGCCGCCATATTTCTTGTCCTGGTGAGGAAGGCTGTTCGAGAAAGTGAGGTCAACATTTTGGAGAACCAGAAAGGGGACATGCAGCAGAGAGCACTTGCCTCTTTTTTTTTTTCTTTCTTTCTTTTTTGCCCTCACTGTGCAGCTTGTGGGGGAGGGGGGAGGTCTAACTTTCCCGACCAGGAATTGAACCCGCAGCCTCGGCAGTGAGAACGCAGAGTACTCATCACTGGACCGCCGGGGAATTCCCACCTTTGCTTCCTTCTCAAGGTTCATGTGGGTTCCAGTAACCTCCCTGACTTGCCTGAGTTGGTTCAGCTGAGTTGATAGCTTTTCCTGTTATGGATCGAAGCAGAAATGCCCACTGGATGGTGTTCCACTCCAAGCCCCATAAAGACAGATGTCCTGCCCTCAGATGTGTTGGTTTATTGTGGGGAACTGCAGATTAACTACCACAAAAGACCACTTAGCCAACAGGCACCTTTATTGCTTTCCTAACTTGAGTTGGGTTTTTGTTCCTTGCAATGAAAAAAGTTCTCAGTGATACAACAATCATCGTTGAAATGTTAACCCAGTTTTGTTTTTTTTTAAATTTCACCACTTAGAACAAATGATAATGTAAGATTCATCACTTTCTGAATCAACAAAACCTGTATGGTTGAAAGAAAAATGTATGTTTGCTTTGTTTTCATTATGATGCTATGTTTTATTATTATTAGAACACATAGTCATTTACCCGTGAGTTTCATTTTTTTCCTGGAAAGGGTTTTCAGGATTTCCTGAAAATAATTCCTAAGGTAACGGTTTACAACTGGTCCTTCCCCATTTGTTTCTCAGGCATAATCGTTATGAATATAAGCGTATGCATTAATGTTTATTCTTTCATTTAATGTAAATGAATTGAAATGTAAAGCTATTAAGGAATACGATGTGAGCCCAGTCAAAGATGTTAGCCCAGTCAAAGCCCAGTCCAGTAAAAGATCCAGGACATATAATGCTTTTAATTTGGGGGATTCCTTTTTCTTTTAACTTAGAATAATCTTTTAAGAAGGAATATTTCTTGCTCAAATGAAACGTGTCCAAAGTTTAGTCATTCTTTGACTTCCACTTTTATTTTATCAAGGTAACAGTCACACAATACAAAATTTACCATTTAAACCACTTTAAAGGGCACAAATTCAGTGGCTTTAGAGCGTCCACCATCTTGTGCAATCGTCACCACTACCTGGTTCCAAAACACCTACGTCATCCCCAAAGGAGACCCATTAAGGGGTCACTCTTCATTTTCCACACCTCCTCCCACCCCCAGCCCCTGGCAACCGCTCATCTGCTTTGTGTCTCCCTAGATTTACCTAGTTGGGACATTTCATAGAAGTGGAATCATAGGGTACGTGGTCTTTTGTGAGCGGCTTCTTTCACTCAGCAAAATGTCTTCGAGGTTCATCTATGCTATAGCCTGTATTCATACTTCATTCATTTTTAGGGTTGAATACCATCCCACTGTATGGCTGGACCACGTTTTGTTTATCCACTCATGCACGGGTGGATAGGTAGAATTCAGTGAAATGCTTTTTAGAAAAGGGCCAAAGATGTAAGACTCTGCTTTAGACCTAGTGAAACAGGCATGGTTCTGCAGGTCAGCAAACGACCACGGGTGACTGTGACGCGCAGAGACTCCGATTCACACCTTGTAACCACAGTTCTTGTATGTTTTGCAGGGAAAGGCAAGCTTCGCTCCTAATGTCTCTCCCCTCCACAGGGATGGAATGCATGAGAAATCCCTCTGGATCCCACGTGCAGTATCATTCCATTGAATCACTGACGACAAAATCATTTTTAAGATTCTAAGAGTTGTGTTGGATTTTGCCGACTTGTACTTAGCAGCTGACTTGATTTAAATAAAGGCATTTGACTCCGAACTTCCTGCCTAGGGGCAAGGGTTAGGTCAACTTACAATTTGCATAGATAAAACTAGATTTAGGAAGAACTGGCAAAGTGTGTCTGGCGTGAAGACTTTTCTCTATAGCTTAGGTGGAATTCTGCCCATTTTAGGAGTTTCTAAATCAGAGAACAGAGAATGAGAGCACACAGATATCCCTTTGCTTGCTAGTAGTTTAAGTTAGATGTAACTTGTTCAAGGAAAAGTATACTTTACGGCTGTTGATGCCTTGACCACCAGGGTTCACACCGATGAGCCATGGTCAGGACTTTAAGGTCTCAGTAGAATAAGAATAGAATCTGTCCTGAGGTGGATACCTACTCACATAACCCCGATTCAACTCAGAGCTCTGAGGGGGAGGGATAAATTGGGAGATTGGGACTGACATATACACACTACTGTATATAAAATAGATGACTAATAAGGACTTACCGTATAGCCCAGGGGACTCTACTCAATACTCTGTAATGACCTATATGGGAAAAGAACCTAAAAAAGAGTGGATATATGTATATGTATAACTGATTCACTTTGCTGTACACCTGAAACTAATACAACACTGTAAATCAGCTACACTCCAATAAAAAATTTTTTTAAATAAAATAAAATACATCAAAATGATGAAGAAACAAGCAAACAAAAAAGCTCAGAGCTCTGAGACCTGATTCTGGACCCAAAGGGGTGCCACGCTGCACTGCCTACGCATTGGCAAGAGAAGAAAAGGATCCCGGACACATCTTGTCATTGTACAAGTCCAAACACCAGACTCTGAAATCCCAGGTACTCGGTGAAGTCTCGGCACCACGAGGATGACACAGGAATACACAGGAAGCTTCTCCTTCCAGCCTCTGTCAGAAGACTCTCGAGGGCAGGAGTCCCCGTCAAGCAGAGGTCGTGGACGAGCGGATGACTTTGTAGTTTGCACTTTCCTAACGTGTGAAATACTCATGCCTGGAAAGGACTCAGAGAAGCTCTCCAATGAAGCATCCATTTAGAATCACCACCTGGTTGGCTGTTCTCCCAACGTCACTGGTCTACCCACAGAATCACGTAGTCAAGTTATAATGGAAGCCTCGTAGAAACAATGTTACCCCAGCAAGTGTGGGTTTTGTCAGACTTTGTATATTACTACTTCTTAATGTAGTCTATTTTTTTCTGAATGGAGTAAGATAATCTATCCATCATTTCTATCTATCTATCATCTACCTACCTGCCTATACCTATTATACCTAAGATAAATGAATGCAACTAATTTCCATTAATTTGACCCAAAAAATAGCCTTATCCAAAGGTTTGCTCGAAATTTCTGAGTCTGATGATTTCTTCTTAAATAAAATAATAATAAACTGCATTCCACATTAAAAAAAAAAATGAGATCCTGCTTTCAATTCTTTTGACTACATACCCAGAAGTGGAATTGTTGGATCGTATGGTGGTTTTATGTTTAATTTTTTGTGAAACTTCCATGATGTGTTCTCTGCCAACTGCACTATTTTACACTCCCACCGACAATTCTGATTTTTTAACATCTTCACCAACACTTGTCGTTTTCTGTTTGTATTTTTTTTTTTGTTTGTTTTTATAGTAGCCACCCTAATGAGCGTGAGGTGATACCTCATTGTAGTTTTGATTTGCATTTCCGTGACGATTAGCTATGTTGAGCATCTTTTTCATGTGCCTGTGGCCATCTGTGTATCTTCTTTGGAGAAATGTCTATTCAAGTCCTTGGCTTGTTTTTTAATTGGGTATTTTGAGTCAAAATCACCAATGTGGAGGCCCCTGCCATTGCTTTGTTGCTGTTGTTGAGTTTTAGAAGTTTGATATGTACTGTGGACGTGCATCCCTTATCAAGTATTTAATTTGCAAATGTTTTCTCCCATTGCGAGGGTTGCCTTTTTATCTGTTGATATTATCTTTTGATGCACAAAATTTCTTAATTCTCATGAGGTACACTCTGTCTATGTTTCCTTTTGTTGCCTGTGCCTTTGGTACGCTGTCCAAGAAATCATTGCTAAATCTAGTGTTGTAAACCTTTGCCCTATACTTGCTTCTCCCCATATAATTCAATTACACCAACTTACCAACCCTGGTGATGATTTACCACCTGGATACTCTTCTAACCTAAGGATCACACTGTCAGGAGGACAACATAAATCTGATGATCCTGGTTTCCAGTTTCCCAAGTTTCCCCTCAAACCTTCTTTCTTTAAAAGTGCTTACTGAGCCACTCACTACTGCAAATTAGATTCGATAACTGAACCGTTAAACGCGACATGACTTTAAGAACATCCTTTGAGTTCCTCCTTCAGCCCGTCCTGGAAAGAAGTGCTAAGCGCATGTGAATTGGAATCTTGAAATAGGAGGTCTGCGTTCTAAACGGACCACCCACCTTCTGCCCACGCGCCATGCAAGGTATCTGAGAGAAGCTACTTTTGTTTACTTAGCCAAATATCCTGTATCCTTAAGTGACACACACGGTGCAGTGATATTATATAACAGTGTTTCCAAGAGAGACTAAACATTTCATGACAGTTAAGGACGGAAAAAGCAAGTAACATGTTCATACATAAAGTTCAACCCTGGGGCCAACACACCTATTAAACACCTGGACAATTATATATATATATTACTGTATATACTGCATATATATATATATATATATATATACTGTGTATTTTTTGAAGGAATAGATACAATTTACATACTTTCCACGTAGGGAAATGATAGTCTGTGTATATAATCTAGGGAGCTAAGTTAATTGCAAAGAAATACACTACTGCAATACCAAGTATAACCTTGACTGGGGCGGGAAATGGGTACAGATCCAGAGCAAGTCAGATGACCTAGATCCTTCTTTAATTTTAGTGGTTAGGAGACCTAGAAAGAGAGGGAAATAATAGCCCATGGGCTTAGCTCCGGATGGCTGTTTCAGAAAAAAGTGAGAGCACACATAAGTGTACTTCAAAAGGAAAAACTTCAACGGAGGGCAGTTGCCCATTTGTTTATATAGTCCCCATCTGATTTTATCACCCCATTAATGGCTAAAGTAATTCCATACCATCCTCGCCAAGCTCCTGAATGAGTTGACTGCCTCCAATGATGGGGGCTTGATTCTTTTAGAGGCATGCCAAAATCTATCACATTCAGCCCCAAATCCATCTCTTTGTAACTTTCATGGGTCACAGGTATGCCCCAAGTGGACATCTAAGATGTCTGTGGTACTTCATCTCCATGGCAGCCCTTTGAAAGTTGAAAAAAAAAATCCCTGTGCTTCCCGTGTTTTATTTCCTTTAGAATACATACATGTCCGTGCACGTCCTGGTTAAAAGCCCTGGTAGCAGGCTTCGCTTTTCTATATTCTTTCAAAATAAGAGTACTCTTCGCTCGTGGGTATCCAGGTGGGGCTAGGTAGGGACGAGGACTGTATCTACACTTCAGCTGACGGAGTTGAGTGTCATAGTATTGAGTTGGCCAAAAAGTTCATTCGGGTTTTTCTGTAACATCTTATGGAAAAACCCAAACTTTTTGGCCAACCCAAAATACGTCATCTGATCTGGTAAGGTGTTTCTTATGACCAATTCTCATTGAATCCGTTGTAGATTTTTGTAAAAGCTTTCAGAGGCATTTAGAAATCTTGATACCGAGCAGGGCCCTGGGGGGCTCTTGGGCACAGAAGCCTTTCTGTGTCCCCCGTTTCTTGATTACAGGAAGTAGGCTTCATTCAGCCTTCCCTGAGTTCCAAAGGGCAGGTTCAGACAGATGCTAATCAGGGAAGGGAGGGGATGCAGAGACAAGGGAGGAGCAGTGAAGAAACAACAGTGCAGCCTTGGGGCAGGTCCTGGTTCCCTCTCCAGGGATACACAGAACAATATCTTTGAGCCGTCTTGCAGATACTGAAACCTCCACGGGGCAGGAGAAGTTAACTGCGTGCTGCCCACCAGCACGCACACCTCAGACGCTTGGGACCAGAAGGTTGATGATGCCGACTCCCACCTACCTCCCCACCAACCAATCAGAAGAAGGTCCACGAGCTGACCACGCCCCCTTTGAACCACGACTGTAAAACTCCTTCCTAACCCCCTCCAGGTCAGGACACAAAGTTTTGAGGGTATGAGCCCACTGTGGCCCCCTTTGCCTGGCAAAGCAAGAAAGCTATTCTCTTCTACTTCACCCCAAAGCTCTGTCTCCGAGAATTAATTCAGTGTCGGGGTAACAGAGGCTGGATTCAGCTTCAGTCTCTGCGCATCGGGTGTGGAGATAACAAGCGCTGCTGTGCAGAGTGGGAGCACGCGTTTTCTCCAGGTGGGCCCTACGTCATCACAGGGGTCCTTGGAAAAGGGAGGCCAGAGACTCAAAGCTTGAAAAGGACATGTGATCTGAGAAACAGGTTGGACTGATGTGACGAAGGGGCCGTGAGCCAAGGACTTCAGACAGAGTTTTTTTTTTTTTTGGCCGCGCGGCATATGGGATCTCAGTTCCCCGACCGGATGTGGACACTGTGTCCCCTGCCTTGGAAGCGCGGTCTTAACAGCCGGACCAGCAGGGAAGTCCCTGGACAGATTTACAAGCTGGAAAGATAGAAACAGGTTCTGTCTTGGTGCCTGCGGCAGGAACCAAGCCTGCCCACACTTTGATTTCAGAACTTTGTGTCCAGAGCGCGAAGAGAATACATCTGTGTTGTTCTGAGCTGCTAAGCTGTGGCAGTTTTGTTACAGCAGCCCCAGGAGAGAATAGACTTAAATCCTGTCGGTCAAGCTACAGCACAAGATAGACCCCTTCAGCCCCTTTAAACCTACTGGAAGCCTCTTTCTCCAAATGCTGAATGGTTTATTAAGATACCGTCTCTTCACAGTGGCTCTCCTGCTTCCCTTTGTTCCAGAATAAGCTTCCCCCCTCCCTGTGGCCGGATGGACTTTTGGAAACAGTCGTGAATACTGGGATTCGGTATTTATTGCATCGTCTCTAACCGTTCCCCCTGGAACATGAGGTCAACGGGATTGTCAGCATTCTCACTGCATTCTTCTAAGAAAGTGCCTGGAGCCATCAGTATATATTGGAGGAAGAAATGGGCATGCCCAGGTTTAGGGGGTGGAGTGCTAAATGAGTACAAAGTATCGTCTCAGGAAGGAGGGAAAACAAATTAGGTTTAATCACGGACTGAGAGAGCCATGGGGTTTCTTACGAAGGGAGCAGAAGCACATCTATTAGAAACCAGAATCAGAGGACACCCACATACCAGATGTGTGCAGGGGACACGGGTTCCAGCCCTGGTCCGGGAAGACCCCACGTGCCGTGGAGCAACTAAGCCCGTGCGCCACAACTACTGAGCCTGCACTCTAGAGCCCGCAAGCCACAACTACTGAGCCCGCGAGCCACAACTTCTGAAGCCTGCATGCCTAGAGCCCGTGCTCTGCAACAAGACAAGCCACTGCAATGAGAAGCCCATGCACTGCAGGAAAGTAGCCCCCGCTCGCCACTACTAGAGAAAGCCCGCGCGCAGCAACGAAGACCCAATGCAGCCAATAAATAAATAAATTAATTTAAAAAAATCAAGGTGGTCATATTTTCCTTCTACAGGGTAAAAAGAACTCAATTTTTAACCTGAGTTAGAGTGTGTGTGCGTGTGTGTGCGTGTGTGTGTGTTTATCCCTTAAGGACTTGAGCCATTATACTATCAATTTATAGTTCTGAAATTGTTTTATCTCACAGTGTTTTATACTCAGTGCCCTAGAGGAAAAAATGTAATTTTCTCTGATTTGAAGCCAATCCCATTTTTTGGCTGTGGTTCAGACATAAGGGGAACTGACAGAATTTTAATTGTCTGTGGGAACGCACGTACATTGAAATTTATAAAGAGAAACAGTGTGTAGGCAGTGTTTGCCTATTAGCTCCCAAAGAGACAGTAAATATCTTTTTTCCATGTAATTCCATCCTAAGGAATGCCTTGTTTAATTCCCAGAAGCCACCTAGAAAATCAGGGTATACCCAAAGAGATGCCAGCAAGAGTTTTGACCCTAAACCGAGGAAGCTAGTGTCTCCACCCGATGACCTACACCATTCAAGGACAGAGAAGTAATACTGACTGTATGAAGGAAGAGCTACCATATGACCCAGCAATCCCACTACAGGGCATATATCTGGAGAAAAGCATGGTTTGAAAGAATACGTGCACCCCAAAGTTCATAGCAGCACTATTTACAATAGCCAGGACATGGAAGCAACCTCAATGCCCACCGACAGATGGATGGATAAAGAAGATGTGGTACATATACACAAAGGAATATTCTCAACTATAAAAAAAAGAGTGAAATAATGCCATTTGCAGCAACATGGATGGACCTAGAGATGATCATACGAAGTGAAGTAAGTCAGACAGAGAAAGACAGATATCATATGATACCACTTCTATGGGGAATCTAAAATATGACACAAATGAACCTATCTACAAAACAGAACAGACTCACAGACACAGAGAACAGAGCAGTGATTGCCAAGGGGGAGGAGGGTGGGGTAGGGAAGGATTGGGAGATTGGGATTGACATATACACACTAGTATATTTAAAACAGATCACTAATAAGGACCTACTGTAGAGCACAGGGAACTTTACTCAGTACTCTCTAATAACCTAAATGGGAAAAGAATCTGAAAAAGAACAGATACACGTATATGGATAACCAAATCTTTTTGCCGTGCACCTGAAAACTAACACAACATTGTAAATCAACTATACTCCAATACAAAATAGAAATTTTAAAAATTATCCATTGTTAACCTGAAACTCACCTTTCACTGGAGTCCTCTAAACCTGGCAACCCTACCACTGGCCATTTGGAGTTTGAGAAATAAAAGATAAGTGGCACTATTATTATTTTATTGTCTTTCGGTGGAAGAATTTCTCCATTTGCCTCAGATCCCGCTGCGTTAGGAATCGTCCTAATGCCCATCCAAAGTCAAACCTGCTTGCTGACTCCCGTTTGCCATTTCTTCTCACATCTCCAGGTCAGGATACTAAGAGGCAGAGACAAATCACTAAGCCCACAGGAAACAGAGGCTTCTCTTTGAAAGTAGAAATGCGGACTGAATGTATTTTTTTGTTTGCTTGTTTTTAACTTTTAATTAATTAATTTATTTTAACTAACCCGAATGTGCTTTAAAAATTCATCTCCATATGTGATACTAACGTATTCATCCTGTCCTTCTTTGATCATTTTCAGCCACCTGCCTTCTGGGTGTCTTTAAAGGATGTCCTTTGCGTTTGCAAATGGTTACAGGGCTAGCATTTGGAAATAAAAGTGAAATCCGTTCAAAACACTGGAACTTCTTCGTTTTGACCCTGGAGTCAGAGGTAACCTTTGATGATCTATAAACCCTTGGAAACTTTAATTCAACTACATGCAAAAGGGGAAAAATTGGCATTTTTAGACATTTTTATCTGAACAGTTCTTAAACAGACCTCAGCACAGAAAAGAAAAACTCTGCCATGATTTTACTATACGAGACTACGTCACAAATGCGAAACATAACACATCTTCACTAAATAATGCATATGGTGAATATTCATTACAAGCGAAAGACAGGTTAATAGAATAGACCGTGATCTACAGCATGTCAGTGTCTAAAGAAAAAAACTTTTAAACTTAACAAAGAGAAGCAACTGAATCTCCTTTTATGATTTTGGCAAAAAGACCTTGAAAATTGCAGCTTTTAGAGCAAATGCACATTTTCACGGTCACTAAGCAGGTAGATGTAAAGAAAGGAAAAGTGGTGGTCAAAAAAAATAATAATATGATCAGAGGAGTGTTAAATTCAATAAAGCAGATGGCAAGGGGCCATCCGTTAAGTCGCTCCACATCTTGGAACACAAATCCAAACAGGAAGCCAATTTCCAAATTAAAAAGTAAAGCCACGGCTGAAAGAACGGTTCCTTTCTTCAAGTTTTTCTTTATTCTTTGTAAGTTGTGCCTACCTTCCCGGTTACCGGTCATCTGGGGCTTTGTGGTCGCAAATTGTTAACATATAATTTGTTTCTAAGAGTCCACGTGGTGCCCTGGAATTGGAGTCGATGTTCTTGGGGGGTTTAGCTTTGGTTTAGCAAAAACAATGATGAGCCATCAAAAGATTCTTTCTCAATATTGTTTACTTTGAAAGAGATTTAAGGTTCCTTTCTGGCTCTTAATTTATCCTGATTTAAATTAAAGGGTTGTGAGGGCAAGCATCTATTAAAGCAATCTAAAAATAAAAATGCAGATGTAATATCTATAAAGTATATATACCCTCTTATATACAAAGAGGGTGCTGGGGGAATGTGTTTCATGGGTGGATGGTCTGTTAAGAGCTTCTTAAAATACAATCAGTGCTTCCTAAGTTTAGGAGATACGGTATCATGCGTAACGCTTTGCAAGAAAAAAACCCCGTAATGGACGGGTCTGAGAAACCTTCCTAGACCTGTGCTTCTAAAGTTTTAATGTGCTTTTGAATCACCCGGGGATCTTGTTACAATGCAGATTCTGGTTCGGTACATCTGGAGTAGGCACCCCAAATTCTGCATTTCAGACTCTCCCAGGTGATGCTGATGCTATGGGTCTATGGACCACACCCTTGAGTAGCAGATCCATTACAGCAGAATCTCTTGGACCAGAACCTAGCACTGGACCAGGTCACGTTAATATGTGGTCAGGATCGAAAAACCCAGATTGACCCCGACTCCTCGGTTTTCCAGAAGAGGAAACGTAAGACCTAGTGGTCTTAGGACTTGGCCATGTTCCCATGACAACAAGGAGGAATCATGGCAACCACAGCCCACTTCCCTGATTCCCAGGTGTTGGCATCTATTCTGTACCACCTTAGCATCCCTGATCTGAGGAACTTTGATGGATGAGAACACAAAGTGTGTACTCATGTCTCAAAGGCTACAGCTAAGAGATTGGAGGAAAAAATTCAGTCACAAACATTTTCTTTCCTTCTTCGGTGGTGTTTTCACTTGCCAGTTGGGACGGGGTCAATCCCCATCCTTGATGAAAGTAGTTGGACGAGACAGGATGGGGAGACAGGTGGTAATAGGGACAATGAAGGAGAGGAAAAGCGAGACACACAGATGGTGGCAACAGAAGCCTTTGGTCAGGGCTGCCCTGGGCTCACGCCTACATAACAGACACCTCTGCAGAGTCGCAATTTCCACGGGGATGGTGTACCCATTCCCGGTCCAGCCATCTTCGTTCCCTGACATACCCACTTGTATCATCTGAAACACATTATTACTACTAGTGCTAGGTTTTTTTTTTTTCAAAAGAAATTTCCTGAAGAGCTGCTAGAACCAACCATGCCTGAAGTCCACCTGTCACCAACCGCACCATGAGATCGGCCTGAACACGTCTTGCTGGTGAGGGTGATTTCAAGAGGCAGACAGTTTCTCACAGCTCAGAGTTACGGAAATGTGAAACAAAGAGGAGTAAAGAGCAGGGAATACAGAGCTTCAGCCGGTCTTATCCATTTGCAGCTAAACGGAGCAGTGGAAAAGGCAGGGCCGTCCACAAGTCTGTACTTCTTGAAAGAGATGATTTCTTTTTCACAGCTATGAGGGCTTCAGGGGAATGTAAGAAACAGACTTGCACAGATTCTTTTGTTGGGAGAGTTCACATTGAGAAGTATCCTTTGGCACCTCATAGAAACCACCAGGGAAGCACACCTGCAGATTCAAAATCAAGGAGGGTGGTAGGCATGGTTCCTCCTACAGCCTCACTCCTGGTTTACGTTGGAACAAAAGTGCAAGTCTTGTCCGTATCTTCTGCCCCATCATAAGCTGTTCTTACTTGAATCACCATTTTTTTCCTTCAGTTACAGTCTTCTGCTTGGAGGGAGATGAAATAGAAAAAGCAAAGAAAAAAAAAGAATTTCTAGCAAAAAGTTTCTGTTTCACAGACACACAAAATCCACATTTATTTGTGTGTTGAAAGAATTCCAAGATCCTGATGTGAAAAGAAAAAAAACCAAACCCACATATAATGATTATGCTGAGCTCTGAAATGCTCTGTTGTGTAGACTAGTGGTTAAGAACTCAGAGACAGAAGCCAAACCCTGAGTTCAGATTCCAGCTCCCACTTGGATAATAAGTGTCCTGACTCACAGACATAATGTCTGTGAAGCCATTAGCCCCGGACCAAGCACACACAGAGGCCATCCAGTTGACGGTATTGTGATGATCCTATAATACTTTCAGAAGTCGGTTCATCGCGGTCTTACAATTAGCTCTTTCTTTTGCTTCTTCCTCTTCCAGACATGCTATGCACCGACAAGATGCTGAGATGATATAAGATTTGTGTGCTGAGGAGATGGGCCATTAGGATGCGAAAACATCCCTGGAGAATTACAGAATAAGACATGCAAAAAAAAAAAAAAAAATGACCAGCGATAGGAAGAGTAGAAAATAATGATTTATTAGAATCCATGACTCTGGCCAAAAAATGATCTCAGCGAGCAACCTTTTAGGTAAGTAATGCGTGGGAGGTTCTTAATCACATATATCCAGTGTACCTATTGGGTTCCCAGAAGGCAAACTCGTGGCATGGACGCCATTTCTCTCAGACAACAGAGCTGTCCCCGGGCTTTGTGGTCGAAGAGCTCTGGTGGACAGGGCCAGCCTACTCTGTGTGCAGGAGGAGAGCGGAACTCAGTGTCTAGGCATGAAGATCATCTTCCGACTAGACCCAAGCATGGCGTCTTTGTAGGAATGCCAGTTGCAAACGTAAGCCACCAGATGCCGTCTGCCATAGCTCATCTCCAGGAGACACAGGAAAAATAACTTAGAATGGCTTCTTTTGAAGCCGGGAACATTATTCCATTGCAGGGATATTTCATATGCCTCCTCAGTCTTTGAGTATTGTGTGTGTGTGTGTGTGTGTGTGTGTTTCATTCTATTTGCCTGCTCTGTTGTTCTAGCCCTATTAAACACTTCACCATCTATTGGTGTTGGGTGAATTGGACAAAAATGCAAACCTACTCAGGGCGTGACCTCAGTTGATTTTGTACTTTATTCCGATGCTCTAAAAATACCAATTCATCCATGTGCAGTTTTCCTTGTGTTTCAAAACATGTTGGTGACTTATGAATTTCCTCAACCCTCATCAAGGGAGTCAACTTTCCTGTGGAAACTCTCTGAGTTACTCTTGCATCCTTGACCAGACTGGACATTTGCTATGACTAAGAATTGCTTCGATCAATATTTCTCACACGTTACTAATGAATGGCAGCCTTTACTGGTAATGGGAAGAGAGATGAGCAAAATATATTAATCCCTAAAAGTTGAAACTCACTGCCACAAACACGTTGTGTGAAACTCTCAAAACTCTGTGGCCCATATTGTTTTAAAATAAGCCTTGAAATGATTTAAAGATAATGAATCTAAGTTGAAAATGGAAAAAAAAAAACCAACCATGAACCAAATACCTTGAGGTAAGCAGCCATGGTTCTCATCAGCATTGTAAATGCCTGGGGAGAGAGGAACATTATCCAGCTCAGGTATGCAGACTACCTGGACAGGTATGGCCAGTGCATGGGTGCATTCGTGTCCTGTGGATGCCATAGCACAGTGCCATGGATGGGGTGGGTTAAACAACAGACATTTACTGTCTCCCGTCCTGGAGGCTGGAAATTGAAAATCAAGGTGTCTGTAGGGCTGGTCCCTCCCGACGCCTCTCTCCTGGGCGTGTAGACAGCCCTCGCCTCCCTGTGTCCTCACAGGGTCGTCCCTCTGTGTGTGTCTGTGTCCTGATCTCCTCTTCTTATAAGGACACCAGTCCTATGGGATCAGGACCCCCCCAATGACCTCATTTTACTTTCGTCTCCCCTTTAAAGATTCCATCTCCAAATCCAACCACATTCTGAAGTGCTGGGGGCTAGGACTTCAACATATGAATTGGGGGCAGGGGGGAGGATACAATTCAGGCCATAACAGAACTGCTGGGTCATATAGTAATTCTTTGATTAACATTTAAAAAAATTTACTTATTTTATTTATTACTTTTGGCTGTGTTGGGTCTTCGTTGCTGCGCGTGGGCTTTCTCTAGTTACGGCGAACGGGGGCTACTCTTCGTTGCAGTGTGCGGGCTTCTCATTGCGGTGGCTTTTCTTGTTGCAGAGCACGGGCTCTAGGCGCGTAGGCTTCAGTAGTTGTGGCACGCGGGCTCAGTAGTTGTGGTGCACGGGCTTAGCTACTCCACAGCATGTGGGATCTTCCCGGACCAGGGCTCGAACCCGTGTTCCCTTCATTGGCAGGCGGATTCTTAACCACTGCGCCACCGGGGAAGCCCTTTGATGAACATTTTGAAGAACCTGCACCGTTCACTTTTTTACTTCCATGTAGCCTTAACCATGAACCAGAAACTGTGCATGACAGTATCCTTATAATAAAAGGAGCTTAGGACACACACAGAGGGATGACCAAGTGAGGACACAGGGATGAGAGGGCCGTCTACACACCAGGCAGAGAGGCCTCGGGAGGGACCAGCCCTGCCTACACCTGGATCCCAGATTCCGGCCTCCAGGACTGGAGACAATGTATGTCTGTTGTTTAAGCTCCCCGGTCTATGGTGCTTCTTTATGGCAGCTCTAGGGCACAAATACACACATGCAATTTGGAGTTCAGAGTCGTGTCCTAGAGCAGTAAGGTCAGTTGGTCATAGAGTAAAGCTCCCCACACAATGCCTATCCCTCTATCTGGGTTCGTCACTCAGTCTTCATCACCCTTTACTGACCTGCAGAAACATACATACACATCTCGTGGTCAAAACCTGCCCAACATCTGTCAGCGTCACATGAAGCCAGCTGTGGGTCTGGGAGAATTTGAGGACTGACTTTCAGGCTTGCTAAAAAGCTTCTCCAGATCAACAGAGCCCCCTCACCCGCCTGTCACATCTTGAAACGTCCCCGGGGAAGAATCCTCTCTGTTGGCAGGGTTTCACAGTCTTGTATTTAAAGGAAATGTGCCCCGGAAGAGACTAAGGGATAAAGGAGAAGTAGTTGTTGGTTAGCTGGAAGCAGAGTCATTTTCTGAGAGTGGAGAAGAGAGGATGCGCAAAGAGGATGGGAAGGGCGAGCTAGGAGGTGGAAAGGATGGACAGAAAGGGCAGACAGGGACCAAGGATGCTACAGGGCAGAGGAGACGTGAGTGGGTAGAACAGGGAAAGCAGGGAGGAACCCCATGAGACTTTGACTATAGCGTTTCTGTTCCTGCTGCCGGACTTTTCGAGTTTCCTCAGCCCATCCCAGGAGCTTCTGATTTGCTCCCTTCCGTGCTTTATCCACTGCGTGGGAGACCCGTTTCCTCCCCAGAAACATGCTCCCTCTGGCAGCCACCAGATTTCCACCCGAAACGTTCCCTGTGGCCTCCAAGAGACCACAATGTAAAAATCGCATCCGCTCTGAGTTCTTTCAGGGAAGAAGAATCTACCACCTCCTTCTTGGGATTTCCCTGGCTGGTGATGAATGCAGACGCCTCATCCGCCCAAGCCCCCCTTGCACCCCCAGACCCGCCAGGCCATGGCATCTGTCTCTTTTCCTCCCCAGGAATACTGGCTGCTGACCACACAAGAGGACGGCCTGAACCATCTGGACAAAAGGTCCTTCAAAGTGGTCCAGCCTCATCACCAGGCTCGTAGTGGAAATCACCTGTGCAACTCAGCGCCTGTGCAAAGAATTGCTGACCCAAGCAGTTTCATCTGGGGAAACAGAACTGCTTCCCACTGAACGGATTTTTGGGGGCAGCAAGGACCTTCCTCCTGACATCTTCTGGAATGTACGGTACTTTACTGAAATTGTGAACACATTTCCAGGAATGGTCTTCTCCTTTTCATAGACTTGGTGACTTTTGGAATGTTCCCCCCCAAAAAACATGCTTCCTTTTGGCAATTGGCCATGCCATTAAATGGAAGACATGTACTTTTGCATATTCATGATTTCAGTTCCGGGCTTTAAAATATATTATTTTACAGGGGAGATAAGAGACATACAGATTGCACTTCCTTCAGTGAAACAGAATCTACAGCTTCTTGCTGAATTGAAATCCTATGCACTGGTAAGAGAAATAGCAGGAGACCTAGTTTCTAAGGAGATAAGATGATTAATGTATCGTACATTACACGTAGGTGATATAAGAAGAAGTGGAAGGGGCTTCCCTGGTGGCGCAGTGGTTGGGAGTCCGCCTGCCAATTCGGGGGACACGGGTTCGTGCCCCGGTCCGGGAAGATCCCACATGCCACAGAGCAACTAAGCCCGTGCACCACAACCACTGAGCCTGCGCTCTAGAGCCCGCGAGCCACAACTACTGAGCCCACGCGCCACAACTACTGAAGCCTGCGCACCTAGAGCCCGTGCTCCGCAACAAGAGAAGCCACTGCAGTGAGAAGCCCGCTCCCTCTCGCCACAACTAGAGAAAGTCCGCGGGCAGCAACGAAGACCCAACACACCCAAACATAAATACATAAATTTATAAAAAAAAAAAAGAAGTGGAAGCATCACTGATGAGTAGAGTGAGCCATATTCTTTGAGTTGTTGATATTGAAAGTCCTATTTCTTCATCCTCAGATATAATCAGAAATTTACCCTTAGCTCTCAGTGAGTTCATGATAACTAACTTCACTGACCCCAAAGGATGCATTTGACCTTCTCCATTCTTCCTCTAGGGTCTCTCCTGGACTACTTTCTCTTATTCGACCCACTTTTGCTCAGTTTTATCAGCAGACGCCCTTGGTGTCCGCCACCACTCTAGACTTTCCAACATTCCAAATGTGTGGTGTAGCCTAGGTTCTGTCTACACCCTCCAGACCCCTATATTTCATCTCCAGCACCTCAAAGGTCGTTCAAGTCGTCAAGACCAAAAATCAAACTTGCCTCGCAGCCTTGCAGGTCCAGGCCCACAAGCCAGGAACCTAGGAGTCTTCATGCCTCCTTGTTTTATCCATCAGCGGCCCTCATGGACAGCTCTCCTTGACCTGCATCTCTCTGTGCCCATCAGCACCACCAGGAAACCATCATCGGCCACCCGGACACTTTGCTTCCTGAATGGCCACCCTATGGACTGGCTCTGTTCCATATTCTCCACCCTTCAGGCAGTGACTTTTCCAAAACTCCCTTGTGCTCAAGGCATCCCTCCTTCCTTAAAGCTTTCACAGCTTGCCATGGCTGTTACAATGAACGATATAGTTGGCTTGATGTCCAGGATCCTAAATTCCTTCCCTCCCCAGTTTCATTTCTCAGCTCTCTCCCCTTTCCACATGCCCTCCCATCACACTGCTTTCCTTCACTCTCAGCTCCGTTTGCTGGAGACCTTTGAACATACTGCGTCTTCTGTGGAAGCTCCATCTCTGACCTGCTGGACCAACCCACTCTGTCTGTTAGGCATTCTCCGAGCATCCTGTTTACTTCCATCGTGGCACCTACCACAGTCTATAAATGTCCACTCGTCTGATTTTTAAATTACCGTTCGCTTCCAGTACTCTGGTTGTACTCACTTCTTAACCCCCGTAACCTAGCAGGCATGCAACAAAAACGCACGAATCAATGGATACAAGTAATGCACTCCAGAGCTATTTAAAGAGTTCGCTACCAGGAAGCCTGTCTTGGACGAGAAAGTTAAACAGGAAACTCTGTCCCTCGGGGGGTTGTTCTCTGGCTCCTTGCAATGGTTCTGAAAAGCAAAGAATGTACTCGGGTAGCTCAGACCGCACAGTTCATGACCACGTCTAAAGCTGTTCCTTATTCCACTCACGGGAACATATTGTATTTAATACCTTCTATGATGTTAGGTTTGTTTCTCATCTAAACATTGGAATTCTGAGCATAAGGACTCTTTTTTTGATGCTGTTCTTGTCTCAAATCTTATTAATCCCAATAACTGCTTGATTCCGTTTATGCCTCAGACTGAGAGGCATGTCAGGATTCATCTTCTCAAGCTGCCAGCAGTCAGGTTCCAGATGCCAAGGAGGACATGAGGTCGTTAATGAACATTAAACATTCTTTCTCACCTTGGATGGAATAATTAATTTTTTGTGTTGTTTTCGATTTTTTTAATTGGGTATAACTGATTTACAATGTTGTATTAGTTTCAGGTGTACAGCAAAGTGATTCACGTGTATATATATATGTATTCTTTTTCAGATTCTTTGAAAAGGAAAATAACTTTGATCCACCATGGCCTTCTGGTTATATCCCAAAGTCACGGGTTCCTATTATTCTATTTTTCCCAATGGCTTCAACGGCAGTATTCTAGAGACGCTGGTAAGACGTAGCAGATGAAGGAGGTGGTGTGTATATGTATACTTGCATATGGAATTCCATCAACATTAGGGGAAATGTGTGTTTCTATATTTGGTTTGGAGCTAACACCATGATGTGAGAATGGATTCATTTCATCCAGCGAGAGGCACCGTCTCAAACCCCAGGGAACACGAATAGGAAGATAAGTCGTATACAACCTCTGAACCAAGTCCCTGCCCTATGGCGTCTTATTGAATCCCGTCCATAACCCAACAAGGTCCAAAGATATTGAATAAAAATACTTGCTCAAGAATTGAAGTCAAGCAGACTGCAGACCTTTGCTTTATCTGGTAGACACTGATCCCGTAACCTGTAATCCCAAGGAGCTCACTGGTAAGCAGAGCAGAAGTAGGGAGAAGGTTGAACAATTCACCCAGAGGAGTACATAGTCAGTTGATAACCTAGTGCTTGGGATCTAAGTCAGCTGAGTTTGGGATTAACAAACACACACTACTATATAAAAAACAGATAAACGACAAGGACCTGCTGTGTAGCACAGGGAACTATATTCAATGCCTTTAAAAAAACTGAAGCATAGTTGATTTACAATGTTGTCTTTAATTACTGCTATACAGCAGAATGATTCAGTTATACATATACATCCATTCTTTTAAAATATTCTTTTCCATTACAGTTTATCATAGGGTATTGAATACAGCTCTCTGTGCTATACAGTAGGACCTCACTGTCTATCCTTCAATGTCTTGTAATAACCTGTCATGGAAGAGAATCTGCAAGATGTGAAACAGGATCACCCTGCTGTACATCTGAATCTAACACAACATTGTAAATCGACTAGACTTCAATTAAAATGGAGAAAGTTAAAGATAATTCAAACACAAACAAAGAAACCCCCCGAAGAGTCAAATGTGAAGAAAAGTAATTGAAAAGCGCAACTCTTTCTTCAGCTATTATTTCTAAGGTCATTACAAATGGAGAAAAATATTGAATCTGCGTGAGGCTAATTAGCTCTTTTTTTTCAAGACTTTTTTTTTTTCTCTAGAGCAGTTTTAGATTCACAGCAAAATTGAGGGGAAGGTACAGAGATTTCCGACAGCCCCTTGCTTCCCGACCCCTGCCCACAGGCTCCTCCAGTGTCCGTATCCGCCACCAGACAGAATGTCTGTTTTCACCGATGAACCTACACTGACACGTCATCATCGCCCAAAGCCCACAGTTTACAGTAGGGATCCCTTTTGGTGGTGTACATGCTATGGGTTTTGGAAAATGTATAATGACATGTCATGTACCATAGATTAACTTTTTAATGTAAAAAATAAAAAAATGAATTTCCATGAAGCTAGTATATGAATTGCTATGAAACCCTAGATTTAATTTTGTCCCCTAACTATACAAGCATGCCCATAATCAACAATATTACGCTGGGTTGCCTTCCTGATGATGCTTGTGCGGGCATGGGGGGACCGCCTTGTACAAAGATCTCAGGGTAAGGGCCTCAAGGGTAACCCTCAAAACCCAGTCACTTCCGAGCAGGCAACAAACAAGCATCTTCAAAATGGTTTAATTAATTAATTGATTAGTGGCTTAATACCTGGAGCAGAGGATTCCAAACCTTATCAAACCTTGGAACCATCAGGGGGCCTTTAAAGATGCCGGTACCCAGAACACAATCCAGATATTCCACTTCACCGATCAGGAATTCATACTGGGCATTAGCATTTTTTTAATTGAAGTATAGTTGATTTACAATACTAGATGAGTCTCGGGAGTACAACATAGCGAACTGATGTTTTATAGATTATACCCCATTTAAAGTAATTATGAAGTATTGGTTCTATCCCCTGTGCTGTATAATATATCCTTGTGGCTTATTTATTTTATATCTAGTAGTTTGTACCTCTTAATCCCCTCCCCCTATTTTGCCCCTCCCCCCCTTCCCTCTCCCCACTGGGAACCAATAGTTTGTTCTCTGTATCTGTGAGTCTGCTTCTTTTTTTGTTACATTTGTTCATTTGTTGTAGTTTTTAGATTCCACAGATAAGTGCAATCATATAGTATTTGTCTTTCTCTGTCTGACTTATTTCACTTAGCATAAAACCCTCCAAGTCCCTCCCTGTTGCTGCAAATGGCATTATTTCATTCTTTTTTATGGCTGAGTAATATTCCATTGTATACATGTACCATGTCTTCTTTATCCATTCATCTGTTGATGGACACTTAGGTTGCTTCCATGTCTTGGCTTCTGTAAATAGAGCTGCTATGAACGTTGAGGTGCATGTATCTTTCGAAATTAGTGTTTTTGTTTTTCTGAAACATACCCAGGAGTAGAATTGCTGGATCACATGGTAATCCTACTTTTTAAATTTCCAGGAAGCTCCATACTGTTTCTCACAGTGGCTGCACCAATTTACAATCCAACCAACACTGTACGAGGGTTCTCTTTTCTCCATATCCTTGGGCATTAGGATTTTTGAGAGCTCCTCGGGTAATGTGCGGCCAACTTTGGGTCCCTCTAATCTGTAGAATAACAGACCAGACAGACCAATAGAAGCTCTGTTTGCAGGTTCTCAAGTCACCGACGACTTGCAATCAGCCGCGGCGAACGTTTGCACTACAGGAATTGGCAAGTAATTCACATATTGAGTTTCTTTTTTTTTTTTTGCAGTACGCGGGCCTCTCACTGCTGTGGCCTCTCCCGTTGCGGAGCACAGGCTCCGGACGCGCAGGCGCGGCGGCCACGGCTCACGGGCGCAGCCGCTCCGCAGCACGTGGGATCTTCCCGGACCGGGGCACGAACCCGTGTCCCCCGCATCGGCAGGCGGACTCTCAACCGCTGCGCCACCAGGGAAGCCCCACATATTGAGTTTTGCTGTCATTCCCAGTACTAAGGTCATCAGAAACTTAGGAGCATGGAGTCCCTTGGATCCCTCCAAGCAGATGAAGATGAAAATGTCACCCTGGGAAGTAGTTGACAGCCCTAGGCTGGCCAGGTAGCCCGTGGTAGAGGTCAGAGGGCAAGGGCCAGTTTTTGTTTGTTTGTTTTTTTTTTGCGGTACGCGGGCCTCTCACCGCCGTGGCCTTTCCCGTCCCGGAGCACAGGCTCCGGACACGCAGGCCCAGCGGCCATGGCTCACAGGCCCTGCCGCTCCGCGGCACGTGGGATCCTCCCAGACCGGGGCACGAACTCGCGTCCCCTGCATCAGCAGGCGGACTCCCAACCACTGCGCCACCAGGGAAGCCCAGGGCCAGTTTTAATTTGCGCCGGGCTGTCCTCCTCCCCTGAGGCTGACACCAAACACCCCAGTCACCCAAAGCTCATCACAAAGCTTCTGCTAACTGGTGGTTCCAGTTAGCAGAGATAAACATCAGTTTATAAGAAGGTGAAGATCAGAGAGTTGACACCATGCTGTACCCCTATTATTGATTTTTACCCTAAAAACCCAAGCGACCCAAGTTTGCTGCTACACCTAGATTGGCCTCACCAAGCTTGTAATTAATTCTAGACCAAAACAGAGCCAAGAAGTGACTGAGGATATATAACAACCAAGAAGCGATTTACAATACATGTATGTGTATGTGTGTGTATATATATGTTTACAGGATATTCATTTCCTGCCTTTGATATATGTGTGTGTGTGTGCTCGATACGTGTTTCACATGAGAAGAAAATGCGAAGCTTGTACAGGTATGAAAAGAAGCAGATGGTTTAACTTTATTGCACTATTTTTCAACAAAAAGTTCTGTCAACTGTAACATGAAAACTGCAAGCCTTCTCTTGCAAAAGTATCTATTCCAACCTTCGTAAGGTGGAAAGGAGCCAGGTGGTTTCACCTTTGTCAACGAGGGATTTTCTTTTTCACTGAGACATTCAACCATTCAAATCAATCATTTGGGAACACAGAACGTCCTTTTAAGACAAGACAAGCTTTGTTGGTGTTTCATTTCCAGTGTTGTGTTTGTGAATTTTTCTTGACAGTCCCTTTGGGCAAAGTACAATTTGGCATATGGTGCCAATAAATGAATTAATGAGCTCGATCAATGTAAATACATAAATAAATTCATCCAGAAACAGGAAGGTTTCCCAATGTTATTCGTCTTCAGGTTTTAACAACTGTACGTACATTGGCATGAACCCGGAATTCTTTTTTCTAGGGAAAATTTTGTCCCAATCAGAGGCATCTTCCAGTGCCTTTCCATGCAAGATTGAGGTGACTTCTACTAGATACACAACAGAGGACTCCGTTTTTATGAAAAGACACAGTCCTGACTTTTTGTTTGTTTGTTCTCAATAGCTAGACTCGGGGTTCGCGCCGGAGATGTCAACGTTGAAGTCCTTACCCTCCGTCTTTTTCAGCATCCCAGGTAAACTATGTTTTTTACTCTGAAAAGATTTCCTGAGGGACATTTAATCAATTTCTCCTTGTACAGATCCTAAAGTTTACCCTCGGGTCAATTCAAACCATTGAAAAGTTTTGGAGTTTAAGAGAAGGGAGATGTCACAGCTGAAGTTCAAAGCGCTGGCTTCTCGGGCTTCCCTGGTGGCGCAGTGGTTGAGAGTCCGCCTGCCGATGCAGGGAACACGGGTTCGTGCCCCGGTCCGGGAAGATCCCACGTGCCGCGGAGCGGCTGGGCCCGTGAGCCACGGCCGCTGAGCCTGCTGGCTTCTCACAGGAAAGCTGTCCCAATATTGCTTCCACTCCATGACGGTGGTTTATATTAGGCCCATAAAAACTGGGAACTTTTTTTTTTTTTTTTTTTTGCGGTACGCAGGCCTCTCACTGTTGTGGCCTCTCCCGTTGCGGAGCACAGGCTCTGGACGCGCAGGCGTCCTTATCAGGAAGCTGAAACAGGCAACACACTTTATAGCGTTCATCCGCCCAGTTCCTTCATTAATTGCAAGGTCATAATCATCGCTGTCATCATTACGTTGGATCATGACAGCCATGTTGAGCTTTAATTATTTTGCTGCCATAACAAAATACCACAAACTGGGTGGTTTAAAGAAGAGACATATATTCTCTCCCAGTCCTGGAGGCTGGAATGTGAGATCCAGGTGTGGGCAGGGCTGGTCCCTCCTGAGGCCTCTCTTTTTGCTGTGTAGATGGCCATCTCCTCCCTGTGTCCTCACAGGGTCGTCCCTCTGTGTATGTCTGTGTCCTAATCTCCTCTTCTTATAAGGACACCAGTCCTATGGGGTCAGGACCCACCTAATGACCCCATTTTACCTTAATGACCTCTGTAAAGACCCATCTCCAAATACAGCCACATCTTGAAGTCCTGGGGGTTAGGGCTCCAACATACGGATTTTGCAGGGGACACAATTCAGCCCCTAATAAGCTTCTTCGCCATACACATTATGGTCCTTGACTCATTAATTTCTCTGACTTAGAACTCAGACACACCTACACACACACACACACACACACACACACACAAAATTGGTGGAAATATCCATTGGGATACATAGAACCTCTCTAGTTAGCGATTTTATTTTTAGGGTTGGAGATTCCACCTGGATTCACCGTTGAGGGTCACTCAGCCTTCCAGAATGTCTTGACTTGAGATGGTCAATGAACTCTTAACACTTGCTAAAACATCTTCTTCACGAGCGTGTGTGCAAATGCCTGTAAAGTGGTAAAGATCTTTTTGTCTTATATTTTACGATCTTGAAGTGAAAGTCACTTTAGTGCTCCATAGATTGTAAGAAAATTAAGAACAGTGGTAAAAGATAGGAAATTGATGAAAAACATATAATATTAGATACACCTGTTTTCCAGAAGGGAGTAATTCTGCTTCTTCCACATTTTGGTAATATTTCCAAAAGGATAATATCCCCTAAGAATGAAAATGCATATGGACTTTCTCTATTTCTTGGAGTCCTGTCTAGCAGGTTAAATCTGGAAAACGAATTCTCTGCCTGTTCAACTAATTATTGTGAGGGATATATAAACAGAGCCGTGCATATGTGCCTCTCATTCCATCCACATTTCGGAAGACAATCCTTTCTTTTGAACATAACTTTAACCCAATGTTGCCACGAATTCAATATTCAAGTTTTAAAAGAAACTGTAACTATGTTTTGAGCGCATACCATTGCTAACTATTTCCATTTTCAATACGATGATAAAGATACAGGGCTTGGGGGGCTTGCCAATTTTGAACAGTTCCTTGGGATCCAGCTAAGTCTTTCATTTAGGATCAATTACTCTACCAGGGCACTTTTGCCAAGATTGGTCTGATTCCCCATTATAATTCCCAGATAGCTTGGATAGGAACCATTAGCCGAGCTTGTGTCTGGAACACCCCTTATTTTGCATTTGAGCTGTGTCCTATCCATGAGCTAATATGAGGTCGTTTGCAAATTACCACCATTTTCATTTTTAAAACCAATGCTTTCAAGAAAAATGAGATAACCTTACATAACTCAATAGAAAACAAAACAAATGATCTGATTAAAGATGGGCAGAGGAACTGATGAGACATTTTTGCAAAAAGGACATATAGATGGCCAACAGGTACATGAATAGATGCTCAACATCACTAATTATTAGAGAAATCAAAACAAAACCACAATGAGGTATCACCTCACACCGGTCAGAACGGCCATCATCAAAAAGTCTATAAATAATAAATGCTGGAGAGGGTGTGGAGAAGAGAGAACCCTCCTACACTGTTGGTGGGAATGTAAACTGGTGCAGTCACGGTGGAAAACAGTATGGAGGTTCCTCAAAATATTCAAAACAGAGCTACCATATGATCCAGCAATCCCACTCCTGGGCATATATCTGGACAAAACACTAATTCCAAAAAGTACGTGCACCCCTATGTTCGTAGCAGCACTATTTACAATAGCTAAGACATGGAAGCAGCCTAAGTGTCTATCAACAGATGAATGGATAAAGAAGATGTGGTATGTGTAGATGTATGGTATGTATGTATATATATATATGTGGTATGTATGTGTGTGTGTGTGTGTGTGTGTGTGTATATATATGCAATGGAATATATATATATGCAATGGAATTCAGTCCATATATATATGGATATATATATATATATGCAATGGAATTCAGTCCATATATATATGGATATATATATATATATATATGCAATGGAAAATTATTCAGTCATAAGAAGAAAATCCTGCCATTTGGGACAATATGGATGAATCTTGAGGGCAATGTGGTTAGTGAAATAAGTCAAATAGAGAAAGACAACTGTGCGCTTTCACTTATATGTGGAATACAAATAAAAGTCAAACCCATAGAAACAGAGAGTAGAAAAGTGGTTGTCAGGGGGTAGGGAGGTTGGGTGGGGGCGAAGATTGACAGGTGTCCAGCTCCTAGTTCTACGCCTCAAGAAAAGACGTCCCCAGCCTTTCTGTGTTGAGGTGAACCTTTTCTTCCTCTCAGAGGAATGATGAGGGTTTTTGTTCTCCGTGATGGAAAAGGAGGCATTCCCTGTTGAGGTGGATGTCTTAGGGTGGGGTTCCATCAAAAACAGAGCCTGAGCCAGGGACCTGGGTGAGGTCGTTTATTTGGGATGTTGTCCTAAGAAGCTGGTGTTAAGTGGGCCAGGAAGAAAGGGAAAGGAACAAAGGTGACTATAGTCCCACTGGCAACTCTCTCAGCATCGTTGTAGAATGAGTTATCAGTTGGGATTAACATATACACACTACTGTATATGAAATAGGTAAGTAACAAGGACCTACTGTAGAGCACAGGGAACTCTACTCAGTATTCTGTAATCTTGGGAAAAGAATCTGAAATATTATAATAAGGGAGAAGAATAATAACCTATATGGGAAAAGAATCCCAACAAAGAATAGATGTATGTATAACTGATTCACTTTGCTGTACACCTGAAGCTAACACAACATTGTAAATCAACTCTACTCCAATAAAAATTTTTTAAAAACGAATGACTTATCAGGACTGTGTCCCCGCCAAGGATGGGACATCTATGCCCCAAACCCATCTTTGTTTGTTGTGGATAATACAGGGGGCATTCACGATCACCCCCCCACCCCCAAAAGTTTGAGTTTGCACAAGTCCTGAGACAGAACATCCAAGGCAGCAGGCGATGAAGATGGACATGACCCAGGAGAGGGTCCATGGACGGTACACCAACCCTTTCTGACTGTGGGTGTTACCTCGGGTTGCCAAGAGCAGGGAAGGAAAA
Organism: Phocoena phocoena; assembly: GCF_963924675.1. Classification (NCBI taxonomy): domain Eukaryota; kingdom Metazoa; phylum Chordata; class Mammalia; order Artiodactyla; family Phocoenidae; genus Phocoena; species Phocoena phocoena. Next base: position 1,925,579 of record NC_089240.1, read on the forward strand.
TACAGGCGTTTCAACATTAATACGCTCAGATACTTCTTCCGCGTGAGTTGCAGGCAACAGAGAAAAAGCGGGTGGATTTGATGGAAGGGAGGTGAGGTCGATCTCACCTGAGAGAACTTCTGTTCCTCTGTAAGACTGAAGTCAAGATTGTTCACATAGGATCATTGAGGTTTTAAGAAAACGGGGAGACGTGGAAAACAATGGTTTTAAAAAGTGGGGAAAGAACTGTACTGGGAGGAAAAGGACACAACAGACAAATGGGCACACTGGTGTGATTTTTCTCCAGCCCACAACTGTTACTGACCACAGTTCTTGGCCTCCAGAGGCCAGATGAGAAATTCAGGCAAGGCTTTATTGGGACCCCTGCTACGGCATGGAAAAGGTAACAGGTTCCCTTGCTCGCTTCCCAAGGCGGGAAGAGCTGATTCCTTATACGGGGTGAGGGTAGGTGTCCAGGGGTCCGGCTGGAGGGTCTGCCCACCCCTCTGTGGTCTTGTGTGCAGGGGGCATGTGCAGTGCCCTGCTTTTGCTCCTGGCTCTTCAGAAGTGGCAGTTGGATTTTTTTAGGGCTTTTTATATCTTTTTGTCTATAATTTGCCCCAACTGTGCATGCAAGCAGTTATTTTTAGTCCCTTATAGTTTCTTTGTATCTTGTTGCTTGAGGAGAGGTGTGTCCAGGTGCAAGCCCTGCAGCCAAGGGTCCCAGGTCCCAGTCTGTCTCACACCCGGCTCATGGGGAACTGGCAGTCTGGATTTTAGCACGCTTGGTGTTGAATTCTGTTGTCCAAGAGTGGGTGGGTGTTTGCAAGGCAGTGATTATGGCTCTCAGCCATGAAGTGGACCGTAAGTTGTGGAAATACAACCAGACTGGTCCATGTATTGGCGCCCTAGAGATGTGGGAGGACCCTGGAGATGGTGACCCGAGTCGGGGTTAGAAAGTGGACTTCTGGGAACCATTATTTCAGACATGGTGCTGGTGATGACCATCCTATGTGTGACCCAGAAAAGAAGCAGTGGGAGAGGCCAAGGGAAAGACGGCTTGGGGCTCATGAGATCAAAGACAACACAGGGGTAGCAGGCATGAGTTTTACAAACTTCGCAAACATTAGAGTTCTAACGACCCAACTTGAATACCACTTGCATTTTAAGTTGGCTCAAAGAAGCCATAAAAATAACTGAGCGCATTTCTAAGGTTACCGGAGAGAGAAGAATCTGTTTTCTTCATCCCTCTGGCATGCGGAGTAGGTGTACTTTATTATGATGGTGACTGTTAAGCATATCTTCGTGCGCCAGTAAGAGCATATATTTTTTCTTTGTGGAAATATATAAACTTAAAAGGAAGGCACTGACACTTTAGATTATGAAAATACTTTAGGAACAGAAAACGTTAAATTATTTTCTGTGTGTGCTTTTTGGCTGTGCCTTCGGAACTAAAAAGGAAAAAGAAAAAGGTGACGCGAAGGCAAAAGCTGAAAAAAATAGGAGGGAATGCTGAAAATTCAATGTTTGGATTCCGTTCACAATAAACGAATGCACATGCATTTCGACAAATTTAATTCTCAGAGAAATACTTTATTTTTTTAGAGTATCTTTTTTAATCCAGGAAGAGAAAACAGCAGGGGAATCGCAGCCTGGTTTACTTCTTCTTCCTCTGTAAATAGACCCCAAGGTTATGATAACAGCTAGGTCTTTGGCAGCCAAGTTGCTTCAGATGGTATAATCTTAATGAAGTGTTATTAAAAGTTTAATCGCGGTAAATGTTTCCTCCTGGTACATAGTAGCTAAATCTCATCGGGACCAGAGAGTCTGTTTGTGTAGGCAGAGACGTGTCCCTCACAGACAAAGCCTTGGGGTGCTCAGGGAGGTTTAAAGGGGAGTCCAGCCCATATGAGGAACTCCATGTAGACCCCACCAGAATCTTCCTCTTCTGCCCACCCTCCATCTACCCACCCATACACAGATGGATGCACACCTAGAACCAGCCCAGTAAAAACAGCATTGTGGGTCATTACCCAAATCTGACTCGTGTCTCCAGAGACTTACCACCCGTGGGACTGAGACATGGACCCAGTGAGTCCAGTGGGAGCTTGAGGCTCTCATCCACATCTAAGTATAGAACTTGTTCTACGCAAGCAAAGCCATCAGATGGAATCCCTGCTGGACCACACACAATGGACCGACGGACAGTGTAGCCGTCTACTCACACTGCCATGACAAAGCCGCACCTTTCGCAAATGGGGATAACGAAAGTACTTCCTGGAGTAGTGATAAATGGCAAGCGTTTAATGGAGCTTTCAGAACGTAATAAATATTCATTTCAGGTTTGATGACACTTGGTCAAACAATAATATTATTTTCTGTACATAATCCCAAAAAAGACCCGGTCAGATTGCTACACTGAAGCTGAGATAAGGGATTTTTTTTTTTTCAATACACAGTTTAGTCTGGGGTTTCTGCGATGCTAAGTTTTGCCATTGTCTGTGGGTGGATGTGGCCTGGAGTTGAGAAGCCAAGTGGTGTCAGATAAGAAAAAAAGAGCCACTGTGTTCGTGGAACCTTAAGGCACGCTTTTCACTGGGTGACAAGAGAGAACAATGGCAGATCCTACCCAAACTGCTAGCTGACACTGAGTCTTAAGAGTTTCCAGTTTTTACAGGTCCCATGTGGGGAGGATATGAAATACAGCGCACCAATTCGTTCTGCATCATGTCAGCAGGAATTCGTGCAATGAAGGAAAATCTATGAAAATATCCCTTGTTAAACTCTGCTTGTCAGGGACATGTTGGGACTGGGCCCTCAGAGCATCTGAATGGAAATGGATTTTCCTTCGGTTTTAACAAATGTCTTTAAGAGCACCGAAGATACCTAGATAAAGCTACAACGATAATCACTGTTTGATAAGAAAGAAATTTGCCATACACTTTTTACTTTATTTTGTTACAAGTTTTTTTTTTGTTTTTTTTTTTGCGGTACGCGGGGCTCTCGCTGTTGTGGCCTCTCCCGTTGCGGAGCACAGGCTCCGGACGCGCAGGCTCAGTGGCCATGGCTCACGGGCCCAGCCGCTCCACAGCACGTGGGATCTTCCCGGACCGGGGCACGAACCCGCGTCCCCCGCATCGGCAGGCGGACCGTCAACCACTGCGCCACCAGGGAAGCCCACCTCTTGATCTTTAAACCATACTCAACAACAGAGGTTGTCAGACCTCATGCACCGACCACTATTTACAATAAAATCCTATTTTGTAATTTCCATTGAAACATTTTCCAGATATTCTGAATAAATATGTTATTGTAGACAATCCATAGCTGGTAAAAACGTTATTTTAAAAAATGTCTTCAGGTATAAACAGAAAGAGTTTTGCCTATTCAAAACTATTTTTAAGAATCAGAACAAATGTATACATGGGTTATGGTAATAAAATGAGGCATTTCTTGGAGAAAAAACATAATTCCTAGGCAGGCAGTACATGGATTTTATAAACGGTGGGATTCTGTTGCTGGATGTAAGATCCAAGACATGCTGTCTTGCATTCCCATTTCTTCTTAGGTGAGGCTCTAGATGAATCTGGTAAGATGGATATGGCAGTTCTGTTATTTTCCTCTTCCTGTCTTTCCTATTCCGGCATGTGTATTTTTCTCCCCTTATTGTATTCTGTACAAAATATATGGGAAGGGATAGCTAGATGAAAGACTTGGAAAGTCAAAGCCAAGATGCCAGAGGTTATGACTCCAATGAGGACAGCAATGAACCAAACAAAAAATAAAGCACTAAGGGTCACCATATTTTTAGTGGGTTTTCTTTCTTTAGGACAGCTAGCAGACTTTTATGATAGGTAACTCTTATTTTTCTAAGTATAGACTTCTAGCACAGGCAACAGGATTTCACAGTTTTTGTATTGTGAACAACAGAAGCACACTTTTACATATTATCAGCATGTAAAAATAATCGTAACTTTTCCGGAGGTAGAATGTGAATGTATAGGAATCTCTATTAGTTTATGGTCAAGTACAGACTTACAATCCACCCACTTCATTATGCTAAGTGGAAATCTTACACGTGGGCTTATTTTAGAGTAACACCTGGATCCTGTTTTATGAGAAAAAAAAAAAGGGGAATCAAAGATACCGCATCATAAACTTGAAGCATAATTGTAATTTCCCTAGATGACTGGAGAAATATATTTCTAAACGAATGAGTTCAAGCAGATATGGGCCTATCTAGTTAACGTCAAGAATCCACTAAAGAAAAAAAAAATCCACAAAAGAGATTTACAGTTTAAGGTACGCCTATATTTCTATTTTATGTAAATATATTGAATGCGTAAGTTATCTATATATATGTATGCAAGATTTGTAAATGATAATCTGTAGTTTAATATATAACTATGTTATCTATTTAGCTTATGCTTACATTTTATATTTGTGTTTTTAATAAAGCATTAAAATGTAAAGGGTAAAATGAGTAGAACTTCGAAAAAAAAAATCTGCTCTTAGCAGAAGACAGGAACAACATAAAATGATAATTAGAAGGCATTCTCCCCCCTTACCTTGGCACTGACACTGGACTTTATGAAAGACATCTATTGGCGTCAACAACCACCCACAGGATCATTTGAGTTATATATTTCCACTCAAATGTCAGTGCTCCTTGGTAATATAATTTGTGTTGGGAAATTATACCATAAACACTATAACCCGTGGTTCTGGAAAACCACAAAGCAACTCCAGACTCTGCATGCATAAGACTCAAGGAACCCAGATAGAAAACAGGGTTAGCGTTATTCTGTGAAAAGTTGATCTTCAAACTTTCATTCACAAGCCTTCGTGCCGTGCCTCTGACGTGAAAGTTCCGTATCAGAACTGTTTTCATCTTGACTCAGCAGAGATTTAAGGGAGCCCTGTAATTCCTTGGGGCCGAGTGTTACTGTGAAGGAGAAAGCTGAAGTCTTCAGGAGGGGAGATGGGTTTCCCGCGTTCGTGGTGAACAGCTTGTAGGGACCAAATTCACGGGAAGGACCGTCGCCTCTTCAAGGTGCCCCAAATCAGACAGACTTGGACGGGGAGAGGCTGCTGAAGTCTCCCTCCAGGGCAGAGTGCCAGATAGAACAATGGAAGGAATTTTCAGGAGGAAGAGAAAAAAACAGAAACAAAAAACTCAACCCAGGTGGCTTTTGTGTTTCAACATAAATGGAAAACAAATTTGGCCCTTGATGACAGGCAACCCCCCAGTGAGGGGCCCCTTGGGGATCAGAAAGGACCAGACCCTTGTGTTCTTTTCTTGCAATCTGAGTTTTCTCTATCTGTACAAGTTTGGAGGGTTGCTCCAGCCCAGCTGGGATGAAGCCAATGTGAGGACACAGGAAAAAAGGGAACCCAGAGCCTTGGGAAGTCAAGACGCCTTGGTTCTGAAAAAGAGTATTTCTAGTTGTCTTTAAGACCACAAGCAACTGATAAGGTCAGACTCAGGGAAGAGACCATCATTAAGATTTCTAGCATTGAATCCTATAGAATCAAAGTAGGTGGTGTCTTTTTTTATTTTAAATTTTAACTTTTTAATTAGAGACAGACAAAAGTTAACATGCCTAAAATATTACAGATATAAGAACAAATGTGAACACATTTAAATGACATCTTGCTTTAGAAGGATTACACTGATTTCAGGTTTATTATAACTTAAACCAATATTTTCCATTTTAAATGGCAAGCTTTAAAAGGTTTCAACTGTATAATTAAAGCATTGAAAGTATACTCATATAGTGGTGAGGATAAAAAAGCAGGTTGGGGACTTCCCTGGTGGCACAGTGGTTAGGAATCTGCCTGCCAATGCAGGGGACACGGGTTCAAGCCCTGGTACGGGAAGATGCCACATGCCGCGGAGCAACTAAGCCCGTGTGCCGCAACTACTGAACCTGCGCTCTAGAGCCCGCGAGCCACAGCTTCTGAGCCCACGAGCCACAACTACTGAAGCCCGTGTGCCTAGAGCCCGCGCTCTGCAACAAAGAACAGCCCCCGCTTGCCGCAACTAGAGAAAGCCCGCGCGCAGCAACGAAGACCCAACGCAGCCAAAACTAAAAACAAATTTTGAAAAAGTAGGTTGTATTAAATACTTTAAAATGCAATTAATTAAATCACAGACTTTACTTTTCGAATCTAATCGCGATTTTATCCTATTATTTTCTTGCTTTAGCAGGTTTTTGGTTTAGATAAGTGAAATGAGTTGAATAAATTACTGTGCTCATATGTTTGTACAGAAACACAGAAAACGTTTGCAATAATAAGATGAATGCACATGACTATTTTAGTGGTTGCTTTACGGTAAAATACACTTTATAGTGTATTTTGTTCTGAAGTAGCTTTGTAAAGCCTGAATTAAGCTCACTATGGTGTGCCCACAATAGGCATGCAGTTGTATGAACTTCCATCTCTGCCCTTCTCTGATGTTTCTCAGATATTTCCCAAGTTCTTGGACCTCCACTGAGGGTGTGTGTGTGTGAAGAAAGAGTTCATCTTATCAATAAAACTGGAAGAAAAAGAAAGAAAAAGAAAGCATTCCATCCTTCCACCGTGTGTATCAAATCATCCCAGTATACACTTTAAATATCTTACAATTTACTTGTCAATTATACCTCGAGAAAGCTGGGGGAAAATGAATCTTTTCCACCCTAGGCCAAGGTTTAAATATTATTTTTTTAAAGTTTTACATGAGATGTTTAATTAGAAGAAAATGGTAATCCATATCTAAAACACTGAGGTGTAAACTTTGTAAAGGCAGTGAGAATTTCTGGGAGATCTGAGGATGCTGTAAGGTCAAAAAACTCACCCCGGGTGCCTACCTGTTTTTGCCCACATTCTCCTACCTGCATGGGCAAAAATGCAACAGCAACTCCAGGTGGGCATCTGACATGACCCAAGCTGGGGTTTACTAAGTGCTTCACAGCAAGTGTAGATAATTCTCATCGCCCTTGACAAGGTGGGTCTTAGTTCCCATTTTGCAACTGATAATACTTACCCACAAAAGAGACAAGGAGTGTCCTGTAGGAGCAGGTCAGGGTTTCAAAGCCAACTCAGATGGATTTAAATCTCAAGTTACCATTTTCTTATGAGACATGCCCCTCTCAGCAGAAGGCGTGACCGTGTTCTCCTAGAGCATGGAAATACAGCTCCCATCTCCCAGACCCATGCCGGAGGAGGTGTTTTTGACGTTTTGCCTTTTGCCTTAAAGATACACGTGCAAACTATGTCCGCCTACCATTTATCTGTTTGGTGAACTAGTTATTGATGTGAAATGAGACATGTAGCCAAGTCCCTCCAACTGGGAGACAAGAGATGCTTATCGAGCTTTCAATGGACAGTAACCACGGGAGGAGATGTATCCCTGAGCGAGGAAGGTAAGTGAGCTCTCCCCCCTGACTTTTCTCTCCTTCCCTCCCTTTACTGGGACTGACAGAGACTCAAGGACACTCTCTTGGAAGTGCAAAGAATAAAACATGTGAGCATGTTTTCGGTTTCCTTTGGCATCTGTCAAATAATTCTTCTACGCCCCCGTAATGATATTAAGAGGGAAGGGTTGCATTCTTTGATGGAGACAAAAATAAAAAGTGTTTATTTCAGTGTGTCTGTACAAACCTAAATTCCCCACGCAGATGGGCAGCTTTGCGGAGGGAAAAACACGTGCCATACCCTGATCTCCTGTTATGGACTGAACTGTGTTCCCCCTAAATTCATACGGTGAAGTCCAAACTCCTAGGACCTCAGAATGTGGCTGAATTTGGAAGTGGGGTCTTTAAGGAGGTGATGAAGGGAAAATGAGGTCACTAGGGTGGGTCCTGATCCCATAGGACTGGTGTCCTTATAAGGAGAGATCAGGACCCAGACGCACACAGAGGGACGACCCTGTGAGGACACAGGGAGGAGATGGCCGACTACACGCCCAGGAGAGAGGCCTCGGGAGGGACCAGCCCTGCCCACGCCTGGATCTCAGATTCCAGCCTCCAGGACTGGGGGAAATAAATGTCTAATGTTTAAGCCGCCCCATCTGTAGTATTTACCCTAGCAAATTAGTACCTTTGCCTTATCGATAGTGATGCTCTAGATACATTCTGCTCCTGTGTCCATCAACCCTGCCTGCACATGCGTCTGATCGACGGGACTATTAAGGATTTCTGGGATCAATATTCACCCTCAGGCATCCTTGGCCAACCCCAGTACACCCCGGGGCTCTCAACTCTGGGTAGAAACAGACCATGATGGTCCCAAGGAGTTCACATTCTCCAGGGTTCTCCGGGTCCAAAGTTTTCTGTCCTCTCCCCATTTTCCACTCAGCTTTCTCATTTAAATTCCCAACATACAAGCGAACTTATCAACAAAACTGAAATAGAGTTACAAATCTGGAAAATAAACTTATGGTTACCGGGGTGAGGGCGGGGGAGGGATACACTGGGAGATTGGGATTGACACACACACACACACACTACTATAGATAAAATAGATAACCAACAAGGACCTACTGTACAGCAAGGGAACTCCACTCAGTACTCTGTAATGGCCTATACGGGAAAAAATCTGAAAAAGAGTGGATAGATGTATTTGTATGACAGATTCACTTGCTGTACATCTGAAACTAATACAACATCGCAAATCAATTAAACCCTAATAAAATTTTTTTAAAAAGTAAAGGACCTGAAAACCAAAAAGTCCCAACGCATCTCCCACTTCCTGGCCCTGTCTGTGTCGCTGGGGAGATGGAATTACCCACATCCAAAGAGAGCAGAGTGGGTGGGACTTCCTGACATCACCGTCAAGTGCACTTTCACCCCGCCGCTATCCCATAATCATCGCACGTCTGCAAAAGCCGTGAGTGCGCTTTGAATGAAGTCTGTGTAAAAATGTGCTACTAACGGTCAAGATGTAAGATGAAGCGATAAAGCTGTAAGTGATGGAGAGAATCAGAAGAGGAATGTCTCCTCTCCCTGGGGAAAAAATGTGTGTGTGTGTGTGCGCGCACGCGTGTGTGTCTGCAGACTTTCTAGCAAGGATTGCACGGCTTGGTCAGGGCTCTGACTGAGCATGTGTTCAGGGTTCAGCCACGTTGTAGCCTGTGTCACTGCTTCACTCCTTTTCAGGGCTGAGTTATACTGTGTGGATAGACCACCTTTTCTATCCATTCATCTGTTGATGGACACTTGGGTTGCTTTTGCCTTTTGGCTCTTGTGAATAGGGCCGCTATGAACATGAGTATTTGAGTCCCGTTATCAATTCTTTGGGGTATATGTACCCAGAATTGGCTGGGTCGTATGGTAATTCTGTTTCACTTTTTTGAGGAACTGCCAGACTGTTCTCCGTAGTGGTTGCACCATTTTACATCCCCACCAGCAACGCACAAGGCTGCAATTTCTCCACATTATTGACAGCTCTTATTTTCCACTTTTGTGTTTTGTTTTGTGTGAAGTGGTATCTCATTGTGGATTTTATCTGCCTTTCTCTAATGACTACGGCTGTTGAGCATCTTATCATGTGCTCATTGGCCCATCTTCTTTGGAGAAACGTCTATTCACGTCCTTGGCCCATGTTTAAAATTGTGTTGTTTGTGTTTTGTTGTTGTTGCCTTGGAGGAGTTCGTATTCTGGATACGAGTCCCTTATTAGATACATGATTTGCAAATATTTTCTCCCACTCTGGGGGCTGTCTTTTCACTCCCTTGAGAGTATCTTTTCTTTTTTTTTAACATCTTTATTGGAGTATAACTGCTTTACAATGGTGTGTTAGTTTCTGCTCTATAACAAAGTGAATCAGCTATACGTATACATATGTCCCCACATCCCCTCCCTCTTGCGTCTTCCTCTCACCCTCCCTATCCCGCCCCTCTAGGTAGTCACAAGGCACCGAGCTGCTCTCCCTGTGCTATGCGGCTGCTTCCCACTAGCTAGCTATTTTACATTTGCTAGTGTATCTAGGTCCATGCCACTTGAGGGTGTCTTTTGATGCACAGAAGTTTTTAGTTTGGGTGAAGTCCCATTTAATTATTTACTTATTTCTTCTGTTGCCTGTGCTTTTGGTGTGAGCCAGAAAATTGTCTTAACTTTTTGGAAACGCTTTTTTTCCAAGACAAGCTGATGTGCGTCCAGAGTGGAAAAAGTGAGATCTAGCTGGACGTCTCTCTCCTCAGGAATTCCTGGGTGCGACCAGCTGTCCAGACTTCTGAGTTGAGGGGCACTTTTGTCCCTTCTTTACCTCTGCTGCCTGTCACAGCCCAGAAGATGGCAGATTCCCCAGGAGGCGGCAAGAGAAGCCGGCTTTGGCTACTGCGCAAATGGTCACGGTGGGCTCTTCCTTTACCATCAGGAAGTGACTTGACAGGAGATGGTTTAACGACAGCCCCACTGCAGTTACCATCGGCCAAGCAGGCCAAATGCTCCAAGGGTCACTTTGGGAAAGTTCCCTGAGTGGTTTTTTTTTTTTTTTTCCTCCAGAGGGATGAGTAAGTCTGGACTGCTGACGAGACCCTCTTTGTGGCCCCAAGAGGTTATCTTAAAAAAGGATGCATTTGCAAAAACAACATTCTCCAACAGGCTACATCTTCTCCCCTGGAGAAGCTGCGACATTTGGAGATTTTACAAGGGCCGTGCAAACGCCCCGGGGGAGGGCTTTTGGAAAGGAAGGTGATAGATAAAGCCGAAAAAGGGGCTAAGGTCTCCTCCCCACTTTCTGCAGACACCACTCAGCCTTCACCTGCCTTTTCCAGGACCCATTACATCACCTCCCCTGGAAGGGCTAAGGCGCAGCTGTCTGCCCAGAGGTACGGAGCTCAGCACAAACCTCCTCCAAGATGATAAATCTTGGCGCCTGCTGTGTCTAATACCTGAGCTGTCTGCCTCTACCACCCGCCCCGGGCAAGGGCGCATTTCTGTCTTGTGATTTTTAGGGATCGTTTTTCTGTTCCCACATCCTCTGTAGCTCTCACTGACTAGGTGCTACGCTCACAATAATTGTCACCATGATGCGTTTTTTTTTTTTTCCTCTTTCTTCTGCTCCTGTAGACCTGACTTGCATTACCCCAAAATCTATCTCTGCAAGGAGAGCATGATTCAAAGTGATATTATCCATGGGACAAAGCTATCCACGTATCTCCTGGCTCTGAGTTTAACCATATGTAAAATTTGGAAGTGCCTAGTATGTGTTTCTTATCTTTCTCAGAGGTCACCATGAGCTGGATGATGGATAGAAGTGATGAATTTGGGCTTCAGGACGCGTGTGTGTGCGTGTGTGCGTGTGTGTGTGTGTGTGTGTGTGTGTGTGTTTATGAGACAGTGTACACTTTAGACTAGATTAACCAGGGTGCACATGGAGATATCCAACGGAATATTAATGTCCTGCAGGGAAATCCATTACCAACACCCATCCGTAATATTTATACATGAACACATTACTGTGGGTGTGTTTGTTACATGAAGTTTGAGATACGGTCTCTAGGCATTGAAGTAAGTTCTCATTTATCTGTCAGACATTTCTTTGGGTCAACATTTTTTTTTCCTGTTGGAAATATGTTTGAAGGTGTGGTGGAACTCAGGATTTATCTTAACATAAACCTCTCAAACTGTCCTGGGAGATGGATTCAAAAGTCTCTGTTCCCAACCTAACAACAAATGCCATTGAGACATGCAGTTCACTCCACAAACGAGGGACATTTTAATGAGCTTGTGCTTTTCCTTGTTATTTGGAACGGCATTTAGGGAGTGAGACAGAATGCAGGAAAAAATGGAGATGGGAAGGAGAAGACTGCTTTTGATGATACACACAGACAGGTAAATACACCCGCCCATGCGTACCTACATGCATACATAAAGTCATGCAGAAACGCATGCGTACACATACACCCAAACGCATGTACAAACACAGATGCGTACATGCAAACCTAAACACATGCCTGCATACGAACACATATGCACACAAATACATGTGCATACACACACAGATAGACTCATGCAGAAACATACACATTCAGACACCCAGACACACAAAGGTTAAAGACGATAACCCAGGCCAGAGCCACATGTGGGATGTGGCTGAGACAGGGGAGGGTTCTCGTGGCTGGCCTTTCGGCCCTGACCAGGACATCCAGGAGGCAGGCAGACTGCAGGATGCACCCCCAGTGCTAGCCACGTGCAGGTGGACGAGGCTGGCCTCGGCTCCAACAGGAGCTCAGAGCAGCCACTCCTCAACCAAGCCCCAGCCCCAGATTCAAGGCTTCATCTTGTGGTCGGAAGGACAGCTCTATGCACCGAATCTCTTGGCCACACATCAGCTTGGAGAACTCCTGGAGATGGATAAAGGACCACCATGCATGTATTCAAAAGGCACCCAGGAGCCCCTGAAGAGAATCACCTGTTTACCCTAGATTTACACCTACCATCCTCCCAGCTTGGCAGGAGGCTGGCAAGCCCATCAGAGTAGCTGACAGATAAAAACACAGCACAAGTGGCGCTGAGTATGTCTAAAAGTGAGTCTGGTAATCTGGGCATCTGACTCCATCATAACTGAGCTCCGACTGCGGTCCTGGAAAGAACACTAGTGTCCACTACTTATTGGTGACCGATGGTTACCATGGATACCTCTGTCCAGCACATGTGCAAACTCAACTTTTATCCCACAGTCAGGCACATACACCACGTGAACATTCATGTTAAAACCCAATCAAATGGGCACCAATTGTTTTGGATCTTAGTTCCCCGACCAGGGATAGAACCCATGCCCCCTGCAGTGGAAGCACAGAGTCTTAACCACGGAAGTCCCAGCAACCATTTTTTAAATTTGAACTCCTACTGGGTTCAAACTGCTACACTGACCCACATGCCATGCCTGGAAAGACACTAAGAGCTGAAAAGAAAATAAAACCATGTACAGGACTGCCTTCTGCATTGAACCCACATACAAAAGAAACTGAAAATAAAATTTGCAAAAGAAATTTGAGGTGGGCGACCTGATGTGGATGATTTTTCTTTTTTTTACTTCTGACAAATACTTTACGAACTGTTTTGTTAGGCTAATGAAGGGGTGGGGGGGAATCTCACTTTCAACACACAGAATGTGTACCATGCGATATTTCCATCTACTATGGACTGAGTGTTTGAGTTCCTCCGAAATTCATAGGTTGAAGCCCTAACCCCCAGCACAGGTGTATCTGGAGAAAGGAAGCAATTAAGGTGAAATGAAGTCATGAGGGTGAGGCCCTGATCCGATAGGATTAGTGTCCTTAGAAGAAGCGATACCTTCACTCTCTCTCTTTCTCCACAATATGAAGACACAACAGGAAGGCAGCCATCTACAAACCGAGGAGAGAGTCCCCACCGGAAACCAACCACTCTGGCCCTTTGATCTCAGACTTGCAGCCTCTAAGACTGAGTAAATACATGTCTGCTGTTTAAGGGCCCCCGTATGCGGTACTACATTATGGCAGCCTGAACTGAGTAACGTACCATCTCTGGGTGTTTAGCGCTATAATTTTCTATCACTGGGGCAAATGGATTTTGTAGCCCACCATATGCTTGTGTTATAGGCCCCTCAAAAAACTGAGTGAGCACTGGCTGGACACGGAGGCTTTGCAAAAACCCTGATTGTCCCTGACTATGGTGCTTGGAGTGGGTTTCTGCCCCCGCCCTCAGGAGCAAGGGAAGGCACATATGGACACGTGTAGGCTGTGTTTTACATTCTTCAGCATTTGTTTTTGCCCGGATGACCCGTGAATTTGTTTCTCACTGGTTTCCTCTGGGTGGGTGCTGGGGTGGGTAACATTCTCTAATTAATTACACCTGCCTGGACCCTGGCAGCCCTTGACTTGCTGCTCTCACGGGTGGGAGGGCTGTGCTTTGTTCATGGTGCTGGGTGGTTCTCTAATAAAATGCTCCTTGAATTGACACTGACAGATTAATGATGCAGGAGGACAGAGTCACAGACAGAGGGGTTGGGGGACACTTGGATGCTGCCATTTTGTGGTGGACTTTTAGTTCTGGACGAAAGTAACCCTACATATAATGTACCTCCTAGGACTCTGCATGACCCTTTGTGCTCTCATGTCTCGAGTTTTAATAAGCATGGTTTGAATATAAGTGCGAGCATGGTTCCAAAGTAATTAACACAACAGCACAGTGGAGACCTAGAAAATCTCTATCTATCTATCTATCATCTACTTACTTATCTCTATCATCTTTCTATTTATCTGTTTAGCTATCCCTATCATGTCTCTATAAACTATCTATCTCCACCTATTTCTCTATTTCATCTATCATTATCTGTATCTATCATCTATCTATCTATTATCTATCTCTATCATTTTTATCATCTATCATCTTTCTATCTACCTATCATTTATCTATCATCCATCCCTCCATCTATTACCTAAGTATCTATCTATCCTCTATCTATCTACCTATCTATCCTCTATCTCTCTATATAATCTATCTATACATCCATCCATCCATCTATCCATCTGTCTTTTCATCCATTTGTCTATCTGTCCATCCACCCATATCTATGTATCTATATATCTTTCCATACATCATCTCTCTCTCTCCACCCATTCATCCACCCATCTCTTCATCTACCTATTCATCCATCTATCCATCCATATCTATCATCTATCTAGTTATCATCCCTATCATCTTCTATTTATCTATCCCTGTCATGTATCTATAAACAATCAATCTATACCTATCTCTCTATTTCATCTATCATCTATCATCTACTTGTTTATCTATCATCTATCTCTATCATCTTTTCATTATCTGTCATCAATCATTTATCAGTTACTTATCTATCATCTATCCATCTAGCTGTCATCTATCAGTCATACATCTATTCACACCTACTATGGAAACTGCTTCAGTGTGTAGTCAATTAGAGCTTCCACGTGCACAGATTTCATTTTGGTTAAGCACTCTGAAGTGTGAGTTATGGATGATTTCAAAGAATGGTGGGGGTCAACCCTAAAGCATCTCCCAGGTGTACGGGAAGAGGGCTGGACACTCCAGCCCACAGCCCTACTTTTCTGAAGGGGGACACTAAATGGCTATGCCCCCCAGGATGTGTCCTACGAGCTTTCTGAAAGTGCAGTAACTGACGTTCACGGTAATGCCCCCTTGAACCCTCTGGTCACTGGTGTGCATCAAGCTGATTATGACCCAACGTATCTGAGGAGCAGATGCCTCCCTGAATCTCCAACTGTTTTCTCTGTTACATCGGCTCTGTCCCTGACACACACCTGGAGTACCATTCAGGACTGAGTGCCAGGAAAAGGATGACCTTCTCTGTGTGTACAGGCGAGGACTGCTTCCCATGCCGGATGCAGCAAGTCTGTGATTTACCTTCAAGCTACCACCAACTTTAGAACAAACAACTATATTTAAACCAACACATGGAGGGGAAAAAAGTACATGTTAAAATATACATCTAACGGTTCCAGAGAAACAATGCCTGAATTGTCATGACTTCCAGTTTATACCCACCAAATGTAATTTCTCTAACAATCAGAGGAAGGAAACTCAGCTTCAGAATTTCCCTGGGACCAGAGGAGTGACTTTCAAATGAAAGTGCTTTAAACTCCTCCCACGGGGCTGAGTTAAAAACCGTGCCTTTTACTCTCTAGGAAAATCATGGGGCATGCTTCTGACTCAGGATACACAAAAGGACCTAGTTTGACGTTGATGAATCAACATCTGACTGCCCTCCTAACAGAAACATTTCCAGGGAAATCCATCTCCTCCAATGTTCATTTTCTTTCCCCACCGGAAACTTTTCTTGCAAGTTCCTCATCTGATACTTGAAAATCTCTGCATTTACATTGAGCTATTGGGGTTGGTGTGGGGATCTTGGGCTCCCAATGCACAGGAGTCTCCAGGCTTTCATGAGAAAAACCTCTCTGCCAGACCTTAACTCTAGATCTACTCCCAATTTTGTCCCTATCATGTCATTTTGGGTAATTTGAGTAACCTCTGAATGTGAGATCATCACAGCAATTGACTTCCTACTTTCTCTCTGTCCAGTTGCATCCAAAGAGTTGTGATGCACTTGGCTGCAACTGGAATTCAAATCTTCCACCTCTAGAGTTTTCCCTTTACATTCATCAGATTCCCTATTCTCTTCCTTTCCCTGATGGCACTGATAACAGGCAAGGAGCTGTTCCTACTCAAAAATCATAATTTGTACAGTCTCCATGGGCAGAACCAACTGGGATATCTGGCCTACCACCTAACTTTTATGAGTCCTTGCAGGATTTTGCCTGCAAAAATGAATCACTATCTCACCTTACAGCTATCTCCTTTCTCGAAGTAGGAAGTAGGAAGCGTCACACTCTCAATATGATTTAAGCATCCATGGAATCCTTCCCGATCCTACAGGTCACATTTCCATTTTTACTAAACTTCTGCCCACACTGACGTATATGCACTAGGTGGTCAAACCGTGTTTGTGCAATAGATGTGCTGAATTCCAAGCCCTGTCTTCATCTGATGAAGAAATGCATTTCACAGTCACCCAAAGACCTGACATCATAACTGATAAGAGTTCTTGGTTTGATTATTATTTTTTTTGGCATCTTTTCTTTCAGCCCTCCAAGAAAATTACCTTTAAAGTATTTTCCTTGGACAGTTTCTCTCTTATTTTCTTCGTTGTCAATGACCAACATATTCTATTCTCTTAAATATTCACAACTCCTTTCCCCTTTGGGGGTGGAGGGGTATAATCATAGCTACGTTCCCAGGTTCATTGTTTTTCCTGTTTCAGCATCCTTTTTGGTTAATGAACACAGCTTAGGATCACTTATAGGTTTGGTTCAACATTCCAATCTGTTTCAATAATCCTTTCTGACTTTTCTCAAGTAAGAAGGGATGGTTAAGTGTTTCCAGGCTTGTGGAGGCTCTCCCGGGCATATCCTAAGAGAAATGTGGACTCTTCTTGGGGTTTTCCTGAAATCCAGCTCACGGTCTCTCCATGCAGGCTCAGTCTGCTTAGCTGAAAATAACATTAGACACACTCAAGCAGAACGGTTCGCTCCCTGAGCTGTTTCATCCTCACCTTTGACAAAAGGACAGGTGATTCAAGCCAAGGTGGCTTCTAACCAGCCACTGGCAAGATGCAATCTCTCTAGTCCATTATGGGACTCCCCCAGTTTTCTTGCCTTAAACCCTTGTAAATCAAGTGAAGTTTTTCTTCCACCTTTTTTCTCCTCTCTGTTTCTTCTGTTCCGTAACCCCGCCCCTTCTTGGGGAAGCAATTTTTTTTTCAGTTCTAATTAATTAGCCTTAGACATAATAATAAAGTTAAACCATATCCATTTTCTGCTAAGTTTAGGAAAACAAGGTTTCCTTCTTTTACTATTCTGCTAAATGGTCTCACAGTTACAAACATAATGTACAATTTAAAAAACAACTGGGGCTTCCCTGGTGGTGCAGTGGTTGAGGGTCCGCCTGCCGATGCAGGGGACACGGGTTCGTGCCCCGGTCCTGGAGGATCCCACGTGCCGCAAGGCGGCTGTGCCCGTGAGCCGTGGCCGCTGAGCCTGCGCGTCCGGAGCCTGCGCTCCGCAACGGGAGAGGCCACAACAGTGAGAGGCCCCCGTACCGCAAAAAAAACAAAAACAAAAACAACTGTAGTTGAATAGGATATGAGAATGCTCAGAAGCGCCTTCTTTTAGCTAAAAACAAAAATATCTCTTATGTAAAATTCATGCTGTTAAATGAGGACCAAGTTTCATATTATTTTGGTTGATTCTAAATCAGTGGTCTTAAGTAAATTTTGAAAACTTATATCCCTTCTCAGAAATTTTTGTTGACCTCTAAAATTCCTCATCATGTCTCAATAGTTGTAAAATATACAGTTTACAGAAAATTGTGAACATTGACATGAAAATTTCATCAGTCTTTGAAATGGATCCATTTGGATTCCCACCATAATCCATATAAAAATACTTGAACAAGCTCATTTTAACAGGTCGGAAGTTCTTCATTTTTTTTTGTCTCTGAAATTCTATTTTCATATCACTTTTCTTGGGGAAGCAGTTTAATGATTTACATTTCCCTGTAAGAAAAATCTACTCCAATTAGCATTTTTTTCTTCTTCCTGTTTTATTGAGATATAACTGACACACGGCACTGTATAAGGTGTACGATGATTTCACTTACATACATCATGAAATAATTATCACAAGTTTAGTGAACACCCATCATCTCATATAGATACGAAATTAAAGATATAGAAAAAAATTCTGTTTTGTGATGAGAACTCTTAGGATCAACTATCTTTACACCTTTCATACAGAAGACCCTGCAGGTGTTCATTCTATTTTTCATGTTGTACATCACAACCATAGTACTTATTTATCTTACCTTATAACTTATTTATCTTATAACTGTACCTTTTGACTGCCTCCATCCGATTTTTTTCTACGGTTTTTTGAAGTATAATTGACTTACGACACTATGTTATTCCTGGTACACAACACAGTGATTCGATATTTCTAAACATTTCAAAATGGTCACCATGGTAAGTCTTGTTACGATGTCACCATACAAAGTTATTACATAGTCATTGACTATATTCGCCACACTGCACTTTTCACACTCTTGACTCGTTTATTTTGTAACTGAAATGTCTTTCAGGCACAGGGTTTTGCACGCATTTGCCTTGGTTAAATATTGAGGCAACGCCATATTCATGACCATAAACTACAGACCATCCTAATCTTGTTGGCTCTGTGAGAGTGCGGTGTATTACTGGAGGAGCACTAACGCATTTTAACAAGTCCTGATGTGAACGTGAGCACACTGCCAGGATTATTCTAGTATGTACGAGCCAATATGTTTATATATATACACCTTCTAACACATATCATATTAAATCCACGCATACAGTTTAGGACAAAACCAAAAAAGGACCCTGTGTTTCCTGTATCGTATAACACTGTGGCATCTGGTAAGAGTTTCAGCCAAGCCAGGTCACGTCCCTGACCACATCTGTTATTTAAATAAGACTTCCCTTCTCTCCACTGCTCTGTGAGGTAAAGCAGCTGATACCACTTTGACACTGAACTTCTGACTGCAACAAGGAAATTATAGAAGATTCGGTCCTAGGGAATTCCCGGTGGTCCAGTGGTTAGGACTCAGCACATTCACTGCCGTGGGCCCAGGTTTGGTCAGGGAATTAAGATCCCGCAAGCTAAACGGCGCCCTCCGCCCCCCATCCCAGCCCCCCGATAAAAGATCTGGTTCTGAAAATAAAGTCTTTGGGGAGGAAATATTGCCTGAATGTCGTGGGATGGTTTCTGTCTTTCGCACAAACGTCTGTGTTTTCTGTGGACACGTAGATTTCCCAGCTAACTGAAGGGAATTCTGTCTCTCCCTTTTCCAAAGGGAGCCACAGGCATCCCTGCAAAATATGCAATACACACAGGAGGGCTGGCATCCCAGAAATGCCATAGCAGCCCAATCAAAGATTCTTTCCACTGCAGCCTTTCCGTTAACCTGATTGCAGTGGCTGATTTCATGGAAGAGGATGAGCGACCTCTTCTTTAGCCAGCAGCATGGAGCTGAGCATTTGCAAAGCTGTGATTGCCTTAGAGATGGATCTCTACCTCTGATAAAATGACGCACGCACCCATCTTATGGCGGAAAGATTGAGTTGCACCTTTTGGCTCCTAAGATCTCTCAGCCGATCCTTCTGGTCCACAGAGGTGGTGAGAGAGAAAACATCCGACTTCCAACAGCCTGTATTTCATTTCCCACTGGTTGGCGCAAGAGGACATCATTGCTGGTGGATGTGACGTTTCCTACTGAAGCTGAATCTGGCCTCCGTGCCCTGACACCAAATTAATTTTTGGAGACCAAGTTTGGGGTGAAGCAGAAGAGAATAGCTTTATTGCTTTGCCAGGCAAAGGGGGCCACAGGAGGCTAATGTCCTCAAAACTGTGTCCCGGGGACTTCCCTGGGGGTGCAGCGGTTAAGAATCCGCCTGCCAATCCAGGGGACACGGGTTCGAGCCCTGGTCCGGGAAGATCCCACATGCCACGGAGCCACTAAGCCCATGCGCAACTACTGAGCCTGCGCTGTAGAGCCTGTGAGCCACAACTACTGAAGCCCACGTGCCACAACTACCGAGCCTGCGCTCTAGAGCCTGCAAGACGCAACTACTGAGCCCATGCACCACAACTACTGAGCCCGTGAGCCACAACTACTGAAGCCCGCATGCCTAGAGCCCGTGCGCCGCAACAAGAGAAGCCACAGCTTGCCACAGCTAGATAAAGCCCGCGCGCAGCAACAAAGACCCAACGCAGCCAAAAATAAATAAATAAATATTAAACAAAACACAGAAAACTGTGTGTCCCAACCTGGAGGTGGCAGTGAGGAGTTTTACAGCGATGGTTCGAAGAGGGCGTGGTCAGCTCGTGGGCATTCTTCTCATTGGCTGGTGGTGAGGTCATCGGACGTCAGTATCATCGACCTTCTGGTTCCAGCGGGTCTGGGGTCTTTGCATGCTGGTGGGCAGCAGGCAGTTAACTTCTCCCACCTGCTGGGGTTTCAGTATCTGCAGAAGAACTCAAAGATATTATCATGTGTATCTCTTGAGGGGGAACCAGAACCCTGCCCCCAGGCTGCACTGCTGTTTCTTCACTGTTCCTCCCTTGTCTCTGCATCCCCTCCCTTCCCTGATTAGCAACTGTTTGAACCTGCCCGTTGGAACTCAGGGAAGGTCATGGGGGTTGAAGGAAGCCTATTTCCTGTAATCGAGAAGTGCGGGACACAGAAAAGCTTTTGTGCCCAGGAGCCCCACAGGGTCTTGCTTGGTATCACTACCAGGGATTGTATGCAAATTTTACATTTTTGGGGTCAACGTCAGGATTTCCTCATTTCAGTTCAATTCAAGTGAGCACATGTGTCATAAGCCCCTGCTGTGTGAGACCCCTGCTGTGTGAGACCCCCCTGGGCTGGCAGCTCTAAAGAGCTTGAGCCCGATAGGGGAGTGGAAAGGAAGGAACAGGCGTTCGGGATGGGGAGGGTCTCCTTGAGCTGCAGCATTTACAGAGGGATGGGTGTTTCTGCTGGGTGATGGTGATGGGTGGGATGTTGCCAGCAGAGGTGAAATGAGGCAAAAATCACTTCTGGGTGCACACAGATCCCCTCGGAAGATATAATGGGAAGAAAGGAGCCACGCTGACGTGTGCAATGATTAAAGTGATACTGCATTTTTGAACTGATGTATCGTTATTTGAACTGTATGTATCGTTTGAGCTGCAGTATCACGTTAAAGTGATACTGCATTTTTGAACTGATGACGGCCGGCAAGAGAATCTCGCCATGGCTTCATTTCCTTTTTATTTTTATGGAGGTGAAATTCACATAACCCCAAATCAATCAACCAAAGAGAACAATTCAATGGCATTCGGGACATTCACCATGTTGTTCAACCATCACCATGATGGTGTTCCATAACATTTTCATCACCCCAAAGGGAAACCCTATACGCATCCCCAGTCAATTCCCACTCTCCCCAGCCCTAGGCAGCCAGGTATCTTTCTGCTTCTTTGGAATGAACGATTTAGGACATTTCCTACAAATGGAATCCTATAATGTGTGGTCTTTTGTGTCTGGTTTCTTTCACTTAACGTCTTGTTTCTTTTTTTTTTTTTTGCGGTACGCAGGCCTCTCACTGTTGTGGCCTCTCCCGTTGCGGAGCAACGCAGGCTCCGGACGCGCAGGCTCAGCGGCCATGGCTCACGGGCCCAGCCACTCCGCGGCACGTGGGATCTTCCTGGACCGGGGCACGAACCCGTGTCCCCTGCATCGGCAGGCGGACTCTCAACCACTGCGCCACCAGGGAAGCCCAACGTCTTGTTTCTGAGGTTCATCCACATTGTAGCTGGTATCAGAATTTCATTCCACGTTATGGCTGAATGATATTCCAATGTATATGTGTGTATGTGTATATGTATTCCAATGTATATTTCATTTCCTTTTCGACTCTTGGTGAGGTGACAAAACTTTGCTGTACAGCAGAGATTGGAACATATTGTAAGTCAACTATACTTCAATTAAATTAATTAATTAAAAAATAAATCACTACGTCACAAGCGTCCTACTACTGAAGACTCTCAGGCGCCTTGCTCGAGCCACCTTTCCTACCTTTTCGATCTCCTGGGTGACCAATGAAGCCTTCTATCTTAAAACACCGTCATCTGCCAACAACCCTCAAATTTATCTCAGTACCTTTGCTCCAGACTCACATTATCCAACTGGCTACTGGGATGCTTAATGGATACGAGATTCATAACCACATTCCTGAGATTTCCGATTCAGCAAGTCCAATGCTGTATGTTTGACCCTCCTTTGAAACCTTCTCACTGCCAGCCTTCTCCATCTCTGCCCAAATGTTTTTGAGTCCATACTTACTATTCTCTTGTGTGTCCCGCATCCATCAAGAAATCTCATTCGCTGTCCTGTCTGTACGACTTTCCTAAGACTGCCGAAATGTATACTCTCACATTTCTAAAGGCCAGACATCCGAGGTCAAGGTGTGAGGAGGACCAGGTTCCCTTCAGAGGCTCTATATGAGGGTCCCTCCTTCCGTCTTCCAGCTTCTGACAGCTCCAGGTGTCCCTTGATTTGTAATGTATCACTCCAATCTCCTTATCCTCGGGGGATACATTCCAAGACCCCTGGAACCGCGAATAACACCAAACCTTATACACACTCTGTATTTTTCTATATATATATACCTAGGATAAAGCTTAATTTATAAATTAGGTACAGTAAAAGGATGCCCGAGTTGCCAGCATGACTACTCCTGTGCTTTGGGGTCATTATTAAGTAAAATAAGGGTTCTCTGA
This sequence comes from Phocoena phocoena, assembly GCF_963924675.1. Classification (NCBI taxonomy): domain Eukaryota; kingdom Metazoa; phylum Chordata; class Mammalia; order Artiodactyla; family Phocoenidae; genus Phocoena; species Phocoena phocoena. The sequence goes on from NC_089240.1 coordinate 1,948,446, forward strand.
ACTCAAGCACTGAGATACCGGAGAGAGTTGATCTGATAACCAAGATGGCTGCGAAGTGAGGAAAGGGTGAAATTTGCTGGACAAAGGGAGGATTCACGTCACGGGCAGGACAGAGCTGACCGCGCAAGATTTTCTCACACGATGCTACACAATTTAAAACTTACGAAGTGTTTATTTCTTCAATTTTTCCATTTAATATTTTCTGCCTGAGGTGGACCATGGGTAACGGAAAGCATGGAAAGTGAAACCACAGATAAGGGGGGGAGTATTGTATCTGCCTTTGATCTCATATGGCCTTCTCCACCTGTGTCTGTCTGTGTCCAAATTTCCCTGTTCTTTTTATTTTTTGGATTTTAAAAATATTTTTAAATTAAAATAATTTGTAAATATTATTTATTTTTTATTGAAGTATAGTTGATGTACAGCGTTGTGTTGGTTTCAGGTGTACAGCAAAGTGATTCAGTTATACACATGTATTCTTTTTCGGCTTCTTTTCCCTATAGGTTGTTACAAAATATTGAGTATAGTTCTCTGAGGAGGTCCTTGGTGGTTATCATTTTAGAGATAGTAGTGTGTATATGTTAATCCCAAGCTCCTAATTAAGGACACCAGTCACGTTTTGTGAGGGCCCACCCAAATGACCTCATGTTAATTTGATCGTGTCTGCAAAGAACTTATTTCCAAAGAAGGTCACATTCACAGGTGCTCGCAGTTGAGATGTCAAACATCATTTTTTTTTGGTGGGGGACCAATTCAACCCCTAGCAGCATTCAAGTGTATCAGCTCTCTGAGCACTTCTCACCATCTTCACTGCAATCACCCTGATCCAAAATACCACCAACTCTTTTCCAGCAAACAATCAGAGTGCCCTGGATTATTAGGGATGTTCCCAAAGGCACACGTGGTTTCATTATTCTACAGGACTCGCTTCACCCCTTAGCATCTTGTCTGTACAACCTGCTCCTCACTCACTCTTCCCCACCCACGCTGTTCCATGAACATACTAGGTGACCCTCACCACAGGGCCTTTGCACAACCTGTTCCCACTACCTGGGAAACTCTCCCTCCGGCCGTCTGCTTGAGATCAGCCCTCACGGCCCCCATGCCTTAGCTGAAATGCCACCTTCTCCATGAAAGCAAGCTTGACAGTCCTGCACAGAAAATTTCAACTTCCCTTCTGCTCTCAGCTGAGGGCTCCAATTCCCCATATACTCTTCTGCTTTTTAAACTTTCCATAGCATTTACCACCTTCTAGCATTTTCTGTGATTCACAGATGCCTTATGTTTATGCTATAATAGAGGCTTCAGCAGAATGCAAGACATGTTTTCTTCCCTGACATAGCCCAGTAGCTGCATGAGTCCCTCTGAACAAAGGTGAGACTCGGTAGATGCCTACCGAATGAATGAAAGTGAAATGCCTCTCCCGAGAGCTCACTAATAAGAATCAGAAACAGGGCTCAAACTCACATTTCCATGTGGAATCCAACCTTCTTTCCACAACAGCAAAACCTAGTAGAAATACATTCACTCATGGCTACTAGCCCATGTTCAAGATGTAACCATAAGGAAAAACCGTTAAGACTCGTGTTAAAATACTCTATATAATGATATTTGGAGGATAAAAGGGAAACAAAACATGACCCTGAAGTACCCCTAAACGTTTCATTATCTGCTTACAGCATACAAATTTCCATCAGGACAATTTTAACTGAATCAGCTGAGACTGACCCTATGGAAATTCCTGGAGCTGTAATAGGTTAAAATGGCCCCGCTCACATTTTAGTATAAATACAGTCTCATTTTCTTTCTTGCAGTACAAGGGAAAACCAAATAATGTCAACAAACCTCAGGAGAAATAGACAAATTATACCATCAAGGCAAAAACAAATTATTGAGGAAACAAAAAGTCGGACTCAATTCCACAACAAAGCAGTTGCATGCTTTTAATACTGCTGAGGAGGGAGTAGAGCATAAATTGGGTTTTCTAAAAACACTTCATTCCCCTCAACTGCAATGCCAATTCTTGCTTTGCTGTTTATAGTGGATTGTTTGTTGTTCTATCGTCCTAAGCTGCTTCCGAGAACTAGAACGTAGTCTTGATGCTAATCCAATTCAGCTATACTCATTTCCTTATTATTTTCTCAATAAGTAAATATTTTCATTCTGGAGAATGGTTCCAAAACCATTTTCTTCTTCTTCTTCTTATTTTCTCAATAAGTAAATATTTTCTCAATAAGTAAATATTTTCATTCTGGAGAATGGTTCCAAAACACAATTATACCTCCCAGCAAGGGTTGTCATGCCAATTCGTAAGTCACTACTACTTTATTTTTATTTTATTTTATTTATTAATTTATTATTATTATTTTTTGCGGTACACGGGCCTCTCACTGTTGTGGCCTCTCCCGTTGCGGAGCACAGGCTCAGCGGCCATGGCTCACGGGCCCAGCCGCTCCGCGGCATGTGGGATCTTCCCGGACCGGGACACGAACCCGTGTCCCCTGCATCGGCAGGCGGACTCTCAACCACTGCGCCACCAGGGAAGCCCGGCAGTCCTATTTTTATGTAAGCAATCTCCATATTATTCTCCATAGTGGCTGCACCAATTTACATTCCCAGCAACAGTGCATGAGGGTCTCCTTTCCTCCACAGCCTCTCCAACACTTGTGTCTTGCCTCTTTGAGTCACTCCTATTTTAAGCATAAATGGTTTGGGGTGTACCATCCTTAAAGGAAAATTTAGGGGAGAAAATGTCATGTCATCTTCAGGGATTCAATCACTTACCAAACATTTGTTGGATGCTTCTTAATTCTAGGGCATTGGGTGAGTTTCTTTTTTTTTTTTTTTTTTGACAGAACGTAAAGCCTTAAAATTTTTTATTTTTTAACTTTTTAGTTTATATTGGGGTATAGTTGATTAACAATGTTGTGATAGTTTCAGGGGAACAGCAAAGTGACTCAGTTATACATAGACATGTATCTATTCTTTTTCAAATGCTTTTCCCATTTTGGTTGTTACATAATATTGAGCAGAGTTCCCTGTGCTCTACAGTAGGTCCTTGTTGGTTATCCATTTTAAATATAGCAGTGTGGACATGTCAACCCAAACCTCCCAAACTATCCCTCCTCCCATTTCCCCCCTGGTAACCGTATATTTATTCACTCATTCGTTCGCTTAATTATTCAAGAATTTTTGTTGGGTGCTGATTTGGGCTAGTCTCTGTCTTAACACCTAGAGGACGAATGGGGACAAAAATAGATGTGGCTCCTACTTTTTGGGAAGTGTTGATCTTTTAGAGGAAGTTGTTTGAATACTTAGGAGCTGAAGTGAATGTCTAAGAAGGGAAAACAGAGGTGCTGAGAGGCACAATGCCAGGGATTGTGAGGTCTGTCCATTCGAACTCCAGGCTTTCTCTTTCTCTTGGTCATTTTTCGGTCCAGGTTTCTCCAGTTTGCCTACTGCCACGTCCTCCTACGTCCTCCAAGAGGGCGCCTGTCCGTCAGCTCCACGCTTGCCCAAAACCCTACTGGAGGTCAGGACTCTGCTCTGCCCAGCTGGTTTTCTTTGCATCAGAGATGCTGACAGGTACACTGAGCATCCTCGCTCAGGTGGAAAGTCATCCACCTGGAAGGACCCTCCCCCGGGAGCTCACCTTGAGTTCTTCATAGATGTGGAGAGCACCCCTGTGATTTCCCTGGGGGGGAAAAAAAAACCCTTCCTGACTCAAGAACCACGCAACATCCGTGAACTCTGGGGCCAAAGGGATCTTTCTGCTGTACCGACTGGAGGGTTTGGGACAGTTCCGTAAATCGCTCATCACAAGAGCCTGATTCCTTGGAAATTCATCTGCACGTGTGAATTTTCTTTTATTTACTTTATGTCTCTGTGCTTTTAGGTCACAACTACTTTCCAAGCCTGTCATTCTGAGGCATATCTTACATCCTGATAACCTGTCCTTCTTATTGTGGTTAAAATACCCCTAATATACATTGCACCACCTGTATTAATTTCCTAGGGCTGCCATAACAAAGTGCCCCCCGCTGGGGGGCTCCACACAACAGAAAAATCACTCTTTGAAGAGCAGAGCGTCAAGTCGAGGTGTAGGCACGACTGATTTCTTCCGGAGGTTCTGGGGGAAATTCACGCGTCTCTCCCAGCTTCTGGTAGCTGCTCACAATCCTTGCGTTCCTTGGTTTACAGAGGCATCATCCCAACTTCTGTCTCTACGTTCCTACGCTGTTCTCCCCGCCTGTGTGGATCTGTGTCCAGATTTCCAGTCCTGTTGGATTAGGGTCCCTCCCTCCTCCGGCACGACTTCATTATCTCACAATGACCCTAATTCCAAATAAGGTCACATTCGGAGGGACAGAGTCGGGACTTTAACATATGAATCCGAGGGGCACACAGTTCAACTCATAACGCCGTCGTAAGCATTTAAAAATACCCGACTGGGTGGCATTTAGCACACTCACAATGTTGTATGATCACCCCCTTTATGTAGCTCCCAACGGTTTTCATCACCCCAAGGGGAAACTCTGTACCCGTGAAAGCAGTCACTCCCCAGTGGCCCCTGGCAAACACTAATCTGTTTTCTGTCCCGTGTTTAAACACTGGCTAACGCGGGCGTTTCTAAATACGACGAACGGAAGCCCGATCTTACCTAGAAGAGTTCAGATGCCTTGTGGCGTTTGGAACGGCACGCTCTCTCTGGTTCTGTCTGCAGACGGGGGCACAGGAGAACTTACATGACCTCACTCTTGGATCAGGCAATATTTTTCACCAGTGATTCGGATAACCCCATTCCAAGAGCAGGCCTTTTAAGCTCCCACGATTAAAACCAGCTGAAGAAAAGCCAACTCACTCCCTTGAAAAGAACGAGATTACCGTATCTAGAAACAGAGAGGAGGCTCAGGCGTAGCAAAGTAAGAATAAAAAGCCCCAGGGTGATCAGGTCAGGGAGGGAAAAAAAAAAAAAAAAGATATGGCCGGAGGGTGGGTGAAAGTCAGGGTTGGTCTGAGTGTTCGCAAAACTGAAATGGCAAGATTGTCATTTTGTAACTGTCTGCCCTGCTCTTGCGGGCAGATAAAGTGGCGAGATGGCTGGTGTGTCAGTCTTGTTTGGAATCCTGAGTCCTAGGGAGACTGGGGCGGGGTAGCACGCCCAGTGGGTTCCCGAAGCCTTTTCTTGTCCCCCCGTTTCTTGTAGGCAAGACTCCAGCCTCCGAGACCTTCCCGGAGTTCCCAAGGGCGGATGCGGAACAGTTGCTAATCAAGTCCCTGTGAACCGGAGACCCTGCACACGCCCTGATCTTATCAGCAACCCCACCCTTGAACTATTGCTATAAACTCATCAAATCCTCCCAACTTGGGATACACAGTTTTTCGAGGGCAGGAGCCCGCTGTGCGCCCCCTCTGCCTGGCAAAGCAATAACACTCTCCTTTTCTACTTCGCCCCAAACTCTGTCTCTGAGATTCGATCTGGCGCCGGTACAGACAAGCTCAGTTTTTGACATCACTTAGCAGGCTCCGACACGTGTGTCCAGTGAGCAAATAAACTCAACAAAACATGTCAGACTAGATAAGACTGGCCATTTCCCCAAAACCTTTAGATTCCAAAACATTTCATCATGACCTCAAAATATGCCTTACATTATGCTATGAGACTATATACATACCCAACAAACACAAGCATTGGATTTCCCTGAGCGCCAAATGAAAACTGGGAAGCTGTGCAAAGGAGGAGTTCATTTTTCTATTACTTTCTTCTCTTTTGTTGCTGCGGTTCATGGCAAGAACACTGGTGTTTGGTTTTGTTTTGGTTTTCTCAGCGTTGGAGCTGCCGATGGAATCAGATGGACATGCAAAGGTCAGCGAGTTCTGAGAGGCGATCATGGGATTTATTTTGTGTTTTGGTTTACATCGATGGGTTGCACAGCACGGGAACCGGAAATAGCATTTATGGAGGAACTGCTAGATGGGAGGCACAGGGAAGGTCGGGTAGCTAGGATCAAAGCAACATCCTCAAGGTTGTGACAACCCCATGGCCATGTTTTGGGGAAGCTCAGCTTTGCTCAGCCTCGTGTCAGGCTGCTGCGGTCACACAGCTCAAGGGAACATCTAAGCTTCTATAAACAGAACAGTGAAACAACACACCGCAGATGTTAAAATACAATAGGAAAAAAAAATGGATGACCATAAAATCATCTTAGATCGCTTTCAAGAACAAGTTCTTGCACAACAGACTTCTACTCATAAAAGAAGCCACAGAATTACCCGAATAGATGTTCCCCTTTACGATTTGCTTTAAATTTAAAAATAGATGTATATTTGGATGGTAGCGTGCAAAATTAAACTCCATTTCTGTAAACCTAGTGTCCTTTTCATCCAGTGAATGAAAACAGCTGGAAGACAGCCAGTGTTTGAAACGCTCTGAACAAGGTAATCCGTGATTTGGGACTATTAACTGATCTCTTTCTACGTTAGGTTCACTGACAAAGTCTGGTCAGGCTGTTGAAACAAACTGTTTGGCTGCAAGTTTACCATGTCTGTCCTTCATCATCGTTTTCTTTCAACGTGATTTTCTTTTCCTTCATAAATGGAAGAACAACTGGTAAGGTCACATGGGGTAAAATAAATATGGGGGTCGGAGTCTTCTAGCGTAACCAACCAAGAAATGTTTCTATTTTACAAGGGCTGTGGCTACATGAAATCTTTCTCCAGAGACAGGCAAAACCAACGCTATCATGCATCCATTTAGCATCTGTAGTTTCTCTTCATCACTTTATGATACACTTAAAATATTTTTCATTGTCCTGAAAAGAGGACCACCCTGGACAATAGATTTTTACCAAGAGTTAAACAAAAAAATTCCAAGAAATGCCATTAAAACAAGTCCTATTCTCCTCACAGCTGCCTTTTCTGTGAAGCAATGCTAAAACGCAGTAGCTGTGTGAATGCATCGTTTGATGGACTTACTTTGTTTTTTAACAGAAAATGTCTTATAAATCACACGTCAACCTTTTCTTTTTTGAGCTAAGAAAATTTGAGAGCATAAGGCATATAGTAATATGCAGAGTGTGTGAAGGGACTTCCCTGGTGGCACAGTGGTTAAGAATCCACCTGCCAATGCTGGGGACACGGGTTCGAGCCCTGGTCAGGGAAGATCCCACATGCCGTGGAGCAGCTGAGCCCGTGCACCACAACTACTGCGCCTGCGCTCTAGAGCCCGCGGGCCACAACTACTGAAGCCCGCGCGCCTAGAGCCCGTGCTCCGCAACAAGAGAAGCCACCGCAATGAGAAGCCCGCGCACCACAACGAAGAGTAGCCCCCCACCCCCGCTCGCCGCAACTAGAGAAAGCCCGCGCGCAGCAACGAAGACCCAACGCAGCCAAAAATCAATCAATCAATCAATTTATATTAAAAAAAAGAGTGTGTGAGTAGACCACCTGGGCATATACCCTGAGAAAACCATAATTCAAAAGGAGTCATGTACCAAAATGTTCATTGCAGCTCTATTTACAATAGCCAGGACATGGAAGCAACCTAAGTGTCCATCAACAGATGAATGGATAAAGGAGATGCGGTACATATATACAATGGAATATTACTCAGCCATAAAAAGAAACAAAATTGAGTTATTTGTAGTGAGGTGGATGGACCTAGAGTCTGTCATACAGAGTGAAGTAAGTCAGAAAGAGAAAAACAAATACCATATGCTAACACATATATATGGAATCTAAGGAAAAAAAAAAGGGTCATGAAGAACCTAGGGGTAAGACGGGAATAAAGACACAGACCTACTAGAGCATGGACCTGATATGGGGAGGGGGAAGGGTAAGCTGTGACAAAGTGAGAGAGTGGCATGACATATATACACTACCAAATGTAAAATAGATAGCTAGTGGGAAGCAGCCGCATAGCACAGGGAGATCAGCTCGGTGCTCTGTGACCACCTAGAGGGGTGGGATAGGGAGGGTGGGAGGGAGACGCAAGAGGGAGGAGATACGGGGATACATGTCTACGTATAGCTGATTCACTTTGTTATGAAGCAGAAACTAACACACCATTGTAAAGCAATTATACTCCAATAAAGATGTGAAAAAAAAGTTTTTAAAAATTATACAATTTTAAAAGGTTACTTTCCATTTACAGCTATTACAAAATATTGGTACAAAACAAAGTTATGGTTATCAATGGGGAAAGCGGGGGGAGGGATAAATTGGGAGATAAATTGGGGTTGACATATACACACTACTATATATAAAATAGATAATAAGGACCTACCGTAGAGCACAGGGAACTCTACTCAATACTCTGTAATGACCTATATGGGGAAAGACTCTGAAAAAGAGTGGATATATGTGTATATATAACTGATTCACTTTGCTGTACAGCAGAAACGAACACAACATTGTGAATCGACTATACTCCAATAAAAATTAATTTAAAAGATATTGGCTATATTCCTCGTGCTGTACAAAACTGGGGGATTTCTATCTCACGCTTTCTCGTGGTAACCTCACCGTGTTTTCTTCTGTGCGCTCTCTTTCTTGCTTTTGCTCTTACAGGTGAGAAAGCTCAAATTCAGACAGCTCTGAAAGCCCAGTGTGAAAGCCCAGAGTTGAATCTGATGTGCCTGGTTATAATGTCAGGGTTTGCCCACTGCCTCCAGACACTGTGGAATGCCGTTATTCAACTTGGTTTTCAAAAAAATGTCATACGTGTAGCCATACCCTGAAGCGTGTGTCAAAACCAAGGGAGCATGAAAAGTCCCTTGTACATTTCCAGTCCTACTCGTGCATTTCACAAAGTGAACGTATTCTTTTTTGTCCAGTAAGCCATCTTTTTAGAAAAGCAGAAGGACAAGATGTGCAGTATCTCAAAAGAGTGTCAAATGCATAAAAGTCAAGGTCTTGTCGACAGGATGAAAAATTTGCACTGGGTGTGGCCATCCTAAACAGGAGGATTGCGGGGAGAGGGGATATATAAATTACTTTTAAGCTACTGTCTGGATTGGTATTTAGAAACAAGTAAATCGGCCTGATTTGTTCCAGACGTGTCCTCGGATGTACAATAGACTTCTATCTCCCTTAGCTGAGTCAGAACTGGGGAATCTCTCTATTTGTCTATCTAAAAATGTTGCCCCAAACAAATGGGAGATCTCACTGTGCAAAGTAATTTCCAGAAGTTGCATCCATTTTAGAAGGAATGTAACATAAGATGGAGAGGAAAGCAAACACAGAGAGATCCTCAAAGCTGCATGCATCTGGTTTTCATTTGGGCTGTATGTTTATTTTCGTCGTGTAACTTTCATTTTCCAAGTGGCTGGCGGGTAAAAGGTTTTAACTGATGCAACTCTTTTTCCAACTGGCAACTTTCTGGCTGTCATCCCGAGACTGTGTCCCATGGTTCCATGAAAATACATTGACGACAGAAAACCTCCGCCTCCGAGTTTATTCAGACCCTTGCAAAAATCCTTCTTAATGGATCACACATGTTCTAGGGTGGCTAAGGTATCAGGCTCTCCCAGGAGTGAGAATAGGCTTGGAGGAATCCCATTTCCCCCTCTACCACCTACTCAGTATATCAAGTCCCTTGGATTCCGTGGAGCGGTCAAAAGGCCAATTAAGTAGAAATAAAGGCGAGCTTTATTCAGTTTATACTTTATCTCTGATCATTAATTTTTACATGAATCAGACTTGGTATATCTCTCTTTCCTTTGAAAGCAGAATTCTCTCTAAGCAAAGACTTGTAGATGGCTGGGCTGTAGGTTGGACAGCTTATCCTTCTAATTCCCCCAAATCTTGCTTTGTGTATTTAAGTGCTTTGCTACCACGTCCAAAGAAGATTAGCACGTTTATAACTTTTTGGCGAAAATGTATCGCTTCATACTAGCCTTCTTTATCCATGGTTTTCTTTTTTTTTTTTAACTTCCTAAAGTCTTTTTTACTTGATTTGAACAGGGCTCCAGAAAGTTCTTCTTCATAGTTACTCACCATTTTAGTGTTTTCATATCTTTATCTTAGTCTTTCTCGGCTATTGGTTTCAGACCCTTTCAAACTAGCAAGAACCTAGATTTTCTTTTTTTAAACCCGATCCGACAGTTCATATCTGTCAAGGGAGATTCTCATCCGTCTATATGTACTGCAATTGCGAATATTCCTCAATTTCATTTTGGGTGCTTATTTTACAATTTCTAGGAACCGTTTCCTTTCTTCGCTTCTATTATTTCTCTTCTATGATACCTAAATAAAAAAAAATATTTCTCCCATGTTTTTAAGAGGAAGCTGTTTCCCGTCTTCATTATTTAGTGATTAAATTTAATACACCTAATAACTTCAGCAGAAAAATAATAAAGCTCACGTTTACTGTCTTCTCAAAGAGATGACTGGCTTTAACTCTGTTCCATTTTTATTCTGCAACTTATATCACTGCTAACTTTGGCCCCCCCTTTGCTTGTATGCCCTCATGTAGTCGTAATTTTATTATTGGTGCTGGCTTTGATGTGGTCAGTGTTAGATCGGTTTCACACTCTGGTCCTTTTCTCCTTTTGCTCACAATGTTTCTTGCATCCTTTTCCTTCATCTGACTCCAACATTGTCCTTCCTGTGAGTTTCCTTTTGAAGTCCCAACAATGAGGGTCCGTGAGAGGGAAACACTCTGGCTTTGGGGAAACACTCTGGCTTTGGGGAAACACTCTGGCTTTGCACTATGTCTTTATTTCCTCTGTACTCAGAATAGACTCGACTCAGCGTAGAATTTTAGACGTCCAGAAATTTCTCTTTCATGCTTAAAAGACATACTTCTAGCTTCCAGCCCTCCTGATGGTGTAGAGATGTCTTCTCTGGGTCTTACCGGATACTTAGAGGTCACCCGGCTATTTTAAGTTTTCCCCTCTGTTTTGGAACGTCCGCCATGTTCCTGCTATGTGTTTGATGGTGTGTTTATTTTTCCATACCATGATTTTTCAGCTGGGGACTTAAACTTGTTCACACATGTACACACTGCTGTATTTATTATTTATTTATTTATTTATTTTAAAATTATGGTCATATCTCATTTAAAAATTTTTTAAAATTTATTTTTATTTTTGGCTGCGTTTGGTCTTCGTTGCTGCCCGTGGGCTTTCTCTAGTTGCCGTGAGCGGGGGCTACTCTTTGTTGCCGTGCGTGGGCTTCTCGTTGCGGTGGCTTCTCTTGTTGCGGAGCACGGGCTTTAGGCGTGCAGGCTTCAGTAGCTGTGGCACGTGGGCTCAGTAGTTGTGACTCACGGGCTCTAGAGCTCAGGCGCAGTAGTTGTGGAGCACGGGCTTAGCTGCTCCACGGCATGTGGGATCTTCCCGGACCAGGGCTCGAACCTGTGTCCCCTGAACTGGCGGTTAGATTCTTAACCAATTCTTAACCAGGGAAGTCCCGACAATGCTATATGTAAAATGGATAACCAGGGCTTCCCTGGTGGCGCAGTGGTTGAGAGTCCGCCTGCCGATGCAGGGGACGCGGGTTCGTGCCCCGGTCCGGGAAGATCCCACGTGCCGCGGAGCGGCTGGGCCCATGAGCCACGGCCGCTGAGCCTGCGCGTCCGGAGCCTGTGCTCCGCAACGGGAGAGGCCCCAACAGTGAGAGGCCCGCGTACCGCAAAAAAAATAAATAAATAAAATGGATAACCAATAACATCCCAATACGTAGGCGTCTTTAGTTTTTTTTGTTACCTTAACCATCAGCTTCCTATTTTTCAGAATTGTGTTGCAAACTGTTTTCTGCTGTCTCCCTTTCTCTTTGTGCTTGATTATACAGTTTAATCATGTACTCTCATTTCTGTAGGGTTTGCCTCCATATTTATTACAAATGCTTCTCTTCAGGAACGGCCTCAGACTGGCACCTGGGAAATAATGAGCTCTGAACCATTAGAACAGTCTGTCTGAGAAGAACAGTTCTGTATGCTTGACGTTTTGGGCCAAGTGGTACAAACCTGATTAAATAGTTTCTTCTTAAATTGTGCTATTTGATGAATGCATGTCTTTGCTCTAGGGGTCTGGAATCTGAAGAGCTGAAATTGTGATGTAGGTACTTCAGCCTTCATGACATATCCCCAGTAAAATTCCTGGACACCAAGGCTTGGGTGGGCTAATCTGGCTGGCCAGAGTTCAGATGTGTCGTCACATACCACTGCTGGGACAATTAGCCATATCCACGTAACTCCACCGGAAGAGGACACCTGGAAGTATGTGCCTTGCTTCTCCTGGACTTTGTCCCACAGACCTTCAGGCTTTGCTAATTTTAAGGAAGGAGGATGAGAGGATGTTCTGGGCTAATGGTAACGTCTACCTCGATAGGGTTGGTTGCATAGACATATTTATTTGTCAAAACGTATCATATGGTACACTTAACATTTATGCATTTCATTGTATGTAAACCTTACCTAGAAATTATTTTAAACAAATAGTAAAACCTAGTTAATGATACGTATACTGAAATTTTCAGGGTAGCCTGTGTGGATGTCTGTACGTATTGTAAAATGTCTCAAAAAGAAGCGTAGAATAATGGATGGAAATTGGGATAGATAAATGGACAGACAGGCCTACAAAGCAAGTCTAGTAACATGTTAATGCTTCACTCTAGGTGATGAGTACATGAGTGTTCAGTATAAAATCTTTTCAAATTATATGTTTAAAAATTTTCCTAATAAAATATTTGAAAAAATCAAAATGGGAACATTACAACAAAGTCTCCATTTTTACTGTGATTTTGAAACTCAAGTATTGTTCTCAATAAAGTTTCCTCAAGAAAAAGTAAATAAATAAAATGGATAACCAAGGAGGACCTACTGTACAGCACAGGGAACTCTACTCAATATTCTGTAATAACCTAAATGGGAAAAGAATCTGAAAAAGAAGAGGTACGTGTATACGTATAACTGAATCACTTTACTGTACACCTGAAACTAACGCAACACTGGTAATCACCTATACTCCAATATAAAATAAAAAGTTAAAAAAGAAGTCATTCGCAGATCTGCTAAAATGAGCAACCACTGTTTCTTCAAGTATGACTCGGCCCCTTCTTTCTTTCTGTTTTTAAAAAATTTTCTTACCAATTGTGTGACCTTAAAATTAATTAAAAAGTCCACAACTATTCTGGTTCTTAATTTTCTTCTCTGGGTCAGATAATATCCAAAGATCCTTCCAACTTTAGAGACACAAGACTACAATTCTATCACTTAAGAGGAGAACATGACAGAAACTCTAAATGGACACATTTTCTTTGTCTCCTTGTTTTTCTCCCCTTTAAAAAATTTTATACTTTTAATGCTTATGCGATTATAGATTCAAAAGGTGTTGCAAAAATAGGGCAGGGAGGTCTCTCTCTTGTATATTTTTAATATTTTAATATTTACAAGGGAAACATTTACTAATACACAAATTATTCAGATTAGCTGACTTTGCAGTTTAAATGTCCTTGGAATCATTTCATTGTTTCCTTTATATTTTTTTCTCCCAAATTCCTATAACTGTTTTTTTTAAAATTAAAGTATAGTTGATTTAAAATATTATATTAGCTTCAGGTATAAACAAAATGATTCAAAACTTTTATAGTCTGTACTCCATTTCCAGTCATTACAAAATATTGGCTATATTCCCTGTGCTGTACAATGTAGCCTTTGTTTTATACACAGTAGTTTATATCTCTTACTCCCCTCCCCCTATGTTGCCTCTCCCCGCTTCCCTCTCCCCACTGGGAACCACTAGTTTGTTCTCTATATGAGAGAGTCTATTTCTTTTTTGTTGTATACACAAAAGCACCAAAGAGTACTTCTGTATTATTCATCTATCTTCCTTATTCCTGCTACATTAAAACCAATTTTTAAAAAATTGAGGTCTAGTTGATTTACAATATTATATTAGTTTAAAGTGTACAAAGTAGTGATTCCAAATTCTTATAGATTATACTCCAGTTATAGTTATTACAAAATACTGGCAATACTCCCTGTGTTGTACAATATATCCTCATAGCTTATTTATTTTATACCCAGTAGTTTGTTCCTCTTAATCCCCTCCCCCTATCTTGCCCCTCCCCGCTTCCCTCTCCCCACTGGGAACCACTAGTTTCTTCTCTGTATCTGTGAGTCTGCTTCTGTTTTGCTATATTCACTAGTTTGTTTTACTTTTGTTTAGATTCCACATATAAGTGCTATCATACAGTATTTGTCTTTCTCCGTCTGACTGACTTCCCTTAGTATGATAACCTCTAGGTCCATCCGTGTTGCTGCAAATGACATAATTTCATTCTTTTCTACGGCTGAGTAGTATTCCATTGTGTATATACCAGATCCTCTTAAAGCAATCACCTGCTGATGGACACTTAGGTTGCTTCCACGTCCTGGCTACTGTAAACAGTGCTGCTGTGAACACTGGGGTGCATGCATCTTTTCTAATTAGAGTCTCGTCTGGATCCACGCCCAGGAGTGGGATTGCTGGATCAAGTATCCCTCACTCTTTGCTCGACACAAGTCCCACCTTCGTTCCGCTTTGGGGTTGCCTTTCTCATCCTGTCGCTCCCTTTCCACCCACTATGACAGCGTATGAATCCTTTCCATTCTGCTCTAATGATATTTACTTATTCAGCTTCTCAGCGACAGCAGAATGTGTTCCCCTCCCTCCTCTAGGGCAGCACCTTCCCGCGGTCTCTCTGGACAGCAGCCGCTCATTCACGTCCTCTCCATCAATCGCGAGGCCCGCAGAGGCGGTTGAGCCTTGCAGATTTTGTACTTCATTGGAGATTTGCATCTCGCAATCACGTCTACTTTCCGCAGCCCCGTTGTTGGCTACGCAGCCTCCCGAACTTCTCACCAGGCGCCAACTCTCGGAGGATCATTCCATCCACGGGGGTGATGGGGGCCTCTGTGGGTGTTTCCCTTTATCTTGAGCAATGAACTCTGCGTTCCGAGCCGTGCACACCTGGCATCCCATCGCCTCTCGGGAGAACCATCTCCAAAGCGACTACATCTGAATAGAAAGGAAAACCGGGACAGCACACCTCGTTTCGTGTGTGAGTGGAAAGCTGGAAACCCGTCGACGTTTCCGATCAGAATGCACTTGGCTCAGGTCCTGGGGGCTGGCTTTTCGTGCGGAGCCAGAGGTTGCCGGCAAAACATTCTTTTTGCCTTCCACCTTCTCCGCAGCAGATTCCGGAAGTGGTTTTCCCATGGAGTAAATGAGAACAATAAACGAGAGACCCACCAAACAGATAAATCAGCAATTTTATTGCTTAAAGATTGATCACACAAACGCAGTGTAGTGTTTTGTCACTGTGATGCAGTCTAGCGGATAGACAGAAGCCTTGCTTAGGGGGGAAAGAGTCGAGGGGGCTGGGAAAATATCCAGAAATAATGTCTTGTGTCAAATCTCACAGAAGCTGGGTTTAAATGCTTCCTATCACCTCATTAGCATTTGTGGCAGCCGTCCTCAAGCCAATTCATGAGGAAGTCCAAGAAATATGATCTGAAGACCGCAGTGAAAAGTTTGTGCCCAGGAAGCAACGTGGAATTTAAAATGCTGTCTGTATTTCTAGTGGCAAATTTACTAACACACCAACCCAAATATTTAACTTCATGGAATACGTCACTTGCTGTATAAATGCGCTTCCGGAGCAGCGAAAAAGGTTATTTTACGGAGAAAGGATGATAAAGGAATTCACTGTTTTTTTCCATTTGCCCATATTCTCATGTATCAGGAAGTCTGCTAGCAAACACAGCAACGGCATTACCAGACTTACTTATCTTCTCCGTTGCAGGTAACGTGGGTTATGAAACTTCGTATCTTCCGAAGCAACTGTTCCTCTGCTCTTTTTTTATGACGGAAATTTCTAAATGCTACGCAAAGGGGCAAAGACACGAAACACGCAGTGTTCACCTAAATGCTATAGTCATTCCTTATTTTTCCATATGTCACATGTTCCTGGAACTGTAAATTCATACGCTTGACCAACCTGAAATAGTTCTCCAGAATTCAACGTCATCTAAATGATCAGATGCATCAGGGAATGTGAATCTGAATTTTGAAAGATAGGCTATATAGTTCTAAAAAACAGGAAATTTATTCTGACTGTTCTAGCAATACACTGACCCTGATGAAAAAGCAGACATAGACTATCTGGGTACAGCACTGACTTTGAATCCCAGTCTAATGTAATATTTAGAACCGCTGTGATTTTTTTTAATAAGAAGGAAGACGGTTATGCACATAATCTGAAAATAGAGCTTGTTGATCAAAACACGAAATCTTGCAGGGCTATGAAGGTAGAGATGACCAGGAATTTGGGGGAAGTTTACAGAAATGATCCTTTATCCCCCAGGGAACACAGCAAGACCACACCCTACCTGCACCCCGCCCCAATACCGGTACACTGGACAATGTTAACTGATTCTGACCAATGGCAACTGGGCAGAAGACGGGTCCCGTTAAAAACAAAAATCTCCCAACCAGCAGCGTCCCAAGGGATCAGTCTATTCTACATACAAGAAAGAAGAGAACACGTATCTGTAGGAAACTTAAACGTAACAATAAGACTAATCTCTTTTCTAATGTACTTGTAGAAGTGACATAACCATCGCCTTTGTCACATCGGTTGCTCCGAACAAAGCTGGTCCATTGTGGAAAAGGTCTACACAAGAGTGTGAGCGTTAGGAGGGGTAGGCCACGGGGATCTCTTCTAGGGGCTGCTCACCCCAAAGAATGGCCCAAGAGAATCCCCCAATGGGGAACAACCCCGTTGGGCTTTGCAGGAACTAGACATAAATATTTCTGTCCTAACCCACTGAGATTTGGAGATTGTTTTTACTACTCTTAGCACAAGCCGCCCTGCACCAGATTCCTTTCTGAAACTCTCAAGTGGGAGCTTCAAGGTGACAAATCTGAGCCTTCGGAAAGAAAAGTGTTCCTATGATGTGTGTCCTTCCTGGATGTCAGGTTACAGCTTTACTGACCTGGTCCCTGCCTTTGCTCCACATAAATAACCAAGGGGACATGCCTGCAGCCAAGCCTTGGAGTTTGGCTGTCACAAAAGTCAAAAGAAGTTTCATGAGAGCAAAACCACACTCACATTCTATGAAAGGTTAATTTCTTTTTTTTACTGCATGAATACACATACTGTTATTTCAATGGTCTTCCTACTTCCCCTTACATCTGTAAAAGTGAAAATGAAGGCAGGTTGTGGTTTCTGAGTTTACACTTCATGGGACGTTTTGAACAATCTAATCCAGGACATGAAGATAGTCTTAGGCTCCTTGTCTCTTTAAAAATACGATTTCCTCATCCTCCTCCACTGTTGGCGGGAATGCGAACCGGTGCAGCCACTATGAGAACAGTATGGAGGTTCCTTAACAAAATCAGTATAGAGCTGCCATACGATCCAGCAATCCCACTCCTGCGCGTACATCCAGACAAAAGTCTAATTCAAAAAGATCCATGCACCCCAATGTTCACAGCAGCACTATTTACAATAGCCAAGACACGGAAGCAACCTAAGTGTCCATCAACAGAGGAATGCATAAAGAAGATGTGGTGCATATATACAGGGGAATACTACTCAGCCATAAAAAAGAAGGAAACAATGCCGTTTGCAGCAACATGGATGGACCTAGAGATGATCGTACTAAGAGAAGTAAGTCAGACAGAGAAAGACAAATACCATATGATATCACTTATATGTGGAATCTAAAATTATGGCACAAGTGAGCTTACCTATGAAACAGATACAGACTTGCAGACATAGAAAACAGACTTCTGGTAGCCAAGGGGGAGGGATGGGGGGGAGGGAAGGACTGGGAGTTTGGGATTCGCAGATGCAAACTATTATGTACAGGACGGATAAACAACAAGGCCCTACTGTAGAGCACAGGGAACCATATTCAGTATCCTGTGATAAACCACAATGGAAAAGGATATGAAGAAGAATGTATATATATGGATAACTGAGTCCCCTTGCTGGACAGCAGAAACCAACACAACATTGTAAGTCAACTCTACTTTAATAAAAAAAGTAATTTTTAAAAACGTGCATTGTTTAATTTGAGTGTCCTAGCATCCGTGTTTGGTAGACTCCTCCCCGAGGTGAGATGGCCAGATTTGTCAGGGTCACACTGCCCTGTCTTTTCTCAGGACCACGCTGTACCTGAAGGGAAAGCAGATGTGCACGTGCATTGGTTGCAGGACGGTATGAGAACGTTCCCCGCTGAATGCAGTAAGAGGACGCACTGCATGGATGGAAGCCAACACCAGGGCAGTCGGGCAGGTGGAGAACGTTGTGGGCTGGAGTCACTGCCTGCGTCTCCGCAGCTCGGACACCTGACCTTTCCCTTGATGAGCTGCTAGGAGGCTGATTTCTCAGACTCTGCCAACAACCAAACTGCGAGTGGGTGGAGCCTCCAGCTGTTCTCTTCTTACCTGTGGTAACTGTGCCATGACCTTCCTGGGTGCACATGTCCTGAAGTCTCGTCCCAGATTACAACCCCTGAATAGTAACCTTGACAAGCACTAGAGAGAAGGGTTCCAGTGGAAGAGGTATACAAGCAGGGTCAGACAAAAAAAAAAAAAAAAAAAAAACCGGATAAATGGATAAAGAAGATGTGCTACAGATATACAATGGAATACTACTCAGCCATAAAAAAGAACGAAACAATGCCATTTGCAGCAACATGGACGGACCTGGAGATGATCACACTGAGTGAAGTACGTCAAAGACAAATACCGTGTGATGTTGCTTATATGTGGAATCTAAGAAAATGAAACAAATGAGTTTATTTACAAAACAGAAATAGACTGACAGACAGAAAAAAAAAAAAAACTTACGGTTACCAAAGAGGAAAGGGAGGGATAAATTAGGAGTTTGGGATTCACGTATACACACAACTATATATAAAATAGATAAATAGCAAGGACCTACTGTATAACACAGGGAACTCTATTCAATATCTATAATAACCTGAAATCGAAAAGAATCTGAAAAAAAAAAATGAAACGGAATCACTGCTGTACACCTGAAACACTGCAAATCAACTGTACTTCAGTTAAAAACAAGAAAACAATGAAACACCACGGTGATCTCTTTCTTCAGAAAGTCCATTAATCTACACGTTGAAATCCCTCCTGGCCACGTCACAAAGAATGCCCTGTTCCAGCAGAGCTCCTCTCCATCGAAAGCATGAAGTGGTATCCTCTGCTCTCGGTCTGGAAAGCGTCCTTGAAGTCTCCTCCCGAGAACGGTCACTGGGGGAACGCATCTTTAATTGCTACCGAAAAACCCCCCCAAAACAAAAAAAGCATTTGGCAATGCAGGATGTGAAAGATAAAGTTTAATTTGCTGGTGATTGCATGTGGGCCCCGAAGACGGATGATTTATCTCTGACACTTGGCAGCAAATTTGAGGAGGCTGAGCCTGTTGTTTACATGCTTTGGAGTTTGTGCAACCGCACCGTACGGAGAGGCTCTGGAGGGACGTTTAGCTTTCTTTTTGAGCTTAGGATTACCATGGACGTGGAAGTATGAGGCTCAGAGGAACGTGAAGGGGTCACTTAGAGAAAGCAATTCCAGACTCGTTCCAATGATGGCAATCCTGGAGCATCTGTGATTTGGGGGTGCTTCTCACACTCTTTGTGACACCTACGAGCTCCCCTTGGGAGGCTCCAGTACAGAATGTGTCGGAAAGGCTGTAAAACGTCTAAAGCTTATACTCTCTCCAGAACCCAGGCTGTCAACAAAGCTAGGCGTGTTAGTTTCCTGCGGCTGCCATAACAAAACACCATGTCTTGGGTTGGCAAGACAATGGAAGTTATTCTCTTCCAGCTCTGGAGGTCAGAAGTCTGAGACCAAGGTGTCAGCGGGCTTGGTTTCTTCTCGAGGCTCCTGGGGAGAATCTGCTCCACCCACCGTCCCTCACCAGCTGACGGCGGCTGTGGGTAATCCTTGGTGTTCTTTGGTTTGTAGACGCATCACTCCCATCTCTGTTTCCAGAGTTACACCCCATCCCTGAGCCTTCCTCATTTTTAAGGACACCCTCATGGGATTTCGTGTTCGGCCTGCTGCAGGATGACCTCATCGTTAACTAGTTACACCTGCAAAGACCCTCTTTCCAAAGACAATCACATTCAGAGATTCAACGTGAACATAAATCTGGGGAGAAGCTGTTCACCCTATTCGAGGCTCCTTCTCTTTCCTTAAACAGATGATGTGGGCCTCGAGTTTCTCCTTTTCATCCTTCCACAGAAAAATAAATGTTTCTTTTGCATTGGAAAACCTGTGTACCAAAGCCCAGCCCAGAGGGACTGGAGGGGACCGTTACTTCTCAACTATAGGTTTCAAGGAAAGCCTCTCCCAAAATATTTGATCGCATTTTCAAATGAGGTCTGTGCAAACATCACAACGGTGTTGATGGGTCTTGGGTCTTGGCCTATACACACATTCACTCTGAAAGAAGTTTAAAAAACTTTCCCCCATACATAGAAAAGGTCGGCTTGACTGCAACCATCTTTGCATTACTCATATTCATACCTTGTCAGTTTTCACTAAGCCTGCAATTTAAGGATATCCAAAGAGCGATTTATGTCTCTGGGCTTTATAGCTGTTTCCCTTCTCCCTGGCGCCAGGGTGGCCCCAAGACAAGCTCCACGTCAAACAGTTTAAATCCTTCGATGTTTATTGACTGCAGTGAAAGGAGATCTCTGGACGGGCAACATCTACATAACCTACCGATTAACAACGGCTGAGTGATATTGCCATATATATATATATATATATATATATACACACACACCGCATCTTCTTCTCCCACTCATCTATTGATGGATACTTAGGTTGCTTCTCAGCCATAAAAAAGAGTAAAATATTGCCATTTGCAGTAACATGGATGGACCTAGAGATTGAGACTGAGTGAAGTAAGTCAGACAAAGACAACTATCATAGGATATCACTTGTATGTGGAATCTAAAAAAATAATACAAGTGAATTTATTGACAAAACAGAAACAGACTCACAGACGCAGAAAGTAAACTTATGGGTACCAAAGGGGAAAGGGAGGGGAAGCATAAACTAGGAGTTTGGGATTAGCAGATACAAACTCCTATATACAAAACACATAGACAACAAGGATTTACTGTAGAGCACAAGAAACTGTTCAATATCTTGTCGTCACCTATAATGGAAAAGAATATCTATCCATCTATCTATAACTGAATATATATATATAACTGAATCACTTTGTTGTACACCTGAAACTATTCCAGTATTATACATCAACTATCGTTCAGTAAAAATAATATAAAAATGGCAATGAACTGGCATTTATCAACGGTCAATAGGTTATTGACAACGTAGCTTGTGCGCAGACTTACGAGGCAGCTGTGCTGATCACACTGAAGTGCCTGCCTTTTAAGTGACCTAATTCCACCCAGACAAGGGAAGAGGAGGGGGTGTAGGGAAGAGAGACGGGAAAACAGGCTGGAGAGACAGATGGGTCCAAAAAATGCATGGCCAGGTACCGTATGTGAAGGAGTGTGAATGTCGTCCTCAGTGTGACGGGAAGTCAGCGGACAGTTTGCGGTAAGGAAGATGGTGGAAGGTTTACGCTTCTGAATATGCTTTGGCTGGGGCGCAGAAAAGACTACGTGGGGTGACGTTGTATGCAGACGCTCAGCCGTGGGGCTATCGCAGGCATGCAGGTAAGAGAGGGGGATGGATTTAAGGAGTAGCTCTCTTAGAGATGAAGGAAAGGGACCGTTTCGGGACAGGCTCTGGGGGCAGAAACACCATCCTATGAACTGGATGCTGTTCTAGGGGATGTGGAGGGGAGGAGAGAGGTCAGGAACGGACCGTGGGTTTTGCTCTTGGCCGTGGAACCAAGACTGACAGAGGAGGTGTAACGGGAAGTGACCGAGAGCTCCCTGGCCGACCTAACTTTTGAGATTTGTTGTGGATAATCCCGACGTGAAGAGGAAGGGGGGTATCCTAGGAGGTTCTTGGCTTCCGTGACAAATATATGAAGATCAAAGCGACGTCAGTTATGCTCAGGAACGAGAATCGATTCTAAATTCTGAGTCGCACAAGGAGCAGGGTTGCCTGAATTGGAAAACGCTGAAAAGCCAGTGCTACTGTTCCCTTGATATTCACAGATGGCCCTTCCAAGAGATTTCCTTTTGCACATGCGTGTCTGCAAAGGCCTCTTTGGAGCTACACTCTTCTTTGCCCCCCACACAAATACTTCTCTGTGTGTCAAGCCCTCGTCTTTGCTGGAAGGGTCGCTGTCTCTCTGCCTCTGGGTTTTGGAAGCAGTAGCTCCCTATTGTTGCTGGAGAAGCTCCTGACCTGCACGGAACGGAAATCGAACCATCTACGGACGCCTTGGGTAGTCAGGCTGTGAGGACAGGCTACATATTCAGATCGAGGTATTCAAGGACCTTATTGTCTTCCCCCCTTTTTCTTATCTGTGGGAAGCTAGGGTGCAGCTGCCATGGCTGAAATTGGGGAAAATGGAGGCACTGCAGAATCTCTTTATGTTTCAGAAACTACGACAGTAGATGTCAAAAACACGTATCCCCTGTGACTCACTCGCCCGTGTTTCCTAGGAATTTCACGGCTTTGTATTAGACAGACATTCACCGAGCGGCTGAAATAGGACCAGTAGTGCATGAGGCTTTATCCACACAAGGTAAATAGGCTTCATTCTTATCTTGAAGAAGAGGTTTCCCGTGTAGTTTGGAGGAAAGAAATCCTTTCAGCTCAGGGCACTCTGTTAAAAAAAAAAAAAAAAAGACACATACAATGCACTGCAAGGGGACAGGGAGAACCCGTATAAAAAGGACTATGGAGAAATGAAAACCAGAAATGCTCACTGGCTTTCTCCGTGTCACTTGGCAACACTTCTTTCCATCCGAGAGAGTGCAAGATGAAGCAGAAAGTACACAAATAATCCAACAGATGCTCAGACCCTTACACACAAATGCCTGTTAAACTGCTCATAACCCCCTTGGGCCAGCCCTGCCCCATGCCGTCCGCCATGGTGTTCTGCTATCTTGGCACCACCCATATGCACTGAGACTCACGGAAAATGTGAGTTTAGAAAACGCAGAGCGTCATCAAATTCAAGAAGTGACCTCTGTTAGGAAAGGTCTTGCCCACGAAGACTAATATATGAATACTCATCAATATTAGTGGATTAGTGAGTTACCATCTTCTGAAACACTGGGGCCAATTCTTCCTCAGAACTGGACTGGTTACCAAAAGGTCTTGTAGGATGAGAGAATCTAGCTCATTATCCCGAAGTCTAGTGTTCAAGAAAAAGCCCAAATGGTATGCCTCACGCTTTGTTTAAAAATTGCACTCCGGTCCTGAATCTTCACTGCCAAGTTTTAAGTATGAAATGCCACAAAGAGATGTTAAATGTTGGTTGCCTAACAGGAGAGATGAGACATCTGTGGTGATTCATCCAATGGTCTATCTTACTACAGAATTGCTTACAAGGATAACGTTACATTAGCTCTAATTAGGCGTTTATCAAGGGTAAATATGCATCCTTAGGGTTTCCAGACAATGAGGCAGTCCCTGTATGCCTGCTGCGTGGAATTCTGGCTGATAAGATGCCTGGGTGACCCCACCAGACACAGTGTCTGCCGTGGTTTGAAATATTTGTCATGGCGAAGCTAGCTTCTCATAAATAGACACAGTCCTAAGGCATAGCTTAAGAGACTGTCGCAATCTTTGCGTTTTCTTATATATTGCTTAAAGATTCTTGGGCATGTGTGCCTTTTGTCTGAACTATTTCTGGCATCTTCTGCAAAAACAGGTTATCTGGTCGTTTTTATTACTTTATACGCAATTACAAACCGTCCGCCTTCCAAAGTGAAAAGAACTTCTGGGTAAAGCGTAATAAGCCCGGGATGCGAGGGACGGTTACAACAGCTGCTTCATGAAACAAAACGAGACCACATCCTTCTCCACATTTAGGTCGCGGTACCAGATTGTGAGGCTGGAAGTTTTGTTTCTGATGCAGAGTAAAGAAGTGAGTAATTCACTTTCGTCCCAGGGTGGCTGCCTTTGTCATTTTAAAATTAAACTGAGTTTGAACCTGCCCTGCAATGTTTTTTATTATTTTATTTTTTAACTGAGTAGAGTCGATTTACAACGTTGTGTTAGTTTCAGGTGTACAGCAAAGTGGTTCACTTATGTGTATACACATATATATATATAATATATATATATTATATATATTCTTATATATAATATATATTCTTACATATAATATATATTCCTATATATAACATATATCTACTCTTTTTCATACTCTCTTCCATTATAGGTTATTACAAATATTGAATTAGTTCCCTGTGCTATAGTAGGTCCTTGTTGTTTATTTTATGCATAGTGGTTTGTATCTGCTTAATCCCATACTGCTAATTTATCTGTCCCCCCACTTTCCCCTTTGGTAACTCTAAGTTTGTTTTCTATGTCTGTGAGTCTGTTCCTGTTTTGTAAGTAAGTTGCTTTGTATTACTTTTTTAGATTCCACACATAAGTGATATCATATGGCATTTGTCTTTCTCTGACTTACTTCACTTAGTATGATCATCTCTAGGTCCATCCATGTTGCTGCAAATGGCAATATTTCACTCTTTTTTATGGCTGAGAAGCAACCTAAGTGTCCATCCATATACGAAAGGATAAAGAAGACGTGGTCTATAGATACAATGGAATATTACTCCTCCATAACAAAGAATGAAATAACGCCCTGCCTTCTTTAAATGAACTGGGAACACAGATTTTCTAGAGAGGAATGTAAGGGAGAAAGAAACACCCTGCAGACCTCATAGCTGCAGGGCTGCCAGAAGCCAGTTCCTTCAAATGCCGTGACCATGACAGGGTGACCGGATGGGTATCTTTTCCTCAGCAGTGGGGAGCGCAGAACACATGGAGACTTTCTGGAGTTACTGGAATTTTTATGTGGCATCACAGCTGTCTGAATGCTGTATGCCTGGCCAACTGGCTACGTTCTATCTTTTATTTTTTCAGATCCTTCCCTTAATTTGTATTTGGACGTTGCAAATGATGTTTCAGAATGACTTTAGAATACTGTTACAGCGCCCATATGTTCCAGCAAAAATTCTATCCTTTATTCGGCCCGGTGCTGAATGCATCCTAAGATGTATGCGCGCACACACACACACACACACACACACACACACACACACACACACACACACACACACACAGACATTATGATGGTTAATTTTTAGTGTCTTGATTGAGCCACAAAGTGCCCAGATATTTGGTCAGACATGATTCTGGGTGTGTCTGGGAGGGCGTTTCTTGATGAGATTAACATTTTTTAAAAACTGAAGGGGCTTCCCTGGTGGCGCAGGGGTTGAGAGTCCGCCTGCCGATGCAGGGGACACGGGTTCGTGCCCCGGTCCAGGAAGATCCCACATGCCGCGGAGCGGCTGGGTCCGTGAGCCATGGCCGCTGAGCCTGAGCGTCCGGAGCCTGTGCTCCGCAACGGGAGAGGCCACAACAGTGAGAGGCCCGCGTACCGCAATAAATAAATAAATAAAAATAATTTAAAAACTGAAGTACATTTGATTTACCATGTTGTGTTAGTTTTAGGTGTAAAGCGAAGTGATCCAGTTACACATATATATAGGTTCTTTTTCGGATTCTTTTCCATTATGGTTTATTACAAGGTACTGAATATAGTTCCCCAGGCTGTATGCAGTAGGACCTTGTTGGATGAGGTGAACATTTGAATCAGGAGACGGAATAAAGCAGCTTGCCCTTCACCATGTGGGTGGGCCTCATCCAGTCGACTGAAGGCCTGAGTAGAACATAAGGATCTACTCTCCCACAAAAAGGAAGGAACTTCTCTCTGTCTGTCTTCAAACAGGGACATCTGTCTTTCGCCTTCAGACCCAGAGCGGAGTTGACACTATCAACCCTTCTGAGCCTGCACCTTGCTGACTATAGATCTTGTGGCTTCTCAGTTTCCGTAACTGCATGAACCACTTCCCTACAGCAAATCTCCTTATAGATACATCACTAGGGTCTGCATGTTTATGTTCTCCAAAATCCGTATGTTGGAGCCCTAACCCCCAAGGTGATGGTATGAAGAGGTGATGAGGTTAGGAGAGCGGTGCCCCCACGAATGGGATTAGTGTCCTTATAAAAGAGACCCCAGAGAGCTCTCTCACCCCTTCCTCCGTGTGAGGACATAGCAAGAAGATGTCCGTCTAGGAACCAGGAATCAGGCTTTCAGCAGACACCAGATCTGCCAGCAGATCTTGAAATCTCACCCTCCAGAACTGGAAGAATAAGTGTCTGTTGTTCCTAAACCACCCAGTCTGTGGTACTTTGTTATAACAGCCCAAATGGGCTATACATATATGTATCAAATATGCAATAATATATAATATTATATATAATATTATTTTATGTATGTTAATATATATACTTATATATAGACGTATATATAATATATGTTATATATATGCCTTATATATTATCACATATAATATGTCCATCTTAAATCTAATATTGACTATAATATATGTTCTCTGGGGAATATATATATATATATTCACAGATTCACACACATAGATCTATATGCATATACAGATGCAAACATATATTCATTTCCATTTCCAGCTGATATATTACAACCCCAAAGCATGGGCAGGTTAAGACCCCACGTGGAAGGCTGGAGTCTGTGAACAACGGCAGACGGGCATCTACCAGCCGGTAATTTCTTCTCCCTCCCTCTGTTTGAGGGTCAGTTCCTTCTGTCCACCGGGAAGAGGGCGCCTAAGATGGAGCAGTCAGCCGGGCTCATACCCGGAAGCGGTAACCCCGCCTTGCGCTGTCTCTCCCCGCTTCCCTGCCCCGGCCCCTGTTCCCTCTCTGCCACTTCCTTGGACCAGCACAGCCTTATTGCTTTCTCCCTGCTTTCTGGGGGATCCCACCTAAGACACGGACCCTTGAGCTCAATGAGGCACCGGTATGCACGGTTCATCCCTGAGCTGCAGTTCTCATGCCTAGTATTTCTCGAAAATGCTCAGTGGTAACTGGCGAAAGCAGGCACGGTGCTGGGGCAGGACTGATAAAAATGAGAAGCTGCACCCCCTACCTTCACATTGCTCAGAGACCACCGGGCAAACGGGGGATGAGTAGGGAAGTGAGACCAGGGCTACCATGAAATGACAGACAGTGCAAAGAGACCATCTAGGGAGCGTGCCAGGCTCTGTTGGGGGGATGCCAGGGAAGTAGTAGGGAGGGAGGGGGTGAATCTCTGGGGCTGATTCCAAAAGCAGAGGCATGTGTGTCTCAGGGGGAGATGTCTGGGGAGCATTTCTCGGGGCAGAAAGCCGCAGAGGGATGCTGTAAATGAGATTCAGGGCAGGGTAACATCCACGGTGCAGATGTGGCAATGGGTCCTGCAGTGCGGGGGAGAGACACATAGCTGCTGATTCGGGGCCACGGACAGAGACAGAGGTGACACAGGGCGCCGGGAACTTGCAGGCTTCCTGGGCAACTCTCTCGTAAGGGACTGATCTTTGGGAACTGAACAAGCCTCTAACGCACCCTGTGTCAGGGTCTTCCCCAAGTTATCTATTCGAACACCCTTAGTCTCCTCAAGAGAGAGGCAAGGAGACTCGGGGTGGCAGGATGTAGCAATGGGAAGAGAGGAATTGAGTTCAGGCTCCAAACAGCCCAGTCGGGGTCCAAGCAGCAAAGACGGCGGAGCAAAGACCCCGAGGTCACCTCACCTCGCGGACACACCAAAATCACAACCCTGCAGAAGAGCCATTGACGAAAAAGACCGGAACCTTCCAGAAAAGATCTTCTACAAACTAAAGACAAAACAGCCAAGTCTGTTTGTCTTCTGCCCTGAATCTGGAGGGGTTCCAGGAGCTTCCTCCCTCCGGGATCAATCGTATGGACCTAGTTTGGGTTGGGTCACCACCTCTTGATCAAAAAGCCCCGCAAATGATGGTGACAGCAGAAGACGGTCGTAGAGAAGCTACTCGTGGATCAAAAAGATCCTTTCAACGATGGGGAATTAACCAGGGGGTGGGAAGCCACCCAGGACTGGCTAAGACTAGTTTACTGCGCCTAAAACGAACTTATCCTTTGTGTGAACTGTTGCCGATCTTCAAAAGAAGATTTGCAGTGACGTGAACGTAACGAATAGACAAAGGAACGAACAAAACAAGCACGGATCCACGAGCCGCTTCAAACGTCGGGAACATTTCCGAATCATTATTACTCTCTGGCATCCCCTTTCCTTTCAATGCTCCTCAAGAACCACTCCCCCCAGAGTTAAGTATTTCCCCAAATTTTATGCGCAATAAGAAAATAGTAATGACTTCGCCGAAGGTCTCTGCATTTCTCAATAACGTATTAGTATTCCATTCTGCTTGCTCTATGCATTGATAGCACACTGTCTGGTCTCCTGTACTCTATTCTCTCAACTGTGCATTTCTAAAATGCATTTCTAAAATGCATGAGGACGTCAACTTGCTTCCCTTTTGTACAATATTCCACTGTCGATCACTTCACACTCTATACATCTGCTCTCCTGCCAGCAGACACGTGGGTTGTCTGCAGGTTGCGGTATGAGAGGCATTACTCCTGAGAGCACGCTTATACACGGACACACGTGCAAGACATTCTCTAGAGTTTCTACCAATGAGGGGAACTTCTGAGTCACCTTCAGCTTTTCAAGATGGTGCCAAATGGATTTCCAAAGCGGCTGTACCAACGTACAGTCCCGGCAGCAAGGGATGAGTCTTGTCACTGCTTGCACACGCATCAAGAGGGTTTTATCCATGGGCAGAGGCTACTAACTGATCCCAAACCAAATTATCCCTCTTCTCAGCTTGGCATCACCTCCCAGCTGGTCTCAGCATTTGATGTGTCTGTGTGGTTGAGCTCTGGCTAAAGGAATGTGAATAGAAGGATGTACACCATGGAAACCTCCCATGGGTACGCGTGTACGTGTTTTCTCTCTTCCAGCCGTGCGGCACTGAAGCGACGGCAACAAAAGACACCAACAGCAACAAACCAACAAATGAAAGCAGGGGTACCTTGGGAGGCAGGTGTTGCTGATGGCAGAGGACCAGTTTGGCCAGGAACCTGGATCTCTCACTCACCGCCGGGAAGAAATCTTCTCACCTGCGGAGGACGAGTCATTTAAAATAAACAAACTGTGGTTGCGTTAAGTCTACGAAATCCTCCGGGGTCTTTGTCAAGGCAGTTCGCCTTACTCTCAGCAACACAGCCCCCGACGTCTCAACGGGATCAGCCTCCTGCATCTCCAGTGACAGCGCAGCCAGTGTGAGTTTCTCATTTTCAAACGCGATTGGTTGACTTTTCAGCTGTTTACTCACCTGCGTGATTCCGCTTCCGGGAAGCCCGAATCTTCTTGTCTTTTGCTCACCTAGAGAATGTAAAATAACTGTAAGAAAATATGAGAATATGCAGATACGTGTATATAAATAGCTGTAGACTTCTACAGCTACCCTACATAGGGGGCATAGGAGTATGTGTAACAAACATATTTAGAAATGTGGCATCTGGGACACTTTTCAGGATTTAGCTCTTTCATATCAGGGCTTTTTAGAATATCTAGGGAGCCCCGTGTTCTGAGGGACATATATTTGTGCCCTGATTATGAAGGGCTTTACGCTGGTATACAGAATTTCATGTGGGTATTCATTCATGCCCCTTCGAATCTTAAAATCAAAAAAAAATTCCAAAGATTAAAAACCCATTAGCCTTATTGTAACTACATGTTCCTTGGTGATAGCCAGCCTCTAGACGAACACAGTCCTGCAGAAGTTTCTGCAGTGCTGGAATAACGTTCTACGCTGTGCCATCCAACATGGCGGCTACCCAGCACTTGCTTGAAACATAGCTGGTATGACCAAGGAAGTGAGGTTTTAAGTTGTCTTTTATTTTAAATCATTTACATTTAGTTAGGCAGGGAGGACTACTGGCTACTATGTTGGGCCACTGGAATACGTCTCTAGACCCTTCCCACTCAACGCATGGGCCACCGGGCATCTGTATCGCCTGGGCGCCAGCCACGAATGGATGTTCTCAAGTCTCGCCTCGGACCCACCATGTCAGACTCACACGTGAGCACGTTAAAGTCTGAGAACACCACGTCAGAGCTGTTTCACACAGATATCCCATCTTTCTTCTCCTTCCCGAATCTGTCCTGAACAAAGCACGGTGGTGTCCTCCCATCACCCAATGACAATGACACCACCCACGCCTCCACCTGCAACTCCTTCAACTTCAGCTCGTCAGTGCCCAAGATAATCAAGCTCTCTTCCTCATTTTGTTTCTAAAATGAAAGCAAAACCGGCTGCACGATTTTTGCACCGCTGTATAGCACCACGTGGTACCTGACATAGAACGGGGAGACGCTTAGTATTGTTTCTATGAGAAAATGACACCCAGTGAATAACTGGTTTAAGCGAGCACCCATATGCTACAGATTTCCAACACCAAGCACACTGTTTACGAAAACAAACACATCGCGGCGTGGTCCTCTCAGATGAAGCCTTGCCGCGCCTTCTCCCGTGACGGCGTGCATCTGATGCGTAAGGCACAATCACCTCCTATAGAAGTTCCACCACCCACCTTATCACGGTTTTCATAGTCACACACGGTTAAACCTGACTGCACCTGACATGGAATTATCCTTCTGCCCAGAAAGGCCTTTAATACGTGATGTTTGATCGCTCTACAGGCCAGGTTGCTTTTACGTCAGTAGCAATTTGGAGGAAAACCATTCAATGGAAGAATAACTGGGAGGCAGGGTGGGCAATTACTCTCAGAATAATCACGGGCAACAATTCTGTAGCACCTACTGCGTGCCGGCATCGGACTAAAAGTCTGACGTGCATTAACACCTTGGATCCAGCATGACCAGCGGATTCAGTACCAGGAGGGAGAAACCCAAGTGTCACAGTGGGTTTGGGGAGAAGTGGCTGGGCTGGGTATTGCTTTGTTGGTAGATTCTCTAAGGTTTACCATTATTCAGATCAGGACAGAAAGAAAGGAATCAATAAGCACCCACTTCCAGATTTTGACTTGAATAATTTTGTATATATACAGTTGACCCTTGAGCAACACAGGTTTGAACGGCGTGGGTCCACTTCTAAGGACGTTTCTTCCACTAAGTATGTACAACAGTACCACACGATCCAAGTTAGCTGAACCCTCGTATATGGAGGCACCATGGACACAGAGTGCTGACTCTAAGTTATACTCGAATTTTTGGTGCTCTGAACCTCCACGTGGTTCAAGGTTCAACTACCGTGGGACCATTCTCAGAAGGGGAAAACTGGAGGGTAAGAAGAGATTTGGAGGATTTTTTTTTTTAGAACCGGGGTGGGGGGGTGGAGAGTGTAGGCCCAAGTTCTCAAATGATTAGAACATAGCCGTCCTACCCCCGAGCTGCTCTAAATGGTCAGAAGGTGGAAAATACCACAAATAAGGTAATGTGCCCAGGTCGGGTGTTCTCTTTTAGAGAGAGGTCGACCACCATTTTCATCCTGGATTTCTCCTCTTTGTCAACGGCTGTGAGAATCTTTCATGCATTTCTCAGTGGTTCACCTGTTCCCCATGGAGCCCATCTGTTCTCAGAAGACAAGTTGGGTTCCATGATGCCAGAACTAGCGGCCAAGAAGGGTGGTCCCTGCTGCTCCCCTAAATCTCCACAGTGACAGTGATGTCTGGTTCCAGGCTCTTATCCCAGCAAGTTCAACTCTGGCTTGTCATGATTCAGCTCCAATCAGACACACCTGGGAGCTTCTGGTAGCAGGAGACGTCTAAGCCATGGACAACCCACCATGTTTGATGTATCCACTAGGTGTCATCAGATGGCTACAGGTGTTGGCTGTCCAGTTTGCATGCCCCACGGCCATGCTACCACTGGGGTCCTGCCACCACTGGGGTCCTGCCACCCGCTAGCCAAGCTTCCATTTCTTCCGAACCCAGGCTATTTAGAGAGAATCACAGAGTATATATGTCAACCCCAGTCTCCCATATATCCACCATTGGCACTATGCATAAAATAGATCACGAATGAGAACGTATTGTGTAGCACAGGGAACTCTACTCACCACTGTGTGGTGACTTAAATGGGAAGGGGATCCAAAAAAGATGGGATATAGGTATACGTAGAATGGATTCACTTTGCTGTACAGCAGAAACTAACACAGTATGGTAAAGCAACTCTACTCCCATAAAAATTAAAAAAAAACCCAAAAAACACAAGAGAGAGAGAGCCTCATGGAGATTTCCTCTCCAGATGGTTCCAATCTTCCTCATGCCTCACTGGGTTGGCTCATTGCCCGTGGGCATCGTTTCATTCCATTGGGGGTTGGGGGTGGGTCACCCTGGGTACCGTGGAGGCCTAGAGAAGCGATGTATGCCGGCGGGGCGAGTCTAGGGCAGGATCCTGGAAGAGGAGATGGGTTTTTGTGAGCTGAGCATTGCGGGATGGATGTCGGCAGGACACATTCTAACATTTATAGACCATTTCCAAAATGGTAGATCGGGTGAGTCCTCACTCCTATGTGTTTTGTGAAGAGGCTAGACATTAAGAAATGGCTGTAGAATGAAGTGAGTGTTTATGGATGGCAAATGTACAGAGATAGTGGTCCACGTGCATGCCTGCCCAGCTGCCACATCTGGAATATAGGACTGGTGAGGAATACAACCAGAAAAGTGATTGTCAGTTGATGACAGCAGAGGGGGAGGTGATGCTGGGGGAAGAGAAATCCCCCTGATGGATCCTGAAAGGCTTATAGATATTACTATAAATAGGCACATAGACAGTTTTTTTTTCTGAACTCTATATACGCCGCTGGGTATGAAATAGGTATCTAGTGAGAACCTGCTGTATAGCACAGGGAACTCTACTTGGTCCTCTGTGGTGACCTGGATGGGAGGGAAATCCGAAAGGGAGGGGACACGTGTGTACATACATACGGTGGGGCCACTTGGCTGTGTAGCAGGAGCTAGCACAACATTGTAAAGCAACTGTACCCCAATGAAAAAATACATATTCAAAAAATAAGTACAGGGCTTCCCTGGTGGCGCAGTGGTTGGGAGTCCGCCTGCCAATGTAGAGGATACGGGTTCGAGCCCTGGTCTGGGAGGATCCCACATGCCACGGAGCAACTAAGCCCGTGTGCCACAACTACTGAGCCTGTGCTCTAGAGCCCGTGAGCCACAACTACTGAGCCCACGTGCCACAACTACTGAAGCCCGCGTGCCTAGAGCCCGTGCTCCACAACAAGAGAAGCTGCCGCAATGAGAAGCCCATGCACCGCAATGAAGAGTAGCCCCTGCTCGCCACAACTAGAGAAAGCCTGCGCACAGCAACGAAGACCCAACGCAGCCAAAAATAAATAAATAAAATAAATAAATTTATAAAAAAAAAAAAAAGTACAGAAAAGAAAAAAAAGAGTACCTGGGAAAGGAAACTTAAATGCATATGACTAAACGAAAGAAGCTAATCTGAAAAGACTACCTACTGTGTGATTCCAGCTCTATGACATGATAAAAAAAAAGAGACAAAATATGGAGACAGAAAAAAAGATCAGTGGTTGCCAGGGTCTAGGGGAAAAAGGGAAATGAACAGACAGAGCACAGAAGATTTTTAGGGCAGTGAAACTACTCTGTATGATGATAAAATGATGGATACATGTCAGTATACATTTGCCCAAAGCCACAGAATGTACACCACCAAGAGCAAACCCTAATGTAAACTGCAGACTTGGGGTGATAACGTGTCAATGGGTTCATACATCTATTTTAATTTTACAAATGTACCACTGGGTACATCCATCACATCTATCTATCTATCTATCTATCTATCTATCTATCTATCATCTATCTATCCATCCATCCATCCATCACTTCTATCTATCTATCTACCTACCTATCTATTCATCCATCCATCCATCACATCTATCTATCTATCTATCTATCTATCTACCTATCTATCTATCCATCGAGAGAGGGAGAGAAGTTATTTTAAGGAATTGGCTCACATGATTCTAGGGCTGGCAAGTCCAAAATCCCCAGGGCAGGCCAGCAGCCTGAAAATTCAGTAAGAGTTGATGTTTCAGTCGTACGTCCAAGTGTCATCAGGGCAGCAAGCTGGAAACTCAGGCAGAATTCCTTCTTCTCTGGGGAACCTCAAATTCTGTTTTCTCTTATGGTCTTCACCTGATTAGATAAGGCCCACCACATTACAGCAGGTCATCTGCTTTACTCAAAGGCTACTGATGCAAATGTTCATTCCAGGTATAAAATATCTTCCCAGAAACATCTAAACCGTTTGACTGGTCACTGTGGCCTGGCCAAGTTGACAGATAAAATTATCCATTGCAGGCTGTATTTAAACAAAGCCACTTAACGCAGGCATGTCGGATGGTCTGACCCAACTCCAGCAGGTGATTTCAGCTCACCAATCTAACGTTCTAATTAAGTCCAGCTGCAGACAGATAAAAGCAAGTCCTTGCTGTTTGGACATTACGAGGACAGAATCGGCATCTGTTTTCTCCATCTGCCCCCTTCCTTGTCCGCAAGGCCACAGTAGCTGTACTAGCAGGGGAATCAGACTGAATGGGTGAATTGCCTTGGGATTCATTTTATTAACGGCACCACCTTTAGCCACCAGCTTCTCAAACCTCTTCACCTCCCTAAATCTTAACTTCCTCATGTGGAAAATGAGGATTCTATCAGCCCCCACACATAGAAGCACTTAGAGCTTCAAATGTTCTGCTTTTAGAACAACGTCTGGGATACTGGAGGACCAGGCTGGATGGCTCACAGACAGGAACGCCAGCACCAGGCTCCATGGAGTTAAGAGAAGCACCCAGAGCCCCTCAGACCTTTGCGTGGAAGCAGCACACTGTCACCCCACTCTGCAGTCTCCGTGACACCAAGGCTGCAGAGTGGACCCTGCCCCAGCATCTCCAGAGGACCCCACCGCATGGTGCTAGCCAGGAGATGTGTACTTCATGGTGAGCCTTTCTAGCTCATCTCTGGGACTCCTGCAATGACGGTGGATGCACCTGGAGGAATCTGGCTCAGGGGAAAACCCCAGCTGTGAAGTATCCTGGGACACGGATCAGTCACTTTCAGTCCTCTCTTCTGCAGGTGAGCAAGTAGGAAGGGGTTTCCAGCTTGTAGATGGCAGACGGTAGGACTTCTGGGTCTCCATTATCATGGGAGCCAATTACTCGTAAACAATTCTCTCTCTCTCTCTGTAGATAGATAGATACACAGATAATAGATATGATAAGTAGATAGATGATAGATACAGACATACATAGATGAATAGATATTGATAGATAATAGACAGAGAGAGAGGTTGATAGCTAAACAGATAGATAGATGGATAGCTAGCTAGCTAGATAGGATCCGTAGGATAAGTAGATAGATGATAGATAGATAGGTCAATAGATGATTGACAGAGCATTGGATTAGATAGATAATATTACATAGACTGAGATGGGTAGATAATAGACAGACATACAGACTAGACAGATAGATGACAGGTGATAGATATAGATATATAGATATGGATAGATATCCGATGGGTTCTGTTTCCCTGCAGAATGCTAAAACAGGTCATCTATACTAGCAGATGGCAAACCATAACCCGTAGATTAATAACCCATCAAATAACCCAGCAGATCGTGCCAGCTGCCTGTTTCTGTGTACGAGCTAAGAGTAAGTATGTACTTTTTAAATGGTTGGGGGAAAAAGTCAAAAGACATGAAAAAAGTCAATATTCTGTGAGACTTGAAAATGACGTGAAGTTCACATCAATAAAGCTTTACTGGAACACAACCAAGAGCATCCGTTTAGGCACCACTTGTATCTGTGTACCCGTTGCAAGGCCGAGCTGAGTAGTTGAGACGACGTGTAGGGCCGAGAAAGCCCCCAATATTTCCTCCCTGGCTCTGTACAGACGACGGGGGTGCCAAGCCGCGCCCTACGTCTCTGAGGAGAAGCCAAGCAAAAACCTTAAGAAACCATTAGCTGTGCAGTCTCTGTGACGTTGCGATGACACCTTATTCTGAAGTCTCCTATGGAAGATTCCGCAGACATCATCTCCCGATGCTTTTCTGAGGGTTTTCCACCTTTGAGGACACCTTGTCTGTAAGGCCCACGCCACCCTTGACAGCCCCAGCTGTCTCCAGTAATGGGTGTGTCCCTAAAGAGATCCCATTTCCCCTCTAACGAGCCCCGCACGGCCCTGCTCCGCACAGCTTTTAAGGCGCTGAGTCATCTCCTTCTGGAAAACTCAGTCCATTATCTTTCCTTCTGCAAAGCAGCCAGGCCATGTCAACTCCCTGCCAAGCTCCCACAAACTGAGATAATCATAATTGCTAAATGGATTACCATAAATACCAGTTTTGCAAGAGCAGAAACCCAACAGCAGCTGTTACCCCGAAGCGCATTCCAGAGGACGGCGTCGTGGGTGATTTCATAGTGCATTAGGTGGTGATTTATGTGGAAACAACTCCGAGAAGTGAGCTGAAGGGATGTAGGCAGGCGGGATCATGGAAGCAGTCGTGGCGTTTTGAAGAAAAGAAAAGATCGAGAGCAAGTGTCGTCTCTCTGGCTTTTGGGCTTCTCGGCTCCCAGACGAGGGGAGAAGTACTGAGAAGCACTGGACTCACGTCACCTCTTGATCTTAGCAGGTGGCACATACGTAGTGTCATCTCATGCTAGGATAGGATGGGTTCTCCTCCCAGAATCCCGAGGATGACAGCATCGTCTCCTTGGTAAATGCAGCCCTTGGGAGTGATTCCAGATACGAGAGGGTGAGGGAAGAAAAGAATTATTGGTTCCCTCCAACTCCAACGGGAGATATACTTTTATTTTTCTATTGCATCTTTCCACTCTGGAAGATGCCATTGGGGTCCAAGGAAAGGAACAATTTCGGGTAAGAGCCATCAACACCATACAGACCTGGCAACTGGACACCCTCTCACCAGCAAGGGATGGTCTTGGGCCAGTTTCCAAGGCTGAGAGTGAGTGCAAACCCAAGCACAGCTGCAGAAGCTGAGTGACTCATGGGAAAAACACATGCGTTTGTGCAAATATGCACGTGTCTGCCTGCCTCCCCACCACATGCCTTACATGTACTGTGTCTATTGCTTAAGAATACGCAGGACAAAATAAGATAACGTTAGATAACTGAATGCAATTGTCTGACGCCTGTGACTAGTCTCAAGGAGAGTCTGGAGGTCCAAGGAGGGGAGTGGGTGCGGCTATAGATTCAGCAAGATTACCCAGGGGGTGGTAATCGCTCAGGGCAATGGGTATTTGAGGGATACAATATACTCTTCTCCCTGCTTTTGTATATGTTTGCAATTCTCCAAACAAATATACATTTAATCTGACCATCACAAAGATTTTAGAAGGCAGAGTATTTATTTATTTAATTTTTAAACGGTTTGTTGGCGTGTAGTTGATTTACAATGTTCTGTCAGGTTCAGGTGTACCGCAAAGTGGATCACTTATACGCACACATGTACCTTCTCTTTTTCAGAGTCTTTCCCCATAGAGGTCATTACAGAGTACTGAGTGGAGTTCCCTGTGCTCTACAGTAGGTCCTTATTAGTTGTCTATTTGGTAGATAGTACTGTGTATGTGTCAGTCCCAATCTCCCAACTTATCCCTGTCCCTCAGAAGCCAGAATATTTAAAAATGTACTCTTCCCTCAACCCCTTCACCTGCAATGTCTTTATGTCCCTGTCCACCACAACGACAAAGCCGACTGTATTGTAAATTCCCACTCCCTTTGAATCCTTGTGATTGAGAAGCTCACACAAGATTTTTTAAAATAATTGAGTTCTGAGCTTCTTGGCAGCCAAAGGAAAAAGTGATACCTCTTCTGTTCTGTGAATAACCATTGCCCAACAATTCTCCCTGGGAGGAAAAGCTGTTCCAGTCGCATCTCTGAGTCATTAATCCCCAAAATGTTTTCAATAGTTCCCCCACAGGGAACACAGTGACATAACTTGGAAAGGCACTCTGCTATAAATATTTTCATTTTAACACCCAGCGCGTACTAACAAAGTGCCGTGCAGAGGTAGCAATTCTGTGGAGAACTACAACAGCAGTGGTCTAAGAACTCAGCTTTGGGGTGGTCCAGGGTGAGTTGAAAGTAACACCTATGCTATCTACGAGCCATGGTCCTTCAAGCCAACCTCCCCAAACATCGCATCTTTCGGGTGGTGGCTGACCCAAATGAATGGCTTTTTAACGTCGTATCGTCTGGCAAAGGCATGGAAAAATCCACATTTTCTGTGCCTGGGTAAGGGCCGATGCATAAACCCCAATAACTGACCATGGAAACAGGATGGTTATACATCTGTCATGGGGGCTCACGACAGACCGGGTGGTGAGCGTCCCTCAGT
Source organism: Phocoena phocoena (assembly GCF_963924675.1). Taxonomy (NCBI): domain Eukaryota; kingdom Metazoa; phylum Chordata; class Mammalia; order Artiodactyla; family Phocoenidae; genus Phocoena; species Phocoena phocoena. The sequence continues at coordinate 1,986,943 of NC_089240.1, forward strand.
ATAGCTGATATCGTCCCTATAAATGAAAGTTCTCTCCACATTATGCTAAGCGAAATAAGACAGACAGAGACAAATACTGTATGGTATCACTTATATGTGGAATCTAAAAAATACAACTAGTATTAGTGAATAAAACAGAAACAGAAGCAGACTCACAGAGAATGAACTAGTGGTTCCCAGTGGGGAGAGGGAAGCGGGGAGGGGCAGGATAGGGGGAGGGGATTAAGAGGTACAAACTATGATGTAGAAAATAAGCTACAGGGATATATCGTACGGCACAGGGAATATACCCACTATTCTACAATAACTATAAATGGAGTATAACCTTGAAAAATGGTGAATGACTACATTGTACAACCTGTAACTTATATAATATTGTACATTAACTACACTTCAATAAAATAATAAAGTTCAATTTTAAAAAGTCCTCAAACATTTGAGCGAAGTAAATGCTTCAAATTCAGACTTAGAATTCAGCCATACAAATATTTCCATCACTCTCCCATAAAACATCTGGATTTGAGCAATGCACTCTCTTTGTGAAGTATCAAGACGTATTTCATGCAAAGATAATTTGAAGCAATGAGAACCGCTGTATGGCACTTCCTTACTTACCTCTACCTGCCATGGAAACAGGGCTCTGGTGCCTGGGCTGCTTCCCACGGTAAAACTGATCCCTTTGAGTCCTATCTCCTGGGGGTGGGGTGAGAACACTAAGTGAGATGTTTCTAAACTACATCTGGAATAGGTCAGATAGCTTAATAGTAATCAGATAGTATCTGACTATTACATCAACAGTAAAACAAAGAACCAAATTTAGCCATGACCATAAGCGCTGGTCAAAGGTAGCAGGGCACTTACATGGGCTCCCATGGGCTTCTCTAGAAGCCGACTGTATTGTAAATTCCCACTCCCTTTGAATCCTTGTGATTGAGAAGCTCACACGAGTGAAATTCTTTCACAAACTCAAAAAACTGGGTTAAAAGATGTATTCCAGGGGCTTCCCTGGTGGCGCAGTGGTTGAGAGTCCGCCTGCCGATGCAGGGGACACGGGTTCGTGCCCCGGTCTGGGAAGATCCCACATGCCGCGGAGCGGCTGGGCCCGTGAGCCATGGCCGCTGAGCCTGCGCGTCCGGAGCCTGTCCTCCGCAACGGGAGAGGCCACAACAGTGAGAGGCCCGCGTAACGCATAAAAAAAAAAAAAAAAAAAAAAAGATGTATTCCAGGGACTCTGAACAGTAATAGTAAGGTGGGATAAAATTAAATACCCAGTGGGTATTTATAATGCTGACTGAATTCCTGCAAGATAGTCTACAGAACAATAACAAAATTGAATATAGTTGTGTACACAAATGAATACGGGTAACCATGACCCTGGAGCAGGTCAAATGTAAGTGTGATTGCAAATCACACACCTTTAATGAGAAGGGTAGGTGAGGCCACATCTCAGCTCCATCTCCTATGGCTGTGTCCCCCTTCCTCAGGTAAATGGTGACTCCAACAGGTGCTTTTTCACCTGAAGAATGAGAATAATGGCAGAATCATTGAGGGTATTATGTGTGAATGATTTACTGGGGAGATGATAGACAGATAGAAAGATAGACAGACATATAGAAGGATGGATAGAGAGATAGGTAGGTAGACAGACAGACAGACATATAGAAGGATGGATGGATAGATAGGTAGACAGACAGACACAGACATATAGAGGATGGTTGGATATATAGGTAGACAGACAGACAGACAATCAGACATACAGAAGGATGGATGGATAGATACATGGATGGATGGATAGATAAACAGATAGAAGGATGGATGGAGAGAGAGACAGACAAATAGAGGATGGATGGATAGATAGATACATAGACAGATACATGGATGGATGGATGGAAAGATAGATACATCAGATAAATGACAGGTGATAGGTGGAGAGATAGATATGAACAGATGAAAGATTTACAGATTCGATAGATGGTAGATAGATGATAGAACAGATAAATGACTGGTGGATGGACAGATAACAGATACATAGATATGGATAGAGGAAAGATTGATAGATTTGATAGATGACAGTAGATAGATGATTGATAGATAGGAAACACTGGTAGATGACAGATAGCTACAATAATATGTATTACATATTATATGAATTTACGCTGATACCCACACCCATGCAGTTGAATTTCTCATGTAGAGTAACCCAGCAATTAGAGGATAGCCATTTCAAGTGAGTTAAAAATTGCAATTTCTGGGCTTCCCTGGTGGCACGGTGGTTAAGAATCTGCCTGCCAACGCAGGGGACACGGGTTCGAGCCCTGGTCCGGGAAGATCCCACATGCCGCGCAGCAACTAGGCCTGCGAGCCACAACTACTGAGCCCGTGAGCCACAACTACTGAGCCTGCGCTCTAGAGCCCGCGAGCCACAACTACTGAGCCCGTGCGCCACAACTACTGAAGCCCGCGTGCCTACAGCCCACGTTCCGCAACAAAAGAAGCCACCGCAATGAGAAGCCCGCACACCGCAACGAAGAGTAGCCCCCACTCGCCGCAACTAGAGAAAGCCCACGTGCAGCAATGAAGACCCAACGCAGCCAAAAATAAATCAATCAATTAAAGAAAAACTGCAATTTCTACATGTAAGTGTCATATATCAAATTAAGAAAACCTTATTCTTTAAAAATTCTCGGTTTGCTAGCACACTCACTTCAGAAAAACTGATGACCTTCCCCATAAATAGTAACAACACCTTTGCAAGGAACCCACAGCCCCTCTGCGAGAGGGTACTTCATTCCACCTCCTTTTGCGTCGCGCTTGCCTAGAGCAGATGACCACGTTCTTCTCATTTGCTCTTCAGGGGAAATGCACTTAGGCTGTTAATAAATGAACTCCAGCTTTCCACACTGAAAGCATCTGGAGGTCCAACGTGTTTGGAAAATTATTTTCAAGGCTGACCTCCCCCACGGCTGACAGCTTTGGCGGAGGCTGTGGTTAGGTGCCAGTCATTGCTCAACTGATACGCCAGATGGATGATGAACGGTGTGCTTTCCACCACGGGGAGAAGCAGTGACGTACATCTAAAGATGGAGCATTTGTTTCCAGTTTCTGCTGGTGACCTGCCTCGATCTCTCAGGCTTTTTAGAGCTTTCTGGTTCCGAGGCAGGGTCCAGGCAGGGCGGGGGTCCGGATAGGCAAGCATTGCCTGGATGGCCAGGATTCGGGAACCCCAGGGGCAACCTCAGGGCTCTACCCCCAGCACGTGTTAGGAAAGGATTTCCCGCTTCATGCTCTGCTGTGGACCTTCGTCCCCCCTCTTCAAACCTGCTGTGTATCTGAAGAAAATGAAAACACTAATTCAAAAAGATCCATGCACCCCCATGTTCACAGCAGCGCTATTTACAGTAGCCAAGATTTGGAAGCAAGCTAAGGGTCCATCGACAGAGGAACGGATAAAGAAGATGTGGTACCTATATACAATGGAATATTACTCAGTCATGAAAAGGAATGAGATCATGCCATTTGCAGCAACATGGATGGACCCAGAGATGATCATACTAGGTGAAATAAGTCAGACACAGAAAGACAAATATTCCATGTTACCACTTACATGTGGAATCTAAAAAGAAAATAAAACAAATGAATGACTATAACAAAACAGAAGCAGACTCACAGATACGGAGAACAAACTAGTGGTTCCCAGTGCAGAGAGAGAATGGGAGGAGGGGCAATAGAGGGGTAGGGGATTAAGAGGTACAAACTACTATGTATACAACAGATAAGCCATGAGGATATATTGTAGAACATGGGGAATACAGCCAATATTCTAAAATAACTACAAACCTTTAAAATAGTGAATGACTGTGCCGTGCACCCAAAATGAATATGATATTGTAAATCAACTATACCTCAATAAAAAAATTAAATAATAAATAAATAAAAGCAAAAAAAAAATCTAATCTTGACTGGATGGATTTTCAGACAAGGCTGAGTTCTGAAGGTGACAGTCTGCGAAGATTTCTTCTCCAAATCAGGTCACATTCCCCAGTTCTAGAGACAGAGACCTGCTATCTCTGGAGACACTGATTCAGGCTATGACAGGAAGAAGTCGTTACGATTTTGAGGGGTGATGTTTTTTTAATGACTACTCTGGAAGAGTGGGAATGTGGATGCATCGTGACCACCCGGTGAATGCCATTTCTTTGCTGGAAAGGAAACAAGCAGCGTTTGCTAGAATGAAAACGAACCTTGGGAGTTTTCCCTTTCAGAGTTTATAGATATCTCAGAGAGGTCCCAAGAGGTTAGAGGGACAAACTGGGGCCAGACGCCCAGCCAACGTTTCCCCCATTCATGGTGCCTCTCCAAGAGAAAATGAAGTTATCTTTTACAGTGGACGATTCGCCTTCATTATCCTGAGCCCTGGCGCATCCATCCTCTTCCATTTCTGTTCCGCTCTGCTCTCTCCTGGAAGGCAAGATGAAAGGGACCTTGGGACAAGCGCATGGGTCCAAAATGTGAGTTGGTCAGAAAAGCCAAACAAATATCAACTCTCCCAGAAAGAAGAGAAAATCTTTCACGGCCACTGAAACACGGCGGTGGAGATGCCTTCAAGATAACTAGCTTCTCCCAAAGTAGTATTACTCCCGTAGTAGTGTTAGTAAACATTCATACTAAAGAAATATGAACAAGTCCTAAGGGATTCTGACAGAACTTCAGGGGATGAACTGCATTTTCTTTTTTTTTTAATTTTCACATCGGGAACTTCCAGAATCTGTCCAGTTAGCATATTTGGACACACATGCAGCCTCTCCGTATGAATTCAAGATGCTGTGATTAAGCGTCATATGCTTTGCTCTCGTAACTTGACAAAAGACATTACATTACAGAGGATGGAACATTTAATGGAAACAGTGCAGAATCCCTTTTTATTAACTTTCCTATATGTTTTCATATCTCCAGATAATTTTCCCAGACACAGGTAATTTTCTTTCTTTCTTTTTTTTTTTTTTAGTAAGAAAGTGTTTCACTTATACCCTTAGGTCTCTCGTAAACTCCTTTGGTGATGAGAAAGAAACTTTCCATCATTAACGAAAAGCATATGCTGAGGTTTAGATGACATCAATCTGACGCCTGTAGAAAGATGGGACATCGGGAGTTCTGTGAAGTTAAAAACAAAAAAAAAAAAGAAAGAAAAGAGAAGAAGCCATACAGCTTACTCAGCACTGCGTTTCACACCAAGGGAAATGCATGGAAGAGGGTAGAAAGCCATCAATGAGAATGTCCTGTCATTCTATCAAGGGACGTGAAGAAATGCCAATAAGAATGCGGACAGCTTTCAGGGACGTTGTCATCTTTATGCCAGCAGCTTCACTCAAGGCGCACTCCGTCCATCTTAGATGCAGCGCTGGTGGCGTATCTTCACGAGAAGCGGCACCTCCAGCGTGAGTGTCCAGTTGTCCCTCCCAAACTCCATCCTCTCCACTCTTTCCAGTCTCCCCATCTGGCCCCTTCGTAACTCATGTCTTCACCGCAGACATCTCCTGCCTCTCCCACCACAGCTGTCCACCCACTCCTCTCTGCGTGAGGCATTTTCCTGACATTCTCTTCTGCCCTTTCTTCTCCTTTGCTTCCACCAACGTGACATAAAAATGCCAGATGTCAGGTGGGGCTGGGCATTTTTCAAAGGAAAAAAGAACTGGCAGGCGTCCTCAGACATTCCCGAGACCTCCCTCCTCCTTCCCTGAAGCTACTGTCCCCATCTTTCCCCTTCCTGTCCCCACCGAATGTTCTCAAACATGGACCACACTCATTTCTCTCCCGTTACATTGACTGCTCAGCCCAAGCCACCACTGCTGTGATGCTGCCCCGGGAAATACGGCACGACCTCCTTTCCAACCCAAGAACCCATTTTCAAGAACCCATCTTCTTGGAGCTGTTCACTGCTGTTTCTCCCCAGAAACCATTCCTCTCTGATCTCCACAACACCATATCCTCTTCTGCTCTCCGTACCTCTCTCACGGCGCTTCATCAGTCATCATTTTGGATAATTTCCTCTCCTCCATATTCCCCTACGGGTAAGAGCTCAAACCTCACCAGTATCATTTTTTTTTTTTCACGGTGATGGGGTTTCCTGTGCTTCAGAATACAGTTTAAATGGACTTTTCAAGTTAATTTTTATTGGAGTAGAGTTGATTTACAATGTTGTGTTAGTTTCAGGGGTACAGCAAAGCGAATCAGTTATACATACACATATATTCATTCTTTTTCAGATTCTTTTCCCGTATAGGTCATTACAGAGTATTGAGTAGAGTTCCCTGTGCTCTACAGTAGGCTCTCATTAGTTATCTGTTTTATATGTAGTAGTGTGTGTATGTCAGTTATTTGCAAATGAAGCAACTGATAAGGGATTAATCTCCAAAATATATAAAGAGCTCATGCAGCTCAATATCAAAAAAACAAACCACCCAATCCAAAAACGGGCAGAAGACCTAAAAAGACACAATGGAAAGAAGAAGAGAACGTAAAAAAAGAAGCTATGTAATATATATGTGTATAAGTGAATTATTTTACTGTACACCGGAAACTAGTACAACATTGTAAAACAAATATATCCCGCTAAACATTTTTTAAAAATTAAACAAAAACATAGATTTCCACTTGACCGTGGCTAACAAGTCCGTGAATGAGAAAAGGACACATCTGGGGAGCAACGGACAAGCAGAAAAAAGGATAATTTCATTTTGTATATCCATTAGCGGGTTGGGACCATTTAACTGTCCTCCCAGCCAACTCTTGTAGAAGCTGGAGTGGGAGGCTGCGGCTTGCTTGCAGCTGATCTAAGCGGCACTATCTCTACTGGGTGGAAATTACACTGGCTCCTCTGTGGTTTGTGAAAACAGGATGTGAGAGCATTTGGTAAGTCTTGGGACGCAGCTTCAGGGAGCTCTGGGGCCTCCAGCATCTACTCTGCATGCTGTCTATGGATGACAATTCACGCATTTCAATCTATTTCATTGATGTCTACCGATGCCTGGGTGTCCGGTTGGCAGTCATGGGTGAAGCAGCATCAAATGACAAGTCACGGGACTTCCCTGGTGGCGCGGTGGTTGACAGTCCGTCTGCCGATGCGGGGGACACGGGTTCGAGACCTGGTCTGGGAGGATCCCACATGCCGCGGAGCAACTAAGCCCGTGCGCCACAACTACTGAGCCCACGTGTCACAACTACTGAAGCCCGCGTGCCTAGAGCCTGTGCTCTGCAACAAGAGAAGCCACCGCAATGAGAGGCCCGCGCACTGCAACCAAGAGTAGCCCCTGCTCGCCGCAACTAGAGAAAGCCTGCGCGCAGCAACGAAGACCCAACGCAGCCAAACATAAATAAAGTTAAACCTTAAAAAAAAACAACAAAACAGTGCTCGCTTCGGCAGCACATACACTAAAAAAAAAAACAAAAAACAACAAAACAAAACATGGGTGCTTCCATTCTTCCCAGACTGACCCCTCCGTGCAAGATCGCCTCACACCCTAAGATGCTACCGGGAGATCTCCCTTCAGCTTTGTCTCATTCTCTTTACTTCTTATTCTTTTTAAAAGCCCTTGGGAGGGGAGTTCCCTGGTGGCCCAGAGGTTAGGATTCTGGGCTTTCACTGCCGAGGCTCAGGTTCCAACCGTGCTCAGGAAACCAAGATCCCGCAAGCTGAGCAATGCAGACAAAAAAAATTTTTTTAAATAAATAAAAACCCTTGGGAGAGACTGAAACTTAAGCAGGAAGTTAAGTTTCCCACTTAACCGTTCCTACTTTGCACACTGGGAATAGCTCATTTCTGTGTCCAGAGCAAAGAAACAGAAGGAGCCAGTGGTTGTGTATGTGTGCGTGTGTGTGTAAATGTATGTGGCGTGTGCATGAGTGCATGGAGAGACACTGGTGCACGGGGGAGACCATAGTACACAGCTATGCGTGAGGACTAACATGCAAACTGCAGCTCTGCCATTGGTTCTGGAGTACATTAATTAAGCCTTTTCAAAACGTTCCCTCTTCCTCTATAAAATGGAGATAAGACCTGTCACCAGTATTTGTTGTGAGATTTAAAAATAAAGCGTCAAGTCCTGGAAGAGACACATGGATTGCTGCTGGGGGAGTCTGGTGTGGCAGAGGTGTGGGGAAGAAGGACTCTGAGTTCTCCAGATATCAGGGCTCCCTCTTGCAAGTGGATGGCAGACAGTGAGATCCGAACCCAATTTGGGAAGGTCGTTCTGTACAGGATGCCGCCACGATGACTGCCGGGAGTCCTCCTGCAAACGCAACGGCGGTCAATACAAATATCACAATATCCTTGTAACGTAAGTCCCCCATGAATTTCTTCAACACAGCTAAATCCAGGTGGAGACAGAGACCACTCTCCTAACATGTGGGTTCATGAGAGGTTAACAAGCCAAAAAGAGGAAGAAAGGGAAAGAAAACCCGAATTTGGAAACTGGACATTATAACTTCTACCATCCTTTGCCATGGTCCCAGCTTGTGGAAAATTTTAAACCTTGTGACAGGGCTTCCCTGGTGGCGCAGTGGTTGAGAGTCCGCCTGCCGACGCAGGGGACGCGGGTTCGTGCCCCGGTCCGGGAAGATCCCACATGCCGCGGAGCGGCTGGGCCCGTGAGCCATGGCCGCTGAGCCTGCGCGTCCGGAGCCTGTGCTCCGCAGCGGGAGAGGCCACAGCGGTGAGAGGCCCGCGTACCGCAAAATAAATAAATAAATAAATAAAAATAAATTAAAAATTGTGATAAATAAGTCAACATGTGAGGTAACTATACAGTGTTCTTTACTTAGGGAATTGTTGAACTAATAATACAACTGAGAAGACGCTCCTCCAAGAAGCCTTTCAAAAGGCATCTAGAAGATCATAAAAGTCCAGCAAAACTCCAATGATTGCCCCAGACAGAAAGAAGAGAAAGAATGGAAGAGAAGGAGAAAGAATATTTGGACAACTAACAGTTGAAAATCTCCCCCGAACTGAAGAAACACAGAAAAGGTTAGATCCAACCAACCCAAGAGGGTCTAACCATCCTTAAATCCCATACGGCTCATCTAATCAATTCCTAACCAGGAGGCTATCAAGCGAATATAACCAGAAGCAATGTTGCTAGAAAGATAAGAGTCATGAAAGGAAGGACGCTTTGTCACCTTATGCTCTCAGATGTTCAGAATCTAGGGGAGGGCTCTGTTCCGTCGTGTGGCCCTGACACGGGATGTTGAGAGCCCAGAGTGTGCCATGTAAACAGTGACCATCGCTATCAAGAAAATCCAAGTTGTGCTCTAAAGAGTGTGACCCAAACAACTCCAGCGAGAGACAGGAAGCACATTCTAGGGACAGGGAAGTCCACCTTCGTCTGGACTGCTCTTTAGGACGGAGCTGAATTTATAACAAAGTCTACAAAACGTGAACTTCACAACAAACCCAACCGTAGTCCAACCCCAGAGTAGAATGTCTCACCAGCTGTATCATCACATCAGATGGGCTGCCTTGGAAATAAGTGATTCTGGAAATTTTCACACAGAGCTGGACAACCCTTGCTCTGACCCTTGGAAACTGACCATGGGATGCTTGGACCATGAGTTGGTATCCATTTGGAGGAAACTCTGAGTGACCGGCTAAGGGGAGCTGGGCTGTTTTCTATGTCATGCAGAACCTTGGCCCAGCTCACGCACTCAGATTTACAACTCATTTTTAAATATTTCCTTTTAACAAATTATAGACTATGCAATATTTCAAGAAGCAAATGCAAACACATTGAGGTAGGCAAGGAAAAAAAAAACCTCTTGGAAAGATAAATCCCAAACCCAGCCTTTTATGTATGAGTAATTCACTTCAAACAGTACCAGTCAAGTGGGAAACTAGGGATATTCTGAGATCATCTGAGGATAGAGCATGCTTGGCTTTTACGAGGTTGGGTTGTTTTGAAAGAAAGAAGAGGGTTTTGTTTAAAACATCCGGATAATTACAGCTGATCAGAATTTACTATGTGTGATTTTGTTAACAGATAATGAAATGTTTACTTTCTCCATGTGTGTTTTTAAGCAGACTTTAGTTTCTAGAAACCTCAGATCTAGAAGGGAAGATAGCTGTGGGGTTTATTCACCTGTGAATTAAAAACCTGTTGCCTTAGCAACCTGAACTACCCCGTGGCAGATGTGTTCTGTTCCTTAAGTGGTACTTCACATGGTTTGATTTTGCTGTCAGTCAACTTGTTTGGGGTTTTAAAGAGGTCATCTCAGTTCCAGAAGGTTGAAGAGAAACAGTCTTGGTGTTCTCTGTATGTACAACCGGGATGAATGTATCAAGCTTGCCGATGCGCTTTTGCAGCAAACGTAAGTTCTATGGTGCTTCTACGATGAGATTATACTCACCAAAGAGTTAGGAAACCCAAGGTGAAAACGACCCAAGCTTGTAAACGTCATCCCTTTCTCCTGGCTTCAAGACAGCAACTCCTTTGCTATATGATCCAGTAATCCCACTCCTGGGCATACATCCGGGGAAAAGTCTAATTTGAAAAGATACATGCACCCCAATATTCATAGCAGCACTATTTACAAGAGCCAGGACGTGGAAGCAACCTAAATGTCCAGCGACAGAGGAATGGATAAAGAAGATGTGGTCTATATATACAGTGTTTGAAATTACATTAAGAAAAGCCTCTGAAATGAACACCAGGTTAAACGCTGGACTCCAAGGAAAGGCGTCCAGTCACCCCGCCCTCATCTTTCCTGTGTTCATATCCACGGGGCATCTCAGATCTGAGTCTGTGACCAAGGTTTATCACTTTACAATAGAATTCTAACACCTCTGAAAAGTCGTCGACCCAGGCCCCCTAAAAACATGCATTCAGAGATGAAATAAAACAGAGGTAGAGCACGTGGAACTCCAAGTGGGTGAGGACCCAGAGACACCAAGTTGAAGATTAAAAAAGAAGGGAGAGAAGAGCACACTGCATGTGCAGAAGGACGGATAAGGCAGTTACCCCGCACAGCCAGCCACCCCGTAGAGAAAAGAGGGACCCCGTGGTCCTGGTGGGGTAACTCACACCCCCACCCTGAAGGCAGTCCGCCTCGCCTGAGCGGTTCAGCTACAAGAAGCTATGACACCGACTAGGATAAATAACGGAGTTGGTCCGAAGGTCAGGGAGCTCTGAAGAGGTGACTGCAAGACAGAACACCCAGGGCACCCACCTCTGGAAGAGAAAACACCCTCCCCTGCATCCGGGAGACGAAGGCTCTGGTGCCGGCGTCGACCTGTGGCAGCAGAAGCAAGGCTCCAGGAGGAGGAAAATGGCAAGCGGGATGCAAAGGGAGTCCGTGTCGGGCTCTGGCAGAGGTAGACTGACATCTTGAGACTCTGCCCTGAAAGTCCGCGGCGGGTCCGGAGAGATGCTGGGTCACCTTTGTTTGCCGGCACTTGGACGGGTTGCTTTTCCGTCTGTCATCCTGAGTCGCTCTGTGCCTGTGTGTGTGTGTGTCTGTGTCTGTGTGTGTGTGTGTGTATGTGTGTGTGTGATGGACAGAGCTTCTTGACTGATTGTGTGTCCGAACTCCTGTCTCTTCCCTTGTGAGCCTTGGTCAGTGTTCTGAAACAGGGATGTCTTCAGAATCACTGTCCACGGAGCCCTGGCTTCGGTAGGACAGACAGACACCCGAGGGCTACAGGTGGTTCTGGACCTCGTCGACAAGAAGCTCACGGTGGTCCCTACATATGCCCCCAAATTAATGGGGTCCTTCATGTCCCTCCAAGCTCGCTCCACAATCCTGTATCTCAAAAGCCTCCAGCGACTTTCTTCTCCTCCCTGTGCCCTTCAGCCCAAAGTTAGAAACTGTGTCCTGGAGAAATGTCCCCAGACCTCCTGTGTCGTGTGTTGAGTCCACGCTCTGTAACTGGTCCTGCGTTAAATCTCATCCTCTGGGACACCTGGGTGGGACACCTCCACCAGCCTCTGACAGGTGCCTGCCTAAATCCTTTCCTTCCTCAGGGACCTGTGGCTTACAACTCAATTCGGTGTTCACTTCTGTCCGTTTTAATCCCAGCCTCACACGCCACCATCGTGCAAAAAGGTGCGTGGGTCAGTGAAATTCAGGAAGAAAGGAAAGCCTGACTGATAAAATGGGCCAAATGTTCCCTGTCGCTTCCACCTTTTTCATTTGGCCAAAGTTTCCTAATTGAACACCATTGCCGTTCCTCAAATAGGAAGCGTCACTTTCCTTGACCTCCACGCACATTAGGAGGCTTGCATCCAAAGTACAGAGACACCTCCAGGGGTGTTTCTTGCTGAAAAGCACAGCTCAGCCTGACGACCCGTGGTCGCTGTGACCTTAAGAGGTTTCCTTAATGGGCTTTCCAGGTTTTCGCAGCTCATTTTCTGACCCTTCACCACCCCCAAAGGTGAAGGTCGGTCATCAAAGAATGAATGTCATAAAGCAGATGTCGTGAAGCAGGCATCTGTAGTGGTAACAGACCGGGTGCTTTATGCTTTTCACGGCGTGGGAACCTCGCTCTACGAAGACCCCAGTAGGGATGTGGCAAGTGTACGTTCTCGAGTCAGCTGGAAGGCTGCTCATTTTCTCACACTCTGGGCTCAGTACGTACCCCTTGAAGGAGGGGGCGGTGCTCTGGGGAGAAAAGGAGGGTCTCTCTCCTTTCACTCCCCAGAGAAGTTCACCTGAAATGTGCACACACACAGATTTCTCACCTTCCCAGGGTCGACTTGTAGTCTTCAGCTCCCAGTCTGACCACGGGGCATAATAAACTGACAATTACATAATCCCGTTCTGGGTTAAACTATAGGAGCATTTGGTTGCCTCAAATAATTAGTCTTCACCAGCAGCTTCACATCTAGAGCAAATCAGCTAGAGATGCAGAGCGGGTTTAAAATTGAAATCACCACGGAATAAGATGTTGTGAAAGTGGACGATGCTTGGCGACAGCCAGATGTCTCTGTGAGATGCACCAGGTACTTAATCTTAAGAGAATTAGTAGCAGGTGAGCATCAGGCTCAGAGAGGACAAAAGTAAAAACAATAAACCTGAAAACTACAGGCAACTTGGAATAAGGATAAGGATCCCAGTGGTGACTCCAAGATGCTCAGGAATCTGGACTTCTTTGATCTTTCTGCTCTAACACTCCAACATGTTGACTTCCATCCTCAAGCTTGCCATGTGGCTCAAGATGGATGCTGAAGCTCCAGCCATTGTGTCTACATCCCTGGAAGCAGAAATGAGGGAGCAGTGTGGAATCAAAGGGTCTACCTTCTGGGACTTCCTTGGCTGCCCAGTGGTTAAGACTCTGCACTTCCACGGCAGGGGGCCAGGGTTCGATCCCTGGTCAGGGAACTAAGATGCTGCGTGCCGTGCAGCCCTGCCAAAAATTAAAAACAAACCGAACCAAACAAAACAACGCCCAAAGGGCCTACCTCCCAACTCAATATTCTCAGCAGCCTTCCTAAATGTCCCACAATGCTCCTACCTAAAATCCTATGAACTCAGTCACATGGCCACACCTAGTTGAATGAGAGGCTAGCAGACGTAATTTGTACACTAATCTGGGGACATTATCACCCTCTTCAAAAGGCAAAAAACCTTGAGCTCAACTGAGAATGGGCTTCAGTTATCAACCAGCGGTTTCTGCTCAGAATGTCACAAAATAACTCACGTCAGGGCAGGTTAGAGATGGGGCCAACTGAGATTTATGAGCCCCAAATGCCAGCTTCTGGAAGACCAACATGCTCCCTTCCACTTGTAGCCCCAAACAAGCCAAGCGCTCGCTCTGCACTTTGGGGTCCTGGCCACTTCTCCCTTCTCATGACACAGTACACCCCTGCGACCCGTGTCTGCTGGAGGTTAGACTCTGAAATGGGTGGGCAGGGTGGTGCTTCCCTGGAAGCTCCAGGGGAGAGTCTGTCCTCCTGTCTCCTCCAGCTCTTAGGGGCCACCTCCGTGGCTTGGTTCAGGCTCATGGCCCCTTTGTCCATCTTCAAAACCAGGAGCACACACTCTTCCGATCTCTCTCTGTCTCTGTCTCTCTGTCTCTCAATCTCTCCCCCCATCTCCTTCTCTAACTCCACCCTCCTGCTTGCCTCTTACTAGGACCCTTGTCAAGACATACAGGGACCACCTGAGTACCCCAGGGTCAGTTCCCCATCTCAAGACCCTTAATCACTCCCGCAATGTCCCTTTTGCCACATAAGCTAACATACTCATGAGTTCCGAGCATTCGAGAACGGACATCTGGGGAGATGGGGGCTTGATTCAGCCAACCACACCCACTTTAGGATTCTGAATAAAATAACAGAAGTAGAACAGCTGTTTCCAAGAGATACCAGCTGTTCTGGTGACTGTTACCTGAGTGTTTCAGCGGATGGATTTTAAAGCATCGTGATATTTCACAGCATTAGGCTTGTCCTCCGTTTGACACCATCACATGTGGGAACACATTCACGGGACAGTGTTTCAACGTGCTGCGTGTTCAAAGAATTCACCGCCGTCACACGTTCGCATCAAGATTTAGGATACCGTGTGAACACACGCTGCAAAAATCAAAATCGTTATTTACCCTCCACAAGGGCACGTGTTTGACGATTGAGTTGCATTTCACTTCAAAGAGAAAGTCAAGCGGAGAAGATTTGTTTTTGACATAAATGGGTGCTGAGTACAGCAGAAGTTGAGAAAGCTTGTACGTACGGAAAGTATCAGGCTGACTCTTAGATTGTGGTTAAAATTCACGGTAATGAACACAGCAACGAGTTATTTCACTCATGATATAGATCATTACGTTAATACAGATCGAATTGGCAAGATAACTATGCAGGGAGCGCCCTCGCCCCTTTTCCAGGTGAGGACACAGTGAGAAGACGCCGTCCAGGAACCAGGAACTGCGTCCTCACCAGACACAGAACCTGCCTCACCGGGATCTTGGATGTTCAGCTTCCAGAACTGTGAGAAAGAAATGTCTGCTGTTTATGAGACCCCCAGTCTGTGATATTCTGTGACGGCAGCCTGAACAGACTAAGACGGGGGCCTTGTGGAGGGTGGACAAGGCAGGATGCAGGATGCAAGGCGGCTGATCTGGGGAGTCCACGTGAGCTCAAACTGAGGGCACTTCGTAGAGAGGAAACTTTTGTGAACTTCACAGCCTACCCTGGGAACTCTGACGCCTGGTCTCAGCAAATACCTGACATCCGCTCAGTCTAAAAAGACTTTTCTCAGGGAACCTCCTACACTGCTGGTGGGAATGTCAACTAGTGCAGCCACTATGGAGAACAGGATGGAGGTTCCTTCAAACACGAAAAATAGGGCTTCCCTGGTGGCGCAGTGGTTGAGAGTCCACCTGCTGATGCAGGGGACACGGGTTCATGCCCCAGTCCGGGAAGATCCCACATGCCGCGGAGCGGCTGGGCCCGTGAGCCATGGCCGCTGAGCCTGCGTGTCCGGAGCCTGTGCTCCGCAACGGGAGAGGCCACAGCAGTGAGAGGCACGCGTACCGCAAAAAAACCCAAAAACAAACAAAAAAACGAAAAATAGAGCTCCCATACGATCCAGCAATCCCACTCCTGGGCATATACCCTGAGAAAACCGTAACTCAAAAAGACACATGCGCCCCAATGTTCACTGCAGCACTATTTACAATAGCCAGGACACAGAAGCAACCTAAGTGTCCATCGACAGATGAATGGATAAAGAAGCTGTGGCACGTATATACAATGGAATATTACTCAGCCATAAAAAGGAACGAAACAGTTATTTGTAGTGAGGTGGATGGACCTAGAGTCTGTCATACAGAGTGAAGTAAGTCAGAAAGAGAAAAACAAATACCGTATGCTAACACATACATACGGAATCTAAAAAAAAATGGTTCTGAAGAACCTAGGGGCAGGACAGGAATAAAGACACAGACCTACTAGAGAATGGACTTGAGGACACGGGGAGGGGTAAGGGTAAACTGGGACGAAGTGAGAGAGTGACATGGACATATACACACTACCAAATGTAAAAGAGATAGCTAGTGGGAAGCAGCCGCATAGCACAGGGAGATCAGCTCGGTGCTTTGTGACCACCTAGAGGGGTGGGATAGGGAGGGTGGGAGGGAGGGAGACGCAAGAGGGAGGGGATATGGGGATATATGTATACGAATAGCTGATTCACTTTGTTATACAGCAGAAACTAACACACCATTGTAAAGCAATTATACTCCAATAAAGATGTAAAAAATTACTTTTAACATGAAAAATAGATGTGGGGTGTGTGTGTGTGTGTGTGTGTGTGTGAAATGGAATATTACTCAGCCATGGAAAAGAATGACATAATGCCATTTGCAGCAACATGGTTGGACCTAGAGATCATCGTACCAACTGAAGTAAGTCAGACAAAGACAAATATCATATGATATCACTCATACGTGGAATCTGATTTTTTAAAAATGCTATAAATGAACTTATTTACAAAACAGAAACAGACTCACAGACTTTGAAAACAAACTTATGGTTACCAAAGGGGGAAGCGGGGGGCAGGGATAAATTAGGAGCTTGGGATTAACATACACACACTACTATATATAAAATAGGTAAACAGCGAGGACCTACTGTATAGCACAGGGAACCCTACTCAGTACTCAATACTCTGTAATAACCCATATGGGAAAACAATCTGAAAAGGAATGAATGTATGTATAACTGAATCACTTTGCTGTACACCTGAAACTAAAACAACATTGTAAACCAACTATACTCCAATAAAATTTTAAAAAATGAAATGACTTTAGTATGGATTTTGACCAAATCTCGCTTTCTTACACGAACAAGATAACGGCATTGAAACGCAGAATGATGAGAGAGAAAGACAGACAGCGGGCATTGGCTCTTCCTAATATTTAAAGACACGTCCCTAAGCTCTTGAGAGACAGGGGAACCCGTGAAGTCACCAGCGTCCTGGGATGGGCACCGTTTTCATCTCCAACTCACGCCTAAGGGAACAGAAGCCCAGAGAAATTGGGGAACGAGGCCAAGTTTCCACAAGCAGTAAGTGGAGACATCCTTAGAAGAACGGGGTCTATAATATGGCAAAGACAGTGGGACAATTATTATTAACAATCCCACAGACTGCGGGGAACAGGGATTTTTCTGTTCCTTAATAGCGACTTTCATTGTCCAGCGTTTAAATTATCAGTGGAATTTCCATCGGACTGTGTGTATCTTTGATGAACATGGCCTGTGGGTATGAAGAGCCACATCTGAGCAGCAAATAAAGTAAGATGTGTTTATTGCAACCGATGTTATGAAGTTCTCGGAAGGAAAATACTATAAGGCTGGGGCTAGAGAAAAACAAACTGAGCACAGTCCTTCTGATTTAAGAGTATCCCGTTTTTGCGGTAACATAGCAATGCTCTTACACACTCTGGATGGCTCTCTCTGCCTCTCTCGTATTTAATGAGATTGGACGAGGCATCTTAAACCGCTCATCTGCAATCTACACACGGGTGGCTTTTAAAGAATTGGGCGAAACTGTGCCGTCGTGTCGCGGTAAGGTCTGTGCACCTCAGCCAACACAAGCACGCGTCAGGTGTGAGAAGAAGCAGGCAGGTGCAAACACCTTTACCCTTCCGAGAACGTGTAACATGCAAATGCAGACACGGCGATTCCTCGAAAGGCCTGTAAAATGCCATTTAACATAAACACACTGAGAATATGTTTTAAAGGTAGCAAAACGCAGCACAGATGGAAGAAAGAACCCAGAGAACGTGAGGAACAGAGAAAGCCAGTCTGGGTGGATCACAGAAAAGAGGAACTTACGATATTTGTATTCAACAGCAAGAGTTTGGAAACGGTCCGAAACCCTGGGACCACTGCCTAAAATTTTCCACTTTCCTCAGCCAGACTAGAAACTGCATTAAAAAAAAAAAAAAAAAAAAAACCGTGAAGGTTTTTGCACCAAGAAAAATACATCCATCCGTTGTAGCATCTCATGAACTAAGGCAGAATGGAAAAACCAGAACCAAGCCGTGCTCCTAAGGTGATGCCCAAATGCAAAGGAAACGGGCCAGGGGTTGGAGGTGGGAGTTCAGATTTCCGAGGAGTGTCAAATTCTGGCCCTCGTTTGAGCTGCAATGAGGTGACTGACTACCTCTGAATCTCCCACAGGTTGGGCCTTTCCAACTCAACAGCACCAAATCCCTGAAAGACATTATTTCAAGCACGGCTTTACAGCCAAGTAAGTTGAGAAGCCAAAAAGCAGTATCATTTCTGGGGCACTGAGACGGTGCCTAGATAAGTTGCTAGAGCTGCCGTAATAAAGTAGCACAGAAAAGGAGGCTTAAATAACATCAACATTTATTTCTCCCCGCCCTGGAGGCTGGAGTCTGAGATCCAGGTGTGGGCAGGGCTGGTCCCTCCTGAGGCCTCTCTCCTGGGCGTGTAGACGGCCGTCTCCTCCCTGTGTCCTCACGGGGTCGCCCCTCTCTGCGCGTCTGTGTCCTGAACTCCTCTTCTTGTAAGGACACCAGTCCTGTGGGATCGGGACCCACCCCAATGACCTCATTTTACCTTCCTCACGTCTTTAAAGACCCTGTTTCCAAATACAGCCCGCTTCCAAGGTCCTGGGGGTGAGAACTTCAACATGTGGATCTTGATGGGGCACCATTAGCCCATAACAGTGTCCCGACAAAGCGCTTGGTGCCGCCAACAGTCTGTATGTCACTGGTTTTTGCTTAGCATCTTTTTATGGAGCACGGGGATGCAGGCACCATCCACGGGCTTCAGACAACACGGCAGGAAAGAGGGGACAGTTCAGGTCAGCAAGCTCAGGTCATGAAGAACTTTCCATGCGACGCCTGACCGTTGTGATTTATCCTCTAGATCAGAGGCCGACCCACTATAGTGCATGGGCCGAATCTGGGCCACCATCTGTTTCTCATAAAAAAGTTTTATTGGCACAGAGCTACGCCGGTTCCTTGACATATTTTCTATGGCTGCTTTTGCAATAAAGTGGCAGAGTCGAGGAGCTGCCATGGAAGCCAGATACCCTGCAAAGCCTGAGATACAATTACTCCCCGACCAGTTCCAAAAAAAAAAAATTAAAATATGCCGATCCCTGCTCTGAATGACGTGGAGCGATGGAAAGGATTTTACTGAAGAGAATGATACACGCACGTTTACAGTTTTACAATCATTCAAGGAGTCCTGTAGGGATTTGGACCAGAGGGAATTGACAGATGCAGTAGGATCCCAAGGGAGACGGGGCATGGGGATGAAAGATGCGGATACGTGTGTCTCTCAGGGACACATGGGGAAGCAGCGCCTGGTCCCGACAGCCTGAAATGTGCATCAAGACACAGGTGGTAAGCCTGTCTTCTGAGAGAGAAAATGGTGGGATGAGGCATGTTTGGAAATGTTTACAGGGCTCAGCCTACGAGTTAAGAGGTAAGAACGGCATGTGAAGGGAGATTCTGGTGCCACCTACATACCTGGCAGGGTGGGACAGCACCGCTCAGTAGGTGACTGTCTCCGCGGGGACCTGAGCCCAGGTGTAGCCTTGGAGAACGTGGTCTTAGAGGCTGAGCCAGGCTTGCGGACTGCGGGGCTGGTGCCCGCCAGGGGGCCTCAAAGCAAAGCTGCTTTGCATCGGCCACTGTTAACAGGAGTGGCTGATGTGTTTCCAATGTCTATTGGGGTTTAAAATGCAGAACTCCCTACCCTGCGCCAGCCGTCCAAGCATGAATGATTTGATGAGTGCAGATGATCGATGTAGAGGGTGTAGACCTCGGTGTGAACTGTCTTCTCTTGGAAGATGAGGTTGGTTGAGACCGATCTGCTCCTTCCGAGTCACCCAGCTGTGTATCAGGGTCCTGGCTCACCAGAAGGAAGTGACTTTTAAAGCCGAGTGACAGAAATCCACTGGACGAATAAAAATACCTCTCAAATCCCAGGGGAAAGACTCCTGAAGTGGCATCAGCTGCCCTCTCGTGGACACAGTTTGAACAAAAAAGATCCCGTGGGCCTGTGACACAAAATACTTTTTCAATTGTGGACGGGTTGTTTCCGGAATAAAGAGAGAAGAGAAATGTGCAAATGTTTCTTGTTAATTTATACAGTTGTTTAATCATCCACAAAACCACACAGCAATGTCAGCACATATTCTGTATACAGACGGCTGGTAGGGCTGCAGTTCAAATGACCATAAAGTAAACTATTTCTTCCCTTTTGCAAAGATTAGGCAGTGATAAGTTTTTTTTTTTTTTTTTTTAATGTTCAAATTGGCCACGTTTAAATCTGTTGGGTGTGCTTATCTTTGGAGAGTTTTGCAAGATCCACTAGCGTCAGCATGTAACATAATCCACCGGCAACCACAGAATCACGCCTGGTATTTCTACACAGTTTTACAATGTCGGCGCAAAGGCCCCTGAGGGCAACAGGTAGGAGGGGCAGCGTTTTCCGTACCTTCTTCTGCTTGGTTACAGCACTTTCTTTTTTTATTCCTGGTTCCACAAGCACTTTTCAGAATGGAACAAGTATGTGGCAATACTTCACTGCTGGATCCATGAAGCCAGGCGGATCTGAGCCCACTTAGAGAGCCAGGGACTTTCCACAGTGCAGGGAGGAGCTGCTCAGAAGCATGGCGAGTAAGTGAAAGATGTCCCTGCTGTGTGTCATCCTTTCTGGTCCCGGTGGGTGACAGGGAAGAGACAAAAGGCAGCATATTCTAAAGGGTCCTCGCTGTGTTCATCAGGTCCCACAGTCCTTGACAGGGACAACTGTACCCCAGAGGACACCTGGCAATATCTGGAGACATTATGGTTGCCATAACTTGGGGGTAGGGGTGCAACTGGCATCTGGTGGGTGGAGACCAGGGATGCTACTTAACACCGTTCAAGTACAGAAGACACCCCACCCCAGAATGGTACAGACCCAAATGTCAGGGCTGCTGATGCCAAGAAACCCCACGTTAGCATGGGAGATTCTATCTGTCTACCCATTCATCTATACATCCATCCATCCGTCCATCCGTCCATCCGTCCGTCCGTCCGTCCGTCCGTCCATCCATCCATCCACCCATCCATCTACCCATCCGTCCATCCATCCGTCCATCCATCCATCCATATGTCCATCCATCCATCCATCCGTCCGTCCATCCATCCATCCGTCCGTCCGTTCGTCCGTCCGTCCGTCCATCCATCCATCCATCCACCCATCCATCTACCCATCCGTCCATCCATCCATCCATCCGTCCATCCATCCATCCATATGTCCATCCATCCATCCATCCGTCCGTCCACCCATCCATCCGTCCGTCCGTCCGTCCGTCCGTCCATCCATCCATCCACCCATCCATCTACCCATCCGTCCATCCATCCATCCGTCCGTCCATCCATCCATCCGTCCGTCCGTTCGTCCGTCCGTCCGTCCATCCATCCATCCATCCACCCATCCATCTACCCATCTGTCCATCCATCCATCCATCCACCCATCCATCCATCCATATGTCCATCCATCCATCCATCCGTCCGTCCATCCATCCATCCATCCGTCCATCCATCCATCCGTCCGTCCATCCATCCATCCGTCCGTCCGTCCGTCCGTCCGTCCATCCATCCATCCATCCACCCATCCATCTACCCATCTGTCCATCCATCCATCCATCCGTCCATCCATCCATCCATATGTCCATCCATCCATCCATCCGTCCGTCCATCCATCCATCCATCCGTCCATCCATCCGTCCGTCCGTCCATCCATCCATCCGTCCGTCCATCCATCCATATGTCCATCCATCCATCCATCCGTCCGTCCATCCATCCATCCGTCCGTCCGTCCGTCCATCCATCCATCCATCTACCCATCCATCCATCCAAGCTTATCTGCCTATCATCTATCTATCTATCCACCCATCTATCTGAACTCAGACTAATACACATGGTATTGAGGGCGGAAAGCCGATGTCTCTATTCATGAAAACAAGAATAGTGGGACAGTAGGCAAGACTGGGGAGTGTGGGCAAGCAGAGTGGAGCCCAGAGAGCAGCCCCATGGAGCTCTGGAAGGGCCCCCCACCTACTGGGGCATAGAAACCCTGGTCCCAAGTTCCCCAGTCCATAAGTGTTGGATTCAGACCGATCAACTTCCCTTTATCACCTAATAAATACGCCATTAGGCCACCACAATTTGAGTCAAGGATTCTCAGAACAGGATAAAGAACAGCTACCTGCTACACTGAGGATCTTTGTAGACTTTCCCGGGACTGAGCACTTTCCAGGGATGTGGAGACTTTAGTTTTAAAACCATGAACTTCTCAGGTAGGCTGGGACGACCTGGTCACCCTAATTCCTGGGGTGGGGGAATAATCAAATAAGTAAAGAGCTGTGAGAAGCAAAATTTGTCTAAGTCGTAACTTGCTCAGGGAAACACCATTGCCCGGAGTAGGGGACAGGCAGGGGCTTGAAAAAAGGAGGGCTGTCAAGGAACACCAGATGTAAAAAGATGGATCAGGCCATGTGTATTTCGCAAATATGATTCTATTATCATTTCCCGCCAGAGTTAAACGTTTCCTTTAAATAGACCCACCTATTCTCCAGGGTGGCTTCAGAGGACTTCACTGGAAAGCAACTGAATTCGTCAAACAGAAAATATGAACAAAACTTAATTCTGCAGTATTTTAGGAAACAAGGGATCATTATCTGACGTTTCAAATTTAAATCCCAATAGATATTAGGCCGTCCAAAGATAAGAATAAAGAGAATGTGCTTAAAATCCCAAACTCAGGTATACTCACGGGCTTCCTGTCTTGCGTTTGTCACCCTTCTGACTATAGGACACAATTAGCCTGCGACTGAAACCGTATTTCCAAGATCTGTGGAGATCTGCCATCTCTGCACCGAGCGCAGCCCAAGAGCTTCAACCTAATTCTTTCCACTGAGCCAACAAAATAAAGTATCTGCAAAGCACGATGGGCACTGGCGAGTGGCGAAGGTATACAAGATGTGAATGGCCTTCACGGGGGAGTCAGCTCCGGGAAGAGGAAAAGCTCACACACATTCTACAGATAAATGGGTTCACTCTGCACTGAATCCATGAATTAAATTCTCAGATAACCCCAGGGCCTCCTTTCCCGAGAAGTTGAAAACCACCGTCATCGCAATTACCATTATCCCAACAAGGAACGGAGTACATTTAGATGATCCAGGTTTTGTGCAGGCTTGAAGCTTACAGAATTTGGGGGGTATCGACGGAAGAAATGCACAGCCTAAAAGCTGTGAGTTATGTTTTATTCGGGGACCTGACTGAGGACTACAGCCCAGGAGACAGACTCTCAGAGCTCTGAGAGTAGGCTCCAAAGAGCTCAGGGAAGAGCCTGGGTATATAGGAGTTTTTGCTGAAAAAAGCCCCCCAAAAACACGTGCAGTTGGACATCATAGTTACCGCTAATCACAAAAAACCAGACATCTCAGGTTAATGAGTTTCGCGCTTCTCTATGCATGGGAAGACGCGAGAGTCTGGGCTCACTGAAATCATTCCTTGGATGTGCACCTCATCTATCTAGGGCCAGGACACCGTTTTCCTCCATCCGAGAGCGCACCACTGGGGCCAGCTGCAGTGTGATGGCTTGATGGCAGGAAACATTCACTGTTTATCAGAGTGGCAGGTGGTATTCTTTGTCCACAGTGGTCGTTTGAAAAAACAATTCAAACATATCCTCTATTTGGAAACTGAAAATAGAGTCGTCATAGGATCCAGCAATCCCACTCCTGGGCACATATCCAGATGAAACTCTAATTCAGAGAGATCCACGCACCCCCATGTTCATGGCAGCACTGTTTACAGTAGCCAGGACGTGGAAGCAACCTAAGTGTCCATCCACAAGTGGATGGTTAAAGAAGACGTGGTACGTAAATACAATGGAATATTACTCAGCCGTAAAAAAGAATGAAATCATGCCATTGGCAGCAACATGGATGGACGTGGAGGGCGTGGTGCTCAAACAAGTCAAAGACAAATACTGTACGATCTCACTTGTACATGGAATCTAAAAACTACAACAAACTCGTGAATATAATGAAACAGAGGCAGACTCACACATATAGAGAACAAACGAGTGGTTCCCAGCGGGGAGAGGGGAGGGGGGAGGGGAGTAAGAGGTACAAACTATGATGTAGAAAACAAATAAGCTACAGGGATCTGTTGTACAGCACAGGGAACACAGCCAATATTTTGTAATAATTGTAAGGAGAAAGCAACCTTCAAAAAGTATGTAAAATTTAATAAAAATGATTAAAATAAAAAGTGAAGTATTCAAGCACATTTAGCACACTCCCAGTATTGTTCCCTCACCACCTCTTCCTGGTTCCAGAACGTTCTCATCCCCCCAAAGGAGACCCCGTCCCCGGGAGCCGTCACTCCCCGTTCCCCTGCCCCTGGCACCACAAACCCACTTCCTGTGTCTGTGGATTGGTCTGTTCTGGACGTTCCCTGTCAATGGAATCGCACACTGTGTGTCCTTCTGGGTCTGGCTTCTCTCACTGAGCATCGTGGATTTGAAGCTCACCCACACATGGGAACATAGATCCGAGCGTCATTCTTTCTTTTTAAGGGGCTTCGTAGGGAAAGGGGCGCTGGCTGCTCTGAGCCTTCCAGGGGAGTGTCTCTGGATCCCTCTGTGGACCTATCGTCCCCACATGGCTTGACTTAACGTGGATGGTGAAAAGACTCTCATCTCCACTTTGGAACCGTGGATTCACGTCTCCACCCACTCATGACAATTAACAGAAAGGAGGAAGCTCTCGTCAGATCATAGAACACTCTGCTCCTTTCCCCTAAATATATCTGGAGGTTTGAATTGGTTTCAGCACATCGTTACATGTTTCCCTTACACACACCCATCTGTTATCTGCATATCTTCCCTTAACCTGCCACATAATAAATTATATGACTCTTGAAAACTTAGGAAACAGAGGGAAGCACATGTGTGAAGCCTGATTTTGCATTACGTATTGCTGGGAAGGGAGATGTTGGAAACCAACCGAACCAACAGACTTGCAGTCTTCCGAGGTTAAGGGAAGAGTGGGAAAATACATGCAATATCTTCCCCCGGTGATGATCTGATTCCCAGAGGGTTTATAAGAACATACAGAGAGAAGCTCAGAAACGTGAGGAATTTCTCTAAGGATGTCAAGGCAGGTGTCTGGAGTTGTGATAATACTAAGATTCTGTGTCTACACAGAAAAGCAAGGAGGAAAATGCAATGTTTTCACTCTCTTTTCTCTCGGATTTCGTTATCCTACTTTGGAGGAAATTAACCACGTTTTAGGGAAAAAAAATATTTCCAAAAATAGGGGCCACGAATGGCTATCTGTGCCTTCAGCGCTGCCCTGAAGATGAGCGGCAATGCTTTTAGGGTGAGGATGGTGGAGGATGTTATGGAAACAACTGCCGAGGACAAAGCAGCTGAGGCAGGTTTCCGGATTGTCAAAGCTACGGTAAAAACTCATCTACCCTCTGTTTTATTGTTGTTTGCCATGTACTGGAAAGGAGATGTTTTAGATAGATAGATAGATAATAGATATAGATGGATAGGTAATCGATGAATAGATAGATGGTAGAGATGATAGATTGATAGATGGGTAGGTAGATAGATGATAGGTAGGTAGATAGATAGATGATAGATATAGACAGATGACAGAGAGATAGATAGGTGATAGATAGATGGTAGATAGATAGATGATAGATATAGATAGATAATAGATGATAGATATAGATGATAGATATAGACAGACGATAGATATAGATAGAAGATAGAAAAACAGGTGATAGATGACAGATAGATATAGATATAGAGAGGTGATAGATGAATAGATAGATGGTAGAGATGATAGACTGATAGATACATAGATTGATAAATACGTACAGATAGGTGACAGATGAATAGGTAGATACATACATACATAGATATATAGACGACAGAGATGATAGATAGATAGATAGACAGAGAGATATTTACATGTATAGCTAACACTTTATCCGCTGTGGCAATGGCAGAGGTATCAGCCTGCTTATTTTTTCTCTCAGTATAGAACCTGGCGGTAACATGAGCACATTGCTACGGCGATAACTTCCATGTGTTAATAACACACCGCAAGGCACCTGCACAAGACAAGCACACACTGCGTCTTCCTTCCTGAGTTTAAGAGAATTGCTTTTTTTTTTTTTTACCTTTACTTCATTGTGGTAAGAACACAACTTGAGACTCACCCTCTTTAACACATTTTTAAGTATACGATTCGTCAGTATTGACCATAGCCATGACGTTGTATAGCAGATCTGTAGAACCCAGTCATCTTCCTAATTTTCCCCAAAGTCAGCGGTTTGGAAACCTAATTAATAGGTCACCAAAATATATATACAATGGAATACCACTCAGCCATAAAAAAAGAATGAGATTATGCCATTTGCAGCAACATGGATGGACCTAGAGGTGATCAAACTAAGTGAAAAGTCAGACAAAGACAAATATCCTTGGATACCGCTTATATGTGGAATTAAAAAAAATGATACATATGAACTTATTTACAAAACAGAAACAGACTCACAGACATAGAAAACAAACTTATGGTACCAAAGTGGAAAGCGGGGGGGGGGGTGGGGGGACAAATTAGGAGTGTGGGATTAACAGACACACACTACTATGTGTAAAACAGATAATCGATAAGGACCTACTGTGAAGCACTGGGAACTATAGTCAATATCTTGTAATAAACTATGATGGAAAGAATCCGAAAAAGAATATATATACATAACTGAATCACTTTGCCGTGCACCAGAAACTACCACAGCATTATAAACCAACTATGCTTCAATTAAAAAAAATAATTTAGAAAAAGGTCGCCAAAGACCATATTCTTCAAGGTGGCATCCACCGTGCTCTTTTTGTGTCCGTGAATAACCTAACAGAAACGCAAATGATATCCACCCGACTGTATTATTCTGCATTCGTCATAACTACATTCTTCACCTACATCTGTCGGGGAGAAAACAGTGTTTTATGACCTCAAGGGTTCATCAAGGAGTGGTCTCCAAAGAGGGGTGATTGTTTTCACCAGCGGACACTCAGCAATGTCTGCAGACATTTTTGGCTGTCGCGCTGGGGGGAGGGGTGCTCCTGGCACCTGGCGGGTGGAGACCAGGGAAGCTGCTCTGCACCCCACAGGGCACAGCACGCCTCACAACAAGGAGTTTCCTGGCCCAGAATGTCCACGGCACTGAGACTGAGAAACCGTGACCTGAAGAATATATTTAGAAATAACTGGAGCGTGACATTTATGCAAAGGACGTTAACAGAATGGCCAGGTTTAAGACTTCCTTTATTTTTTGAAGTGAATGTTATTCTCAGAAAGGCATCTCAGATTTCTCTGCAAACGTACCTCAATTCTGGAGAGTTAAAAGCAGAAGTTAAGTACTCAAAGGAAATGAAAACAGGATCTTGAAGAGATAGCTGCACCCCGATGTACATGGCGGCCTTATTTACGCAAAGTAGCCAGGATATGGAAACCACCTAAGTGTCCATCTTGAATGAATGGATAAAGAAGATGTGGTCTGTATACAATGGAATAACACTTGAGCCATTAGCAAGAAGGACATTCTGCCATTGGTGACACCACGGATGGACCTCGAAGTCATTATGCTAAGTAAGATAAGTTAGGGAGAGAAAGACAAATACTATCTGATCTCACTTACGTATGGAATCTCAAAAAGAGCTGACCTTGTAAACATACACAGTACAACGGCGGTTATGAAGAGCTGGGAGGGTGGGTGAACTGGGGAGATGGTTAAGAGAATAAATGTCTGACCAGGAGATCAATAACTCCCGGAGACCTAATGCAAAACGTAGTGATTACAGACAATACGGTGTTATGAACATCAAACTTGCTAAGAGACTAGATCTTAGTATTTCCATCACGAAAAAGAAATAATCATTACATGATGTGATAAAGTCACTAACTGTGCCTACAAGGGCGGAACGTGCGATACATGTGTCAGGTCAACATGTTACACACCTGAAATTTACACAATGTTACGTGTCAAATATATTAGAACAGACACATCTGATGGTGCAGGGAGGGTCCCTCGGACCCACGCAGGTCCCCATCATTTCCAGAAGGAAGCTGGGTTTCTCACCCAGACCCCGTCTGTCCCCGCAAGCCACAGCCCCACCATTGATTGCAGCCCTCAGAACGGCTGCCTCTGACCCGCCCCATCTTCTCGTCCCCTCCCTTCCTGGCCTCAGGTCAATGCTCCAAAAGCCAGTTCATCAGAGGATCGATTCCTAGAAACGATCTGTTTTACTGACTTACCAAAAACATGTTCCTAGGGCAGCCCTCACCCCCGGGAAGCAGAGCTGCAGGCTGGGCTGGGTACTCATTCACCTGTCTGTCTGTCTTTCCTGGGGCAGAAGGACGGTCTGCCCCAGCTCACTCCTTGGTAGCAGCTGAGAGCTGGGACACAGATAATCAGACATCCCTTAGAGAGCTTTTAGGAAAATAAAATAAAACCGGTCAAGAAACAGCTACTGGGCTTCTTTATCTTAAATCATCCGATGTGATAGGAATTGCCATACACTTCATGAACAGTAAAAATGGTCGAACATTCACCAAAATCTCTGAGCGCTGTTAAAATCATCTATCTATCTATCTATCTATCTTATTATGCATCTATCTACCTATCTACTTGTTTCTATTATCTAGGTAACTAGACAGCTTGCTACCTAGCTAATATCTGTCACCAATCTGCTATATATCTATCTACCTATCTACAATTTATCTAACCTAGCTACTCTCTTTCATATGATATATTATGATCTATCTATTCTATTTATCCTTATTTATTTATTCTTAACTTATATATACTTATAGATAGGTAGATAGATAGATAGATAATTTATAAAACGTATAAGTACTTAAAATGCAACATTTTTTGGGGGTGAAATGTGTGGCTTGGTAATTGCCGAAACGGCTCTTGGAGGACTTAGTGATGCGTCTGATTCCCTTTTGATTCACTCCTGCACCCAGCCCTGCTGGGGGCATGCCTGGGACGCCTCCCCCACTCGCTCTGCCCACCTCAGCCTCCCACCCCTGCACCCTGGCCAGCCTGGCTTTGCAGAGCCCCTGCTCCCTCCCTGTCCCCCCAACACCTCTGGCTCCATCCCTTATCCTGTCCACTCTGGTTGGTGGTCGTCTGTCCATCCCTCCCAAGCCCCTGGAAAGCACCCCAGAGGCACACGGGTTTTCCTCAACTTGTTTTCCCCATACCGGGCCCGACGTTGTCAACCATGACCACGCCGTAAACGTCCAAGTAACTGCTGTCACTGCTTAGTTCTTTCTACAACTGCCACTGAAGGAGTCATAAACAACGGCGCTAATTTTTAACTCCTATGATCCAATCCACGATACACAGGGAGTATACTTCCAGTTCCAGAAAATGGCTTTTAGGCAGCCCACTCCTAAAAGTCCCTTGAGCATAACTGCAATAAAATGTAAGTGCTGCAGTGTTTTTTCAGCCAGACCTTCCCCCACCATGAACCCAGTGCATCTGGCTCTATTTCAGGGCGAAGGAATTTAAGTGCACTTCGTTAGAAGGCTTCACGGCACACATGTGCATGTATCAGGGTGCTTTGGGGGACTTTTCTGATATTTGCTAGTGGAGGGGGGGGGATAATTTGTGTCCCTGATTCCGCAGGTCTCCCCCATTGACATATGTGTAAAGAACTGGATGTAAATTTCATTTTCATATCTCTGTGTTTCCTTATTTTGTTCAATTCCTACTTTCTCACTGGAAGAAACATGATCCAATTTTCCTGAAAAATCATCACGAGGTTTAAATCCTATATATCTTTTAAGTATCTCCTCACGTCCGGGGGAAAAAAAAAACCCTGATAATTATCATTGAGATTATTTACATATTTTTGAATGTTTTAATGAGGTTACACAGGATTGGTAGGAAAAATCAATGCCTCTTGTAACAGGGAATCATATGCAGATTTTTGGGAAAAAAAAGCATGTACATTTCGTGCAACGCCAGGGAGTCCAAATCTGACTTTCTCCTAAAATAAAAGAGACTCCAGAAATTCTTTTCTCCAAGTTTAGAAACCATTCTAAAACTTCATGAGCTTGCTGTTTTGATCATAATTTAAATTTCTTCCAGATTTGTACCCTTAGAAAAAAAAATATGGCTTCATGCTTTTAGTGGAGAAAGATCAAAATAGTATATTAAATGCTCTCAGAAGACTTTCTGTACAGAGAAAAAATATTCAGTGAGTTAATATAAAGTAAATTAGAAACAGATTGATTCTCCCCGAGATTACACAAGCATTTCAGTGTTAAGAAGACGAAGGATAAAAATGAGAAGATCAATGAAAAAATATCAATTAACCAAGAGGAACATTTAAAAAGCTTTAATTACGGTTCAGACACCCAACTCCCAACGAAAGCCAAAACGTCGCGTCTTTGTTCTTTACACAAGGTGGAACCTTAACCAGGTACATTTTCAGTGCTTGGGTGGAAAGCCTAATGCAGGGGAAATTGGCTGGGTCACCACCTTGGATCAGGCAGCAAAGTCATTTTACAAAATCCAAGTCAAGTAATAAACAAAATCTTGCCTAAAACAAATACTTTCTTTCCCCTCTGTCCAACTCCCCCTATTCTAAGGGAATTCCCTTCAGAAACCCAAGCTGACCTTGGTCCAGCTTTGCAACTGAGCCACTTTGGAGGGGTATGCCCACCCATGAATGTACAGCAACTAAAACGAGCTTCTACCTGCCCAAAATCTCCCCTTGACCCTCATGGCACTTCCAACCCCACGAGATCCAAGGGTGGCTTCTCCTCCATCTTAGAATTAATTATAAACAGAAGGCATGAGAGCTCCCAGGCTTCCATGAAACTAGCTGCTTGTTCGTTAAGATCCTTATGAGATCACCGGGTAACAACCAACCCCAATACTTTGTCACCAAAGATGACCCACCATTTTACTTGCTCACGTTTCTATGGGTTGGCCGTTTAGACTGCGCTCAACTGGGTTGCCTTTCTCTTGGTCTTGTCTAGGGTGTGTCACATGGCCATAGTCACCCGGCAGTTTTAACCAACGATGGATGACCCAAGCTGGAGCCCCTTGTCTAGGCTGACGGATGGAACCACCCAATAGGCGTATGTGTGCATCTACTCTAGACCATCCATTCCCATCCAGACCATCCAGAGGATGGCAGCTCCAAAACTGACCCCAGTCCGACCAACACAAGGACGTCCCGGGGGAGCCCAGACCCAGCTACTGATTCACAGCATTACAAGCAAGTCCAGGATTTGTTATATTGAGCAAACCGGTGCTCAGGGAATTTAAGTAACTGGCGCACACTCACCAAGACCAGAAGCGGTATTAGTTTCTCAGAGCTGCTGTGAGAAATGACCCCAAACTCTGTGAGTTCAAGCAACACAGTTATTATGCTGCAACCGTAGAGATCAGAGGTCCGGGACAGATGTCGCGGAGCTAAAATCAAGGTGCGGGGAGGGTTGCATTCCTTCTGGGGGATCCAGGGATCAATCTGTTCCCTTGTCTTTTCCAGCTCCTGGAGGCGGCTGCCTGCTTGCTTTGGGGCCCCTTCCTCTGTCCTCAAAGGCAGCAGCGGGGGGTTGAGCCCTTCTCACCTAGACTCACTCTGGTCTCCTGTCTCGCTCTTCCCCTTTTAGGAAGTGGTCCCGCCGAGCCCACCGGCGTGATCCATGATCATCTTCCTATTTTAAGGGCCAGTGAATGAACAACCGTCATCCCACCAGCAGCCTCTATTGGGCCACATCATCAGATATATTCAGAGGTTCTGGGGACAAAAGGAGGAAGACACGTTCGGTGGGGAAAACCATCACCGCACCCACCACAAAAGCAAAGGAACGGAACAAACCACCAGACTGCGAGCTGTGTTATTGATTGGCTGGCAGGCAGGGCAGGGGCAGGGATGTGGGTTAGAGCTGGGAGAACCAAGGGTGCCCATCTCTCCCCAGCTCCCTGTTCCATGACGTCACGTGGGCATCCTGGAGTTGGCCATGGTGCAGGGAAACTGGCATGAGCTCTCAACCCCAGTTCCCCAGTACCGGCTGAGAACAGCTCCTAGGATATATCCGCACATGACTGGGTGTGATACAGAACAGGAGAGCAGTGTAGTGTTCCAGGGAAAGGTTTTATCAGGAAGATGAGACTTGCTAAAGAAACCCAAGGGAGGCTCCCAGCCATGCACTGGGAGGCTTGGTGGAAGAAGACAGGAGTGGAAGGAGGGGAAGGGGTGAAGACAGGTGGAGGGGTTTGTCCAGACAGGAGATGAGAACACTGCACATTTGGAAACACGGTTCATAGTTTACAGAAGTGGCTGGTAAACGGGGAGCAGAGGGGGAACAGGTATAGTCGCCCTCTTTAGGAGTCTGGGATGAATGAACTGGAAGTACGCATTTTCGTCACGGTGACCTGAACACATGTATTTTAAGAACTCATTGATACTACACTGTAGATCAAGTGTCCTGCAAAAAGGAGGCAGGAAAACCCAAAGGTAGTCGATTACGTCTTGTGGTTTTTCCATTAAGATGTGACAGCTCGTCGCGCCAACTCTATTCAATTCACGACAGTCCTGAACACGAAGGCAGCGCGGTTCCCCGTGAAGAATTCGATTTTGTTCAAGGTACAGAACATGCACACAGAGTCTGGTCTAGGTTTCAGTCCACTTTTTCCTGACCCTGAGATTCACGATGCCACAAAAAAAGGAGAAAAATCCCACAACTAAATCTAACACAAAAGCCAGAGAGCTCTTGAAAGAGAAAGGAGGAGTATTGTGTGTTTTGTCAGTACAGAGGGTGGTTCTTCTTGATAGGAGGCTTGGCTGGGGCTGTCAGGGAAAGGGCCCCAACAGGGCAGAGGTGGAATCCAGCAGCCGCTCTGCCGTTCTCATGGCTTGGGCGGGACACGTAATGGATCGAGTCACCTCTCTACATGGTTGAACCCACACTGTTGGCGACAAACAGGCTCCCCCTATGTTTCAACCGTCTGAACGTTCATCTCTGCCATGAAAGCAAGTTTTAAAAATGGAAGTTCAAGGTGCTGCATCTGGACCCCACGTGTCCAGAAGAACGACTGTTCTTAGAGATGAGTTATCTCTTCAATGGCTTCAGCTGGTGGAATGTTTGTCCCAATACTCAGGTACCTTTGGGATACTCTCAACCCCAGTTCCCCAGTACCAGCTGAGAACAGTTCCTAGGATATACCCGCACATGACTGGGTGTGATACAGAACAGGAGAGCAGTGCAGGGTTTGTCCCAATACTCAGGTACCTTTGGGATTCACAGTCCACTGGGAAATAAGGTACTAGAAGTTGGCAGGTGATACCTGGGTACGAGCTATATAAACCACGCATGACGGGAAAAGGAGAGAGCTTCCTAGGAACCCAAGATGGGTCTACGGAGGAAGACCCATTCGTACCCGGTGTTGAAAAATGGATTTTATTTGCACACAAGACACGGAGAACCAGTACTCTGAGGAAACTCCTGGGAACAAAGCAAGGCATGAAGCATGTGTACAGAAAAGCAAAAACATCGAATTCAGGTGTCATGGAGGGCCGGTTACTGGAATAATAAGTCAATAATAATGATGACTGGATAAAGATGTGGTGTATATATACAATGGAACAGTACTCAACCATAAACAAAGAATGAAATAATGACATTTACAGCAACATGCATGGAACAGTACTCAACCATAAACAAAGAGTGAAATAATGACATTTACAGCAACGTGCATGGATTGGGAGGGCATACTGCTAAGTGAAATAAGTCAGACAGAATCTAAAAAATAAAACAAACTAGTGAATATAACAAAACAGAAGCAGACTCACAGATACAGAGAACAAATTAGTGGTTCCCAGTGGGGAGAGGGAAGGGGGGAGGGGCAGGATAGGGGGAGGGGATTAAGAGGTACAAACTACTAGGTATAAAATACATAAGCCACAAGGATACATTGTACAGCACAGAAGATATAGCCAATGTTTTCTAATAACTACAAGTGAAGTATAACCTTTAAAAACTGTGAATCCCTATATCGTACACCAACTATACTTCCACTGAAAAATAATAAAAAATTTAAAAATAATTTTAAAAGAAAAAATAAGTCAATAATAATGATAATACTAATAATACCTGTAGGAAGGGACCCGTTTTCGAAGGCTTTGTCACTGAATCTAAGAGGTAGAAACTCGATTCTGTTGAAACCAGAAGCGACTGACGCATCTGGACGGAAACCTTGTTTTGATCGTGTGAACTTCTGAGAGATGGAACTCTTTCCACTGCTTCTCACACTGAATATGTGGGAACATATGTATATGTGTAGCTGATTCACTTCGTTATAAAGCAGAAACCAACACACCATTGTAAAGCAATTATACTCCAATAAAGATGTTTAAAAAAAAAGTCTTTTAATTTTAATTCCACTCCAGATGTTAACGTACTGCAAGTGGGTTTTTTTTTGTCTTGTGTTTTGACCGTTAACAGGATTGCCCTTGATGCATGAGATGTCATTTGAAGGAGGAAGGAGGGTACAGCACATCCAAGTCCCCAGAGGAAGTTTTAGGTCCACATCATCATTATGACGCCTGATGTTCAAAGCACGGTAGCATTCGTGCCTATATTTCTGCACAGAATTAAGGAAGAGATTCCTCAGCTGGAGATTCTTTCCGATCCTATAAAGTGATGCAAATATATTCGATGTTATAATTTTAGGGCAAACCCAATCTCCAATGAGGGATTCACAGCTCACGTCCACGCTGATTTTAGTGAAAGTTGCCACAGAACCTTGCAAGATTCTTGGCCACATGTTGGCTGAATGGCCCTCCAGCCCTATGGCTCGAGAAGTTGATGGATCCACAGCAGAAAATGCAGGCTGCCCTTCTTGTGTCGGGCGTGGCGTGCTCTGTGGGCTAAGGAAAGGGCCGTGTGTGTTCCCTGTGGCTGAGCTGGACTTCTGATTTCCACCGGCCTCGGGGGATGAGACTCAGATGGTCATATCTCAAGCATTCCAGCTGAGGGGTTTAATACATCATATATTAACATTGTGCTATCAAGTGAGAGATGATGTGGAAGGAAAATGATAATATTCCAAAGAAATCTTCTGATGCCCACATACAACCCTGTTCGAGTCCACTCTCCTTTTTGAAACCCATACCCTACACATTTGTTGGTGCAGACGGCTTGTGTGACAGTCAGTCCCAAACGCACACACTCTAGAGATGAGGCAAAGTGCAATTCATATCAGCTTCTTAAATACATTTTTTTTTTTTTTTTTGCGGTACGCGGGCCTCTCACCGTCGTGGCCTCTCCCGTCGCGGAGCACAGGCTCCGGACGCGCAGGCTCAGCGGCCATGGCTCACGGGCCCAGCCGCTCCGCGGCACGTGGGATCTTCCCGGACCGGGGCACGAACCCGCGTCCCCTGCATCGGCAGGCGGACTCTCAACCACTGCGCCACCAGGAAAGCCCCTTAAATACATTTTTAATATGTCAAAGTCTTCAGCAAATGTTACCTTCTCGAAAGCAGTGAGAAATGCGTTGTGAATATCTCCAGCATGACCGATAAGGGGGTTATCGGATCCTTGTGCAATCTGCCCCTTGAAATCTTTTAGGGGATGCTGTCTAGCCACGCGTGTTTCTCTCTGCAGAAGGGGATCCACATTTTCCAGAGACGAGGATCAACTCGGGTTTTCTGTGCAACGTGGAGCCTCCTTGAGCATCAGATGAAGACGCCTGTGGGACTCACGCCCGGATGTTGCAGCTGATGGGGAAACAGATGGTGGGACTCAAGCCGTCCTTTGGAAAATATCGGTACAATCGCTGCAAACACCACAAAGCGAAGTCGGAGAGATGTCTGCAATCCGTGTCAGATACTGGGTCTTTCTAGTTCCATATGGCCTTTGCCTTTTCCCAAGAATAGTTTATAATAAAGTCAGCACGATGCCTTTTTTCTGGACCAACCACACCTAACATTTGCAAACTGATGACCACCGCCCAGTGGTCTGCAAAGGACAGCTGTTTGCAGTTAAAGGCATCAACGGCACTTCCCCGGGTGTCATCATTTTCCTCGAGCTCCATCCCTGCGGCTCATTTTCTCAAGTTTAGGGACCCAGCCTTTATGTTTCAGGTCCCAGCCCACACAGGTCGCCCCGTCGGACACGAAAAATCACATTAACATTGGATCAACTTTGAGAAAAGAATACTCTTTCAAAAAAAAAAAAGACTTTTGATTTTACTCTTTCTTTAGCAAATGTCTTACTGGAGGTAATCCGCCCTCCCCTGCCCCCCTTGCTTTTGTTCACATCAGCAACTTTTCACCCAGAAGGATCTCATCAAGAATGTGCTATATTTTCTCGAGTGCAAGGATGAAGTGGAATATCTGGCTGGGTTTTTTTTTGCCTGCTGTTAACAAGAAAATTGGTCTTTTCTAAGCCAAATTTAGAGACAAATCATTATTTTTTTCTCTTTTTAAGAAATTTTCTATTGCCGTACAGTTGATTTACAATGCTGTTAGTTTCTGCGGTACAGCAAAGTGAATCAGTTATACGTATATATCCACTTTTTTTAAAGATTCTTTTCCCATATAGGCCATTACAGAGTACTGAGTAGAGCTCCCTGTGCCGTACAGTAGGTCCTTATTACTGATCTATTCTATATATAGTAGTGTGTATGTGTCAATCCCAATCTCCCCGTTTATCCCTCCCCCGCCCTTACCCACAGTAACCCTAAGTTTGTTTTCTACGTCTGTGACTCTATTTCTGTTTTGTAGATAAGTTCAAGAGACGAACAATGATTAAGCCTTGCCTTATCTTGGGCACAGTGTGGAATCAACTTAAAAATAGCAGAATGCTATTATGCTAACACATAAATATGGAATCTAAAAATAAAAAGGTTCTCAAGAACCTAGGGGCAGGACAGGAATAAAGACGCAGACGTAGAGAATGGACTTGAGGACACGGGGAGGGGGAAGGGTAAGCTGGGACGAAGTGACAGAGTGGCATGGACATATATACACTCCCAAGTGTAAAACAGATAGCTAGTGGGAAGCAGCCGCATAGCACAGGGAGATCAGCTCGGTGTTTTGTGACCACCTAGAGGGGTGGGATAGGGAGGGTGGGATAGGGAGGGTGGGAGGGAGACACAAGAGGGAGGGGATATGGGAACGTATGTACACGTATAGCCGATTCACTTTGTTATACAGCAGAAACTAACACACCATTGTAAAGCAATTATACTCCAATAAAGATGTTTTAAAAAAATGCTTTTAAGACCTCATCCTGTAGCTGAAACTCCAACTATGGTAAAGTGTATCTGTCTGTAGCATGCGTCCACCGTGTTTTACGAGCTTCACGGGGTGATGACCACCTAGGACAGCCTGGAATGCCCTAAACCACATGAAATACCCGCGATGCGTCACCTTACACACTTCTGTAAGAATTCCTCTGGGATTTATACCTACAACGGATAGGGCTGGGTCATGAGATGTCCACGTACTTAGTGAGCATCTAACGTCTAGCCAGACGCTCTTCACAAGGGCAGCTACAGAAACTCAGTATCCTGCTGGCCCCCAGTGGTGGTCGTCTCACACAGGCGAGCGTTTCATACTATTCTGTACTGTGGAATCACCCCCCCCCCCCAACACACACACACGATGAAACATACAATATATGCACGGTTGCTAACATTGTAATTAAACCTTTCATTCGTTTTTTCAATCATTTTGAAACTATACCATCTCTTCCACCCACATATGAACCTACGTTGTGTCATCTCTCTTACACAACGTATTTCCAAAAAGGGTAGAGACGTAATACTATTATTACCTTCCTCCCGCAATAGAGGTTTTCTGTGGCATATACGTTGGGTACCGATGGTCACGATGGCATCGTCTCAGACCAGAAAAGGAACGAAAAGGAAAAGGTGGGGTTCACTAAACTAGGGCAGGGGCAACCTCCCCACCTGCTCCTCTGTGGGAGTCATGGCTTCTGTTCATCTTTCTCTGTCTTTCCTCCTTGGCTTCCTAAAAACTTGCTTCTTTTCTGGGCTCACGGCTCCCCCTGCAAATAAAGTACCGTAATATAAATCCTCAAAAACCCGGTGTCCTCTGGTCCTGAAATAGCAAGAATCTAAGGTAACCAAAAGGAGGACTGATCCCATTACCACTGGTTCAAGCTTCCTTTCCATCAATTAAAACCACGTGTGTGTGTTACAGCCATGAGATCCAGATGTCCCTGCGGTAGGGGATCTCTGTAAGAGCCACGCAATCTGCTATAGTCCCTGACGTGGTATTTCAGTGCATCCGTGTCTACAGAAAACCGCCACAGGTGATGGTCAGCTGGAAGGACTTTGTATGAACCCGGAGCCATGCCCTGGACGCAAGGTTCCAATGTCCCGAACCCATAAAGGCAAGTTCTCTCAGTGGTGACACAAACGCCCCCTTAGCCCATTCACCTGACACTTGGTCTGTCCATCCGATGAATTTTGGAAGTCTGTGAACCACCATCATCCCGCCAACTGGACCCTGAATACGTCACACCAATATTCATCTCCTTTCCGTCTTTTTTTAACAGCAGGAAAGCACGCAACAGACAGTGGGAAGACACGTACTATGGCTCGCCTTCTCTCTTTTCTAGAATCTCGAGGAAAATCTGGTTGTCCCCAAAGTCCCGTGGATACATACATTTTAATCTGTTGTAACAATTCTGTCTGCAAAGCACACTTCACCCAGGTGTCCTACGTGAATTAGGAGCCAGTGCCTAGCGCGTGTCCACTGTGTTGGCAGCTGCTGTGCTAGCTGCTTGTTTCAAGGAAAAACAACGTTAAAGCACTTGGATTACATGTAGACTTTTGCTTTCTAGGTCATTGTTTCATGAAAATAAAATGTCACAGAAGACAGAAAGCCGCTGCATGCATCCTTTCAAAATGTTTTCCTCTGCCCAGAGAAACAAGCTCCACCTGTATAAACATTAGGTGGCCAGGAAATAACTGTTTACTTATTATTATAAAGCCTTAAAGGCAGCAGGACGAAGAATGTCGTGTTTATTTTTCCACACGAAATAACATTTAAAGCCACTGCAAGGGCA
This sequence comes from Phocoena phocoena, assembly GCF_963924675.1. Lineage (NCBI taxonomy): Eukaryota > Metazoa > Chordata > Mammalia > Artiodactyla > Phocoenidae > Phocoena > Phocoena phocoena. The sequence continues at coordinate 2,026,114 of NC_089240.1, forward strand.
AGAGGAGATGGGAGAATCTCAGTTGATAGGAATAGTTACAAAACTGTTACAGTTGCCCAGATGTATCATCTGGGAGTTATTTTGCATAATGCTGATTTCACTTAGGGTTTCTCATGGGTAGACGGTCAGCTCAGACACAAACTGAAGCCCAATATATTTTTGCTCTCCAAGGTTCACAGCGTTGCCAACCGGGATGAATGCCAACCCGAAGAAGAGTATGACATTGTTAGCAAAGAACCACGACGGCATCCTGGGCGGACTGACGGACGGTGTCATTCTTCAAGCTATTTTAGACGATCGTTTCTTTTTCTGCCAATCCTCTGTCTTTCGTGAAGGAGAGGCTTGTTCTCTTATTTGTTAAGGTTTGTTTTCTTTAAGTCGACCCTATTTAGACTTCTTTCTGAGTAAAAGCATCTGGGGATCGCTAGATGGTTATCCCTCTGTCACAAACAATTTGCAACAGTGCCCTTTATGGACGGCTGCCGCTTTAGCAAACCAAATTACAGGATGCCCGCAAGTATAAGGATGTCCCAAATATTGCGTTGGACACACTTAACAGTTACCACTAGTCTACTTACCAGCTACATTGGAAGCTGGGGCAAATAATGAATAGTTTTTTCACGTACGTACGTTAACTGGGGACATGCTTATGCTTTAATAAATCATTCAGCATTTACCCCAACTTCAAATGTAACTGGGCTTCCTGTATTTTATTTGGCTACCCTGCCTTTATAAGCCCTTTCTGGGGGCGGTGGGATGTGCATAGCAGATGGTACTATAATAATACCATGTTGGTCTTGAGGAAATAGTTAATCCCGGTCCTTCCGAAGCTACTTTTGAAAGTCAGCCAGGATGCTGCATTAACTATCTTTTACTTTCTAGCAGCGATAATTTGCTCGGGGCGTGGACGGGGGGGTCACCCGCAGCTTTGAACGTCCACGCCAATCACCTGTAACTAAACCAATGACCATCTGAGCGTGGAGTACAACCTGCAGCCGTTTAAACTCCCTGAGACAGGAGACGATGGGCAACAATAAATCTTTCGAGGCCTTCCACGGGCTGTCCCGATGCGTACGGAAATCCTGCCCTGCATTCCTGATACCTTCCTTCCCGAGATGTCCACGGCTCCGCCCCCCGCCCCCCAATCCACCAGCAACCTCTCTGCAAGCTTATCTACGCGGGTCCCAGACAACAGCAGGCTCGAACATCGAGTTGTTCTACCGCGGAAAGAAAAACTGGTGCCGGACTCAGACCCAAGGTTAACAGCCGACCGGGTCCCATCCTCACGCTTTGGGGGCGTCACCTTCATTCTCTGCGACTGGATAAAGGTTTGTGCCCTTTCCAGAGCGGGCGCTGGTTACCGGGGATGCTGCAAACAGGCGAAAAGAACCTTGCTGGGAATGTGGGCACTGCTGAGGCTGTGGACTGCAGCAAGCTTGGCGACCTAAGCTAGACATAAACGCCAGTCGGATAACAGTCCCTACCCGAGAGGTTCCTGATTGGGGCAGGGGGGCTGTGATGTAAGAAAAAAGAATTTAGAAAATGCCTCGCCCGCCCCCCCCCGAGCTCGGAGGCCGTGGCTACCCACTCACAGCGGAGGAGTATTTGAGGCATCAAAGTGGCCCGAAGCCAGCCTGACGTGGGACAAGAGAAAACAGAGTTACTCCATGGGTTCTGACTTCTCTTCTTGGGTCCGGACACGTTAAATTACTTTGTTTCCTTCTGTGGCAGATCACTGAAATGGAAGCGATACATCTAATAAGGTTCTCACCCCAGCACGGTGAAAATTGGTTTTGGCATTCGAAGAGCGAGCTTTCCAGAACTGGATCCAATGAGGAAGCGGCACGTTTCCGAATAGAACAGGAGAAATGAGGCTTCGGTTCCTGCTTTACATTCTCGGATAACAGCACGGGCAAGGCGGTGGGTACGTGCGTGCCCTGCGTGACATTAGTGACCATACAATCTCTAATGGAAGAAGTATGACACTTGCCTTTTATGGATCCCCAAAGGCACCGGAAATACCAACATTCCACCGCCATTATAAATAATTATAGGATGTACTGGTCATGCTGAAACTACTTATTTACAAGTCGTCCTAGCAGCCTGGGAGTGTCCATTCCTGGTCATGGCTAATACTTTAAAAATTAACTACAGAGACCGCTTCGGACCAGCCCTGTCTGTGAACTACACATATAGTACAGTGTTCTGTTGTTTTCATAATTATGGTTCTGGTCTCTGTGATTGATGTTTGGTCTTTATTCTTTGGTATCCATTGTTTTTCAATGAATAGGGCAGAAGAGAATTTCAGTTAGGAAGGTCTTTTACCTAATGAAAGATGAGAAATGCAATCGTGGAAGGTTTTGCCTATTCCTTTCGCTGGTAAATACTCTTTTGAAGTTGTGTTCATTGTCTATTAACTGTTAAATCGCTCAGCTGGGTTCGGCTTAAACATTAAGGCTTTACTATCTACTTCCCTAACGAGAGACGCTGTGGCCCAATTAAATACTGAGAGTCTTACATTTCAGTCCATATCTCCAGAAATGGCGGCTCAGAGTGTGAGCTCACGTTTTTTGGTTTTTTACACCTGAACAGTGTGTTCCCCTCATTTGCAGGAAGGATGGAATTTAGGATCCGCTCAAGCCCAAACCCATGTCAATTTTTAACTCCAATCTCTGTTGGCTGGCCCAACCACTGTGAAAAGAACACATCTTTTAAACACATGAGTGCATACTTATGATGGAATCAAAATGTGTTTTAGAAATACACATTGCCTTCAAGTCCCAGAAGTTTCTGAAATAAATTAAAACATGAGTTTGTCAGATGCCACAGACACCACATTATAACCCCAAAATAGATCCTACAACGATCTGGCACGAGGCATTTATGAAATAATGAACAGACCTCAGATCTGAGAGCCCGATAAAAAAAAGAAATCGTAAAAGCCTATAATAAGAATAATCATCGTTCTCCCGTTTCATGAGCCAAAATCAGAATGGAATCACCCCCGATCATCTGTAATTAGCTGGTGATAGAGCAAAATGTTACCAACTTTATACTGTTGCTCGGAATCTGTAATTATTTGGACTGAAATGTTTAATAATAGTCATTTCCCAATGATTCTGATTGAAGAGGAGTCCTATGCCTATTTTTAAGGATTGTAATTTACCCTTTTCCTCAATAATTCCCTGCGCATACATGATCATAACGCTTACCACGTGTGCCTCTCGCCCAGCGATGAAGACAGGGCTGTAAAAAAAGTAGGTATTCCATCTAACTCTGCTGACATCAAACAAACAGATCATCAAAGTGAACACACAGGATATTTTCAGGACGCACAAGGGGTTCACAGCACCAGGCGGGGGCCACACAGCTAAAAAGCATGTGTGATATCTTCCTGTAAAAAGTTTGCAATCCAAGACCAAGATCCCTCGACCCAACTGGAGACAGCCTGGCATGAAGGTGATAAGGGAGGGGCAAAAGGCAGGGGAGGTGTTTCAAGGCGAAGAGAGGCTTCATCGAAAGATGCTACCAAGAAAGCTACCTACCCGGATGGCCACGCATGGGCAGAGCTGCCCGCTGGAATCCTACACGCCAAGACAAAGGGAGCCACCAGATAAAAACGGAGATGTGAAATCTCAGGCACTTCGAACGCTATGGTCGTTTCCATCCTGCCAGTCATATTTAATTCGGGGCTTGGTTTCAAAACTCAAACCATGGAGGAATAAAAGGGAATAAATCCAAAGTTCTTCTTTACAATCGCCCTCAATTTCCCTCAGCGGTTATCTGTTTGATGTGTATCTTTCTAGACCTTTTCCATGGATTTGGGTCCATAAATATATGAACATGCTGAAAAATGTGTAGTTTCCCGAGTTGCATCATTTTCACCCCCCAAACGAAACACAACGGACTTGCCTGAGCGAATTCTGAATTCACTTTTTCACGCACCGATGTATCTTAGAAATCTTCCCTTGACCCAAAATACAGGCCTTCCACAGCTTTTTCTTTTTTAAAAAAACGCCTGAAGCTTATTCTGTATATTGGCCGTACTCTATGGTTTATTTTCAAATCTCGCCCTAATTTTATGATTCTTTCTCAGGCCACTTTTTTCTTGCTTTGGTTATTAGTTTATTCCTTATAGTACGTTTAACACAAAAGACTCAAAGAACCCAAACTATCTGGTAATTCCAGCACACAGAAATGTGTGTTGCCATTCTCTAAAATAAGTTACGTACGCCCATGGCAAGAAAACTCAAACCACATGGAATTCCCACTTTATCGTATGTTTTGCATATATAAATTATTAGGAAAAGATAACCGATGGAAGGGGCAGATGGTATAAGTTATCTCACCCATTTCAAAGCAACATGAAGAAAATAACATATAACAGATGGTCAACTTGGTTCATTTAAAAACGCACATCACTGACTTGGAGGGCACTGTGCTTGGGGAGATAAGTCAGACAAAGGGAAATTCTGTATGACACCCCTTATACGTGGAATCTAAAAAAATACAAGAAACTAGTGAATATAACAAAAAAGAAACAGACTCGCAGATACAGAGAACAAACTAGTGGTTCCCAGCAGGGAGAGGGAAGTGGGGAGGGGCAAGATAGAAAGAGGGGATTAAGAGGTACAAACTAGTAGGTATAGAATAAATGAGCCACAAGGATGTATGGTACAGCACAGGGAATACAGCCAAGATTTTGTAATAACTGTAAATGGGTGTAACCATTAAAAATGGTATAAAAAATAAAAATTGAAAAAAGAAAACCAGAGTTCACCAGCCAAAAAACATTTTTAGATGCGTATGAAGGTGAAATAGATTTTACCTATGTAGCTAGCAAAAAAACCCTTAAAAGTAACTTTAAAGTACACGGCAGTAAAGATCTGAAGAAAAGTATTTTTTTTTAATGACTGAATGAGTAGAAACAGGAAGAATATTTTCTGAAGGCCAATTTGCCAAGCTGTATCAGAATTTAACATGTAGGTAAGCAGGAAGTTTGGAGGAGGAGAGATGAAGAGTGAGGCGTGCTTCTATTTCCCATTCGTGTGTTCATGGTTCAAGTTAAAATCCTAGAGGCAGAGAGAGAGACAAAGGGTGGGAAAGCCACATTTCTGCCCCAGACCTGGGGCTCCTGCACCGGGGGGATGGTGCAGACTGGCTCTGCCTACCAGCAGGTGGGACATCTCTTCCATGGGGGGAGCAGGCAGAGCCTATGTGAAGCCTCAGGAGCTCCTAGACCCACCAGGAGGACAAGCAGAGGAAGACAAGTGTGGATGGAGGTTCCTTATCCCTCCAGAGACTCTAAGCCAATCCAGGATGCCTCTTTCTTGGAGCACTTGTGCTGGAGACAGTAAGAGCTGGCTTCTTCCAGCTCTGAGAAGGGGACTTAAATTCTGAAGAACTCTGTGAGCCAGCTCTGCAACTGTCGACAGCTTGAAATCAGTCACGGAGGGATTAAGTACTGACACCATGGACATCGGCAAGAGCTACACGTCAGGGCCTTATTTCCCCTGGGAGAACTGGTTTACAAAGCACACCACCACCTAAGACCTTCTAAGCCTCTGCAGCACTGACACAGAGCAAGACCCTACGTGGCCTTCTCAGGACAGACACTCCCCCACCCAATGTCCTCCACCTGCCTCTTTTCTGTAGAGAAACTTTAGCCAAAGAATAACTTTAATCAGAGAAGTGAGAAAATGCAGAAGCAAAGGAAAGCAGTCAAACAAAACCAAATAATAACAGTTGAGCCATTAAACAAAGTCAAGGACGCTTAGTCCCTCCTCAGGGACTATCGATCATATCCTGAGCCATGTCCTGTGAGCTGTTTTGCAGATACTGAAACCCCCGCCAGGTGGAAGAAGTGAACTGCATGGTGACCAGGCTGTAGCCATGACATAAGCTGCCACCATTCCGAGAATTGGCCTCAAGGAAATGGGAACAAACTGACCTCAGAACTGCAGACCAACCGTACTGAAAACAATCGAGAGGATACAGATCAGACCATCACATGACCAATTTCAAGATGACGATCAGAGCTGACTGTGCTGTTTCTGCGTGTAGCCCTGTCCCTCCGCCTTGACACTCCCCTCTTTTCATTTTTTTTTTTGTGGTACGTGGGCCTCTCACTGCTGTGGCCTCTCCCGTTGCGGAGCACAGGCTCCGGACGCGCAGGCTCAGCGGCCATGGCTCACGGGCCCAGCCGCTCCGCGGCATGTGGGATCCTCCCGGACTGGGGCACGAACCCGTGTCCCCTGCATCGGCAGGCGGATTCTCAACCGCTGCGCCACCAGGGAAGCCCGAAACTCTCCTTTGAAAGCTCCTGTCCACTGATCAGCAGGGGAGAGGTGGCTTTTAGATATGAGTCCACCTTCTCCCCCAGTTGCCACCATCCGGAATAAAGCACACTTTCCTTTCTACCAACGCCTGCCTCTCGAGTATTGGCTTTAGAGTGGCGAGCAGCGAGACCCGAGTTCGGTAACACGACGACGACAGCTGAGTTCTGTGTTCTTGGTCTCAAGAGCAGCAGGCTATGTATGGGATTCATTACGCCTGGCAAAGCCACTAAACGGTTTTCTAAGTATGGTCAGGATACCGACGATGGTGGGGATTGACGGGAAAATAAATGTGGAGTGAAAATCCAGAAAGGTATATTCTGAGCTACTACATGGTGCTTAAAGCAAACTAAAAGACCCAGGAGCCTATGTGCAAATCTAGGAGACAACTGCCTTCCACTGGTGGCTTTTGGTCAAACAGAAAGCAGAAGAATAAATTTGAGAATAGGAATATTCTCAATGCAGAAGCAGAATAGGCTGCAACCCCCTAATGTTCAGAACAACTGGCCAGAAGAACAATCATAGGCTTCAAAACCCGTTAGGGCTTCCCTCGTGGCACAGCGGTTGAGAGTCCGCCTGCCGAGGCAGGGGACGCGGGTTCGTGCCCCGGTCCGGGAAGATCCCACGTGCTACGGAGCGGCTGGGCCCGCGAGCCATGGCCGCTGAGCCTGCGCGTCCGGAGCCTGTGCTCCGCAATGGGAGAGACCACAGCAGTGAGAGGCCCGCGTACCGCAAAAAAAAACCCAACAAAACAAAAAAACCCTGTTAATTTACTTTCAGATGTTAGAGAAACATTGTAGATCTACATCTGCTAATGTATACGCAAACACTACACACGGATGGTAAAACAAAGTATACAGTGGGCGCTAATAAAAACATAAAATGAATACAAGTTTCATGTGGTCTTACCAGCCTAAAATAATAAGAAAACCCCTTTCAATGGGATTATTTGCTGAGTTCAGAGGCTGAAGAAATGGTGAAGGGTGATTTATAATGATTTGCTAAAAATTAAGCAAAGAACAGGCAATTCAGAAAAATGAAATGTGAAAGTCCAAAACATGTGACTATGTGCAAAATCTCACTCATAAACGTGGATTGAAAATATTGAGATATGACTTCTTTAAACCAATCCAGTTACCAAAAACTATAAAAGCTGGCCTGTCCACTTGCTGTGGACGAGGCTGTGAGAAACTTCTATTCTCTGTTGATGGGTGTAAATTTTTAAGAGTGTTTCTGGGTTGCGACGGGCAGTATCTGAGCATAATTTAATTGAGCAAATCCTTTGGATCCAGCATTTTGTTTCTAGATCCTTTTTCTAGAAACGACTGCTACACAGACACACACACACACACACCAGATACACACACGCGGACCCCAGATATACACACACATACACACACCAGATACACATCCCACACCAGCGGTCCCCAACCTTTTTGGCACCAGGGACCGGTTCCGTGGAAGACAGCTTCTCCATGGACCAGGGGTCGGGGGTGGGGGGGGCGATGGGTTCGGGATGCTTCCAGTACATTACGTTTAGCACTTTACTTCTGTTATTATTACGTTGTAATATATAATGAACTAATGATACAACTCACCACAATGCAGAATCAGTGGGAGCGCTGAGCTCGTTTTCCTGCAACTAGATGGTCCCATCTCGGGGGGTGATGGGAGACAGTGACACCCGACGTGAGGGCTTATGTCCAGTCTACTCCGTAAGATACAGCTTAATTGTCACTTGCCACTCACTGACAGGGTTTTGATACGAGCCTGCAAGCAACTGATTTATGATGGTCTCTGGGCAGTCAAACCTCTCTGCTAATGAGAATCTGTATTTCCAGTCGCTCCCCAGCGCTAGCATCACCTCAGCTCCACCTCAGACCATCAGGCATTAGATTCTCGCAAGGAGCGCGCAACCTAGACCCCTCGCGCGCGCCGTTCACAGTGGGGTTCGCGCTCCCGTGAGAATCTAACGCCGCCGCTGATCTGACAGGAGGCGGAGCTCAGGCGGTAATGCGGGCGAAGGGGCGCGGCTGTAAATACAGATGGAGGTTCGCTCACTTGCCCACCACTCACCTCCTGCTGTGCGGCCCGTTTCCTAACAGGCCACGGACCAGTACCGGTCCATGGTCCAGGAGATGGGGACCCCTGCCCCACAACCCCCCCACACACAAAGATGCAACCACATGTGTATATACATGCACACTATTTTATATAAAGCATGGTTCGCGCTGTACAAAATGCAAAAAAATTCTCTTCTTTTCAGCAATTCAATACATAAATTACATAAGGGCACCTTGCCCACAGTAGGAGACCATCTCCTCATTGCAAAGGTAAGTGCGGTAAGTTTCTCTACACTTAGTGGCAGAGAAACTACACATAACAAGAGTTTTACATGAGGATGTCTTTGCATGTCCTGAGAACTGTTCCAGGCACCAGACATACAACAGTGAACAAAACCAGAGACCAACTTCCCTGCCTCCATGGAGTTTGCATTATAATGCGGAGAGACAGACAATAAAGATAAGTAAGAAAAGTGGACATAACCCATTAGAAAGGGCTCAGTGCTATGGAGAAAAATAAATGAAGGAAGGGGTTGGTGAGTAGGGGCAGGAGAAATGAGTTGAAATTTTAAATACGATGCAGGAGGGACCCCTTTATGAGAAGATAGCTGAGCAAAGTCTTTAAAGAAATGGTGCAAATGGTGGATAGACAGACATAGACAGACAGACAGATATAGATAGATAGGTGGATGGACAGTCTTATGCTAAGGTCCAGGGTCTCTGAACTTCAGTGCTACTGACATTTGGGGCTGGAGGACTCTGATGTGCGGCGTCCTGTGCCCCATGGAGTGTGGAGAGCACACCTCTCCCCTGAGAGATCAGCACACCTTTCTTTATTACATTTATACTCTTAATGGAATGTTTTAAATAATTGCTTTACATATGCAACATTACCAATTTGAGGGGTTATGCAGACGCCTCGAAAAATGGTGAAAATCTTTTTAAAGTGGGTTATCACATTTATCTTGCCTGGGTGGAAACCGTACATCTACTGGGAGCTTAGAAAGAGGATTATTTGTCACGACTGAAAGAATACTTTTACAAGGGCAGAAAATGAAGCCGATTTTCAGTGAAAACCAGTAGAAAATGTCAAAGGTTAAGAACCAAATGAGATCAAGGAAATAAAGTGAGAACTGGGGGATGGAGACACAGGAAAATGGTTAAACATGTCGGCGTCTCCCATACCTGACAAGGACAGGCTGAATTCTGGAGCCACAAAAACTCAACCTCTGCTTTGACAGAGCTGAGAGTAAGGCACGTGGAATTCCACCAGCACCTCTTCCACTTTTTGAAAAGAGAACCCTCCCAGCCATCCAGAAGCCCAGACGTCTATGCAGATCTGAGACTGGCTGGGACCCGGGACCCTTGGCTGCAGTGCCACAGTGCTTGCACCTGGACACACCTCTCTTCCAGCAACAAAATATAAAGACTGTATGGGACTAAAAATAACTGCGTGCGTGCACCGTTGGGGCAAATTCTGGACAAAAGATACAAAGAGACCAAAAACCCATCTGTGACCTCTGAAGAGCCGGGAGCAAAAACAGGGCACTGCGCACGCCCCCTGCACTCACACCACCAGAGGGGTGGGCAGACTCCCTAAGCCTCCCCTCCGGCCCGCCCCTGGACCCACCCCTACCTTCACCCCGTATAAGGAGCCAGCTGCCCCCCCCTCGGGGAGCGGGGCAAGGGCACCTGTTACTTGTTCTCGCTCCCCCCCTGCTGCAGCAGGGACCCCAGTAAAGCCTTGCCTGAATTTCTTGTCTGGCCTCTGATCAATTTCTATCGATTAAGGAGGCCAGGAACCCCGGTCGGCAACAGATCTTCAATGAGAGCTGGATACGTCTGGTGGAGGGGCTGTGGCTGCCCCACCACCAGCTGCCAAGAGCTGACAAAGACATTCCACCACCGTTAGGAAGGAAAATCCGTCCAACCGGCATCCCAGAGCAGACCGTAAAAAAGTAATGGCCACAGGCCATTTCCATGGCAATTTCGACCCAACAGTTGTAAAACAAACTAACTAACTAAAAAAGAAAAAACACACTGGACCAACGTTTTGTCAAAGTACAAGTGTGCAGAGACTGGGAATAAGGGCTGGAAAAAAGAAAATATGAGTCCAGAAAGACAGAGCACCGTAAGCACGCTGTAAACCGCGCAGATGAAGACAGAAGGCTGGTGTGTGCCGTGGTGAGCGACGGAAATGAAGGGGTAGAAAAGAGGATCAACTTTTAAGTTCACAGACATGATGGGAAAGAGAGCCGCAGCTTTCTTCTAACCCCTCCCTAGTATTCGGTCCCTTGTGAAATCAGCAACACAGAGCTTGGAGTTCATGTGAGGAAAAAAAAAAGTGGGATTCAGAGCAGTCACCTATGGGCTTCCCACAAAAGACCCAAGCCTGAAATGTGGTTTCATTTCTGGATGGTTCTGCTCAATATGCCAAATAGGTTTCCCACCATGACCACAGTAAAGGCTTGAAAAGCACGAATTAGGGGATCTCTGCTAAAGCCCCAATTCTTTAAGATGACATTCTGAAAGTGGCATAAATTCCCCCAAATAGGTCACGGGGGCTCCTTCCCTTAGGAAGGAAAAGGCAACAGATTCCCAAGAAAAAGCCAAGGATCTAAACATCCGGCCAGGGACTTCCCTGGTGGCGCAGTGGTTAAGCATCCGCCCGCCAATGCAGGGGACACGGGTGCGAGCCCTGGTCGGGGAAGATCCCACATGCCGCGGAGCCACTAAGCCCGTGCACCACGACTACTGAGCCTGTGCTCTAGAGCCCGCGAGCCACAACTACTGAGCCCACGAGCCACAACTACTGAAGCCCGTGCTCCGCAACAAGAGAAGCCACCGCAATGAGAAGCCCGTGCGCAGCAACGAGGATCCAACGCAGCCAAAAATAAATAATAAATTTTTTTTTAATAAAAGGGTATCAGTTTAAGAAAATAAACAAGCATCTGGCCACCGGGAAATGGAGAGTTCTCGGGTATTAGAATGTACCCTGCACAAGGCCAATCCTCCCCCTTTGCCTTTTAGGCACTGGGTGGTGCTTCTCCACCTTGACAACAATAAGCACAGTGGATAAAAACTGCCCAAATTCCGACCTCCGTGGGCCAAATTAACCTTTGTTCTTTCCCACTTACTGGAAGGACGTCACTTTAAAAACTCTGCCTTTTGTGGATTTTTTTTTTTTTTTTCCGCTTTCTCTAAGGCACTGGTTTTAAACAGCTTGCACACAAATTCTGATTCATGAGAAAGAAGCATTGTTCAGCCGGTGGCTTTCCGAGACATCGCCCTCCCCGGGGGACTATAAAAGCTGAATGTGCAGTGGGCTCCGAGCCAGACCTTTCTAACCAGATACCAAAGCCAGTCTATTCTCCAGGATGTTCTTGAAAACTGGAAACATTTCGGGTGAAATTCGAGACCCAGCCCCAAAGGCGGGTGCCAGGGGCCAAGGGCAGTGGGGACAGGGGAGCGGTGGGAGGCAGTCACTCACTGTTCAACGGGTATAGAGTTCGGTTACGTGAGAGCAATACATCCTAGGGAGCTGCTGTACTTGACGGTGCCTACGTAACAGGGAAAACCAGTTACCTGTTCCTTTGACCTTTGTGCTCTGTCGCCTGTGCTCAGTGAGGCTGGCTCTGCACCTTTTGTAAAAGAGTGTTGCCTGTGGCCTGAAATATACATGATGGCACACGCTCCGGGCTCTGAGCTTTACCAGTAAAACACTTTTCAGTTCATATAGAGATAAAAGGTTGCAGAACAGAGAATAACATGTGTCTTGTTGGAGGTGTACGTGAACATGGTGACCTGACCTACATGGACAGATGCAAAAGCAAAGGATTCCAGCACCAAGAAGGTGCCACAACCCCAGCCCGCCCTCCCCTTGCCTTTAAAAATGCTTTGCTGAAACCCTTCAGGGAGTATGGGATTTTCTGAGCACAGGCCACCGGTGTCCTGGCAAGCCCTGCAATAAACCTTTCTCTGCCGCAAACCCCGACGTTCCGGTTTGTTTCGCCTCACTGCACGTTGGGCACACGAACTTGCGTCCAGTAACATCTATACTTGACGATACTGTACTTTGCACTTAAAATTTTATTGAGGGTAGATCTCCTGGGATGCACTTTTTAACCACCATTTAAAAATAAAAGTTTATCTGTGCTCGTAGCTTCACAGGTCTACAAAAGAGTCTCTTGCCTGCATTTCTGGAAGGTAATTTGCCTGTTAATAACTCTGACTTTCAAAAGGGTTCAAGTAGATCATGGTTTTCTGCCTTAAGACAAAGCAAAGCATCCAACTGTCAATGCTCTTTATCAATCCACTGACTGGAGGTCTTCAGCATTTGACAGTTGGCCCGGCATCCAATGTTTTCCTCCAAATATAGAGAATCTGGTTCTTTGTTTCTTCAATGACGGTCCTAATATTTTTATTATTGAAATGTCATGTGGTGCATTGGAATGAGCAGGGGTCGGGTGGAGGCTGAATCTCAGCTCCATGATTTATTAACTAGGAGACTCTGGGTGAATAACTTAGTTTTTCTTGGCCTCGATTTTGTTACCTTTGAAGGAGGGGGCGGATATATCCTATTTTTAAATGTTAAATGGTAGCCGCGCCCAGGAGTGAGATTGCTGGATCATTTGGTACTTCTACTTTTAATTTCTGAGGAACCTCACCTCCATGTTGTTCTCCATAGTGGCTGCACCAGTTTACATTCCCAGCCACAGTGCAGGAGGGTTCTCTCTTCTCCACACCCTCTCCAGCATTTGTTGTTTGTTATCTTTTTGATAATAGCCATTCTGACAGGTGTGAGGTCGTATCTCACTGTGGTTCTGATTTGCATTTTGAAGAGGTATCTGCGCCCCCAGATTCACAGCATCACTATTCACGACAGTCGAGACACGGAAACAACCTCAGTGTCTGTCAACAGAGGAATGAATAAATGAGATGTGGCACACAGACACACACGACGGAATATTACTTGGCCATAAAAGAGGAAATCCTGCCATTCTTGACAACATAGATGTACCGAGAGGGCATTATGCTAAGTGAAATAGGCCAGACAGAGAAAGACAAATAGGGTATGATATCACTTATCTGCAGAATCTAAGAAAGTCACATTCATAGAAACAGAGTTAAAAGGTGGTTGCTGGGGCTGTGGGGTGGACGGGTAATAGGAGAGATGTTGATCAGAGTATAAAGTTGCAACTAGTAGGTAAATAAGTCCTGGAGATTTAATGCAGAGCGCAGTGATTATAGACAATAATATTGTATAACAAACGTCACCCTTACTAAGAGCCTAGTGCTTAATAATCCCCACCACATACACACACACAAAAGTGGTAATTAGGTAACCTGACAGAGATGACAGCTATCGCTACAAGGGCAATCATACTGCAATATATAAATGTATCAACCAACACGTGGCACACCTATCAGAATGTTACATGCCAACTATATTACAATAATAATTTTTTTAAAAAACCTGTAAAGCAGGTATCTTACTGTCCTGTATGGAGGGGAGCTCCAAAAACAGAAGAAAAATTTTTTTTCTGCAGGCAATACCTGAGACAGCCTCGGACTGAGACCACACCTGTTCTTCCTTAACTTCTTGAGACAAGGTTGTTGGATTCTTTAACAAGAACGCAAAATGAGATTGGCTTCCAGACTTCCACGAACAGAGTATGGTTACGAAAAAAAAGGAGAAAGAAAAGAAAAGAAGCCAATGAGGGCAACCAAAATGGCAGAGGAGACAGAAGAACTTAGCTGCTTCGTAACACAGACCCCGTGGACCATCTCCATCAGTCCCTCAAAAACCCTTTCTCATTTTCTCCCGAAATATGCACGGATGTGTGCGTGCACGTACACACACACGTACACGCACGTACACACACACACACACTCTCTCTCTCTCTCTCTCTCTCCCAAACCAGAATGTCACCCCCTAAGCACCTACTCTATAGAAATTCTAGATCGTCACTCCCAGAAGGTTTGCACCCAGACCCTAAGTTGCCATGCCTGTCTGTGGAGACGTTCCCAAAGGAATTCCATGAGCAGAGGTGGACAAGGGTGGCCACCAAGTAATAAACAGGCTCGTACGGGACCCTCGTTTTGGTGTGATGCTTGCTACCTGGCTATACCAGTGTGACATGAATGCTATAAATCACACACAGGTTGACTTACACTGAGGAAGGGTGGATCTTTCAGCAAAATGCAAAGGTAACGTGGAAAGCTGGGTGCCAAGCTACGCGAGGCATGAGAAGGAAATTTTAAAATATTTTAGTTTTTGATGACAATGACGGAGGCACATTTTGAACAAACTGCAAAGGCGACCGGCAAAGACACCCTCGGGTACTAGATGAGAGGCTGGCAAAGCATGGCCAAATCCAGCCCCCCAGCCTCTTTTTATAAATAAAACTTCATTGGAACACAGCCACGCCCCTTCATTTACATACAGTCTAGGGCCGCTTTTGCACACAGCTTGTCCTGCAATGCCAAAAATATTAACCATCTGGCCCTCTGCAGAAGAAAATACAATAATACTGTATCATATGTTTGAAACTTGTTTTAAGGGAGAATTTGAAAGTTCTCAGCACAAGAAAAACATTTTATAACTATGTAAGGGGACGGATGTTAAATAGATATACTGGGGTGTTTTTCTGCTACATATACGTATATAGAATCATTATGCTGTAAACCTGAAACAAACATAATTTTTTGGTCAATTATATCTCAGTAAAATATAAAAAATTAAAAAGAAAAAGAAAGACTCCCGACACCTAGGCTAGATGAAAGCAGAAAAGCTACAGCTTCCCCTGTGACCAAAGAACCAGACCGGAGACAGACTTTATCTTAAAAGATACAAAGTTTTATTAAACAAACCTGGAATCAATAGTATTATTCCATAAATTAGACAGCAGTAAAATTTTCCTAGGGTATATATACAAATCACAGTGATTTTCATTGTGCAAGGAACTGACAGGGTTTTTTAATCCACACGAGAAGCTGGGATGACCCGGCGGGGCTCCCAGTGTGACTCACTGGGGACATGCCACACTGGCCCAGGAGCTTCATCCCGCAAGAAAGAAGGAAGCTCTGACCTCCCTGCAGAGCTGGAAAAGCATCTCAGGGAACCAGGAAAGACGGCCTGCGAGCAGAAAGGCTTCACATCCCAGTTGCAAAAACAAACATGTAATGACTTGTACTTAAATAACAAAAGTCCACCATGGAAGATCAACAGAACATCTTAAGACACAATAATTTAGAGGAAACCGTTACAGAGTATTTCCTTTTGATTAGGAAGCACTGCTCCTTGGATGCAACCCCACAGGGTCTGCAAAAACAAGCTTGATACGAAAACATTATGCTTGGTGAAAGCATCCCCCCCATTCCACCTCCAACAAGACAGACAGACACACACACACACACACACAACTACTCAAACATATTAAGACAACTGTGCATGTGTTCTTCTCTTTGTTTCTGGTAACTCAACAACATCCAGGGAAGTGGAACTAATTAGTCAGAAACAGGGACAGAGGGTACATACAGTTCGTAGGATGTGCCCAACAGGTGTAAAATACACGCCAGGGAGACGGACCCCTGGAAAAAGAATAATGCAGGCATGTCACTTCAAATCTTAATTGGGAGCCATCAAGGGCTTCTGTGGTGGTGCAAATTTCACGATGCAAGATCAAAGGGCTGGAAAAAAAAAATCCAGTCTTTCCTGCACCTGCAGCTAACGTGAGGATTTTGATGTTCTGGTGGGATCTGCTGCAGCCTGCAGGGTTCACCTGGGTGGGCGGCCCTCGGTGCCTACAGGGCGGTGCGTCGGGGTCTCGCGTGAACAGGATGGAGCTGTATTTCACAGTTAAAGTGGTTCCACACTGAGAGGCAACTTAGGTAGTACGTAGAAAGGGCAAATGTGCGTCACCTCACTCAACTGCTCAGCGCTACTGGTGACGCTGTGGCTGGCGGCAGGCGAGTCCCGACATAACAGACGGACAGAAGGAAACAAAACACTGCACGAGACATTTATAAACAGCTGGTGGTGCAGCTGCCCCAGGAGCACAACAGGAGGTGGTGTTTGAAAGCATCGTGATGGTGTGACATGGACACCTGTTACCTAGTGACTGGAGTTTCTTTTGCGTGTTTTGACATGTGGAGAGCATAAATCACGATTTTTCCATTGCTGGCAAACGATACATTTCTGCTGAGGGGGATTCCAGCTTCCGTGACCATGAGCGTTATGCCGTATGACCAGCTGTGATTTCATCTCCTTCTCAGCTTGACAGATGCCTATCAAAGCAGGCTGGCGACAATCCCCTTAGGAAAACAAGACCCGCCTCGATCCACCTCTTGCAATACACGTGTTTCCTAAAGACTATTTAAATAGCACTGTCATTTACCAACTTGTCAAAATTGCAGAAAACAAAAAAATCTGTCCTTTCCCGGCTCTCAATGCTGTGCTGATGGATGTGAATTTTCTCCAAAACTTTGCACCCTGATTATTTTTGATCCGATATGTGAACACGGCAGAAGGCCTCCAGGGAGTGAACAATTTTTGGGTCATACATAGGGAGCGTGCCATGTGCTTAAGACTCACTTAGATCACACCCATCTTTGCATTACGTCAGACCATTTAATTTATGCCCTGGTCACCGGCAGGTAACGCTTCGTATAATTAAATGGGCCTGAGGGTCTGGAAGGTGAGACAAACACCATGTGGTACTCTTGGAATTCCTCTTCACTTTCAATGTTTTGCGTGGCTGATGGTCAATGACAACGTTTTTAAAGAACCAAGTCATCAATGCATTTGAACTTTCGTCTTCCCTGCGTATTTGTTCAAAATTAAGGCAGTGTGTTTGCATGCATTCTTGTACAATTTTCATCTCATAAATTAAATCCTGGACAGGAAGAGCAAACCCAAAAAAACACGCATAGGGATCGTGTGTATGCACAATTTTGCATTGTGTTCAAGAAAGGTGTTTCATTTATTTTGTATTTTTTTAAGCATAAGCCTCCTAACAATTTTTTAATTTTTCTTTTTGCGGTACGCGGGCCTCTCACTGTTGTGGCCTCTCCCGTTGCGGAGCACAGGCTCCGGACGCACAGGCTCAGCGGCCATGGCTCACGGGCCCAGCCGCTCCGCGGCACGTGGGATCTTCCCGGACCGGGGCACGAACCCGCGTCCCCTGCATCGGCAGGCAGACTCTCAACCACTGCGCCACCAGGGAAGCCCTAATTGTTTATTTTTATAGTCAGAAGACACAGGACATGTTTTTCCTTGTGGGTCTACATCTCCGTGTAGGTTTGCTTTGCTCATTTAACCTTCTGACATTCAACGATGAAACAGTGCAGAGATTACATGGTAAAATTTTAGCCCCTGTTGGCCCATGGCTTCACCCAAAGAGCACGGTGCCTGAAAGGTACAGACTGAAAATACAGTTCTGTGGGAACATTTATCCAAGCGCACCCTTGGAAAATAAATTTGTATTGAGCTACTCATTGGAGCGGGTTTCTTTCACTAAATTTTGGACTCACTCTCACCTATGGAGTTGGTTTTTGAAGACGAGGTCATTTATGAGAAGGGGGTGATTTAGTGTCTTCAATTTAAAGCTCTTATAGGTGTAAGTTGCCTTCATGTCTCCTTCAAATACACACAGCCCTCGTCTTTGGATTCGTGAGTGGAAACTGGCCAAATGTGAGAGGTGACTGCATCTCCTTTGACATTTTTTGCTACGGTAAAAAAAAAAATGTATGATTTTTTGCAAATGGCAGCTCTCCACATCCCCAGATGTGCCTGCAGAAGACATAGAGGTAGGCAAGGGCTATAGGAAGAAAAGCCTTCCTGGCCCAGCCCAGGAAAAACAGTGTTGATGGCAAAGAACCTGCCCCAAGAACACATGAGCTGCAGAGGCCTGGGAGGGGGCTGAGGGCTCAGGGGGCACCGAACACTTGACACCAACACACCTGTGGGGCATACTCTGCCCCATGCCGGCTGCCCAAGGAGCTGGACCTTTCTTGGCAGGAAAAGGGAGGATGCAGGAGAGGAGATCTCGGAGATCTATCGGGTGCATCCCTGCCGCCACTGAAGGCTCTAGAACCTACTTCTTAAATGCACAGACCTCCACGCAGAAGGCCGTGGTTGGGCCCTACGATCGGATACATAACAGGTTTGAGCAATGCTGTGTTTTCAGCTGACTCACAGCCAACAGAATATGGGCGGCGCCTTTAGATTTTCAGAGCAACGTTTGGAATCAGAAAGCAGAAGCCGAGAGTAGAGGAGGAAATGCATGAGGGACCAGACAGACACCAAGGACCTCCGCCCAGGCACTGCTTCTGGGAAGACCCATATTTAAACAGCAACACACACATGGCGACCCACTCAACACTTGGCTTTCATGATCAGTGCTAAGGGGAAGGCACAGCAGAGCACTCCTCAGGGGACCCTCACCATCACGTCCAAAGAGAAACGAATCTCACCCAACGGTTATTCTGCACAAGCCAACCAGGTCTATGACACCAGATGGACTGAACATTGACAAGAAGTAAAACTAAGCAGAAACGAGGGAAGTTCAAACACTTCCATCGTACCCGTTTTGTTTCTTACTTTTCCTAAAACCAAAGGGAAAAGAAAACATTTGCATAAGTTCATTGAGCCAATACAGAAAGCTACGCGTTTGCTCTGGGAGATGCAGTTTGGTCCACGGATTTAACCTGGAATATTAATAGATAGCCATCCCCCTACAGAGTATGAGATTTTTTAATGCAATAGAGAAAATTCCTTGAATAACATTCATGGTCAATGGCTAGCCTTGCACTAAAGTCCAAACCCACATCTCCTTCCCTGTCGTCCTGGATTCATGACCCAAGGCTACCAGACACAAAGCATGGAAGATATTGGATACAGACCATCGTATGATACTTTCTTCACATATAACCATACAATGCATATAAGATGATAAAAAATGCACATATCATACTTTTAAAATTTGTCCCCAAGAGAATAGATTCTTGAAAAAAAAATCTGCAACAGAAAACACCACAGGCTCTGGAAAGTAGGAACATTTACTTCACTGTACAATTCCCCTGCTCCAGGCACACCGTCCTTTTTATACACACACAGACACACGCACAGGCACACACACGCAATTTGTGGTTGTATCTGAACAAGTTCAGGTCAAACTTATAAAGTCTATGAGAAAAAAACCCCCAGGATATCCCAGTAGGAACACAAGCCTAAAAAGAAGATAAAATCTACAACCAAACCATTTTTCAAAATGTCCTACTATGCGGTCGATTTCCAGTTGCTTAAATAATTCTAGGTCCACAAATGTCAATGGCTCTGCAATCTCTTTATATACATCCGGGTGTATATAAATGTGGAAAAGTCCTTATCCCATTAAGAAGATGCTTCTTCAGGTCTGCCTGGGGGCAGCCATCTGTCCCAGGCAGGCTCAAATCACCCTGTTTCTGGCATGAAATTAGACAAAGGATTTTGTTAGTTTTTAAACACCTGGGTAACGTTTGACATCCTAAGAGCAACAACAACGATAATAGCACGAAAGAAACCCAACTTTCCTTTGGAATTCTTACTGCAAAGACCCACAAGCCTGAATTCTAAGGAGAGAAGATGCCCAATAAGAGACATGGAACAATATCTGAAAGGTGGGTTTTTAATGTTCTATGGTGTTGACATGCACAGAACTAGCCTCTCCTCACCCACGATGAGAAGGGAGATTCATCACTCAAGCAAAAACAGATCCTAGGGCTTCCCTGGTGGCGCAGCGGTTGAGAGTCCGCCTGCCGATGCAGGAGACGCGGGTTCGTGCCCCGGTCCGGGAAGATCCCATGTGCCGCGGAGCGGTTGGGCCCGTGAGCCATGGCCGCTGAGCCTGCGCTCCGCAGTGGGAGAGGCCACACCAGTGAGAGGCCCGCGTACCGCAAAACAAAACAAAACAAAACAAAAACAGATCCTAGTTTCAATGTGCTTTGCTGTAGGATTATACAACCAGAAAAAACATTTTATGATGAAGAGGACTACAAGGCACAGAGAGCTGAGAGGTCCCCTGCCAGCTGTCTTAATATCCATCTCCACCTGCTGAAAAGCAGGAGTCCACACACAGATGCACGAGTCAGTCACACAGCTCCAGAACAGAGCTCCGGAATCCTGTAACGAAGCTGAACTCGGGTCTCACCTGTGGGATGAGATTTCGCTTCATGAAAGAATATCTTTTCGCATAGCATCATCACATCTAATCGCTCAGCGGAAAATACCAGCCGGTAAAATGACTGAGAGACATTCAAATACGAATGTGTCTGGCTTTTAGAAGAGCAAAATGCAAGCTGGTTGCATGAACAGGAAGCAATGAGATCACGAAATGGTCTCCTGACTTCCAGAGGGTCACCAAGAATGTCATCAAATACTGCCCCTGCCATTGGCCAAAGTACATTAAAAATATTTCCACTATAAATCTGGGGGAAAAAATGATACAAATGAACTTATTTACAAAACGGAAACAGACTCACAGACACAGAAAACAAACTTATGGTTACCGAAGGGGAAAGACGGGGAGGGAATTATTAGGAGTTCGGGATGAACAGATTCACATTACTAGGTATAAAATAGATAAACAACAAGGACCTACTGTACAGCACAGGAAACTCTACTCGGTATGTTGCAAAGACCTACAATGGAAAACAATCTGAAAAAAAATATACATATATACAACGGAATCACTTTGCTACACCTGAAACTAACACAATATTGCAAATCAACTATACTTCAATTAAAAATTAAGAAAATAAAGACCAACCCCTAGATACCAGGGAGAAAAATAAAAGGCAATTAAACTAACTCAATAACTTAACTAAATAAACTAGACCTTCAAAGTCAGAGAGGCATAGACCTTCAAAGGTTCGTGGAAATAAGAGAAAGTCATTTCTTTTCAATCTCAAATTAACTTTAGCAAATTTCCTATGAGGTGTTCTCAGCTGATTCTTTTCTAACAAAAAGAGACCCAAGAGCCCTTCTGAAAATACTTGGGAAGTACTGTGGTCTGGACCTCGGGGATTCCAGGAAGCAGCCACAAGAGCTATGCTTCTCAAATGTGTAGGCGCACCGGTCTCCTAGGAGCCGTATGTACTGGTACAGACCCTGCCCCGGCAGGTCGGTCCGGGGAGTGAGATCCTGGTGGTGAGGCTGGTGCTCTGGCCGAGCGGCCCACACACACCGGCTGTTTCTTCTGCTGCCCTGGAAAGGACTAGGGCTGATTCTGCTCCATCGCTCGTGCCCGAAGTGGGGAGAGAAGCCCCACTCGGTCTGTGCAAGACCTCCTGCACATGAGGTTCTGTCAACCTTGCTGATTTTTTTTTTTTTTTTTTTGCGGTACGTGGGCCTCTCACTGCTGTGGCCTCTCCCGTTGCGGCACACAGACTCCGGACGCGCAGGGTCAGTGACCATGGCTCACGGGCCCAGCCGCTCTGCGGCATGTGGGATCTTCCCGGACCGGGGCACGAACCCGCGTCCCCTGCATCGGCAGGCGGACTCTCAACCACTGCGCCACCAGGGAAGCCCCCTGGCTGATTTTTAACTACTAAAAATAAACATACTCCTTGTCGGTTACCCATTTTAAATACAGCAGTGTTCGTATCAATCCCGAACTCCCAATGTATCCCTCCCCCCTCTCCCTGACCCTCCCCCCCCGTAACCATAAGTTCGTTCTCTGAGTCTATGAGTCTGTTTCTGTTTTGTAAATAAGTTCAACCAGCGAGGACCTTCTGTAGAGCACAGGGAACTGGGTACAGTATTATGTAACAACCTAAATGGGAAAAGAATTTGAAAAAGAATAGATACATGTATATGTTAGAAAGAAAGAAAGAAAGAAACAGAATTCAACTGATAAAATTAATGAATGAAATGAGATGCCTTGATATTCAAAAAAAAAAAAAAGATATACCTTCCAGGTGGGGAGCCCATGCTCAGAAATTCTTGAAGACTTCCAGATCTTTCTGTGACACCGGAGGGGCCATGTTCCAGTCGTTCTCGGGATAAGCTTCGAAGTTGGAGGTGTCACCCTCGCTGCACACTTTGGGCACGATGGGAGGCTGGGGGATCAACAAGACCCAACACCGTGTTACAGAGGAACAGCGCGTGCCAGGATGTTATTACGCTCAGCGCACATTATTGCACTTTGCACAGACCGTGTTTTTTTACAAATGGAAGCTTTGCAGCAACCCTACCCTGAGCAAGTCTATTGGGATCCTTTTTCCAACCACACTGGCTCACTTCGGGTCTGTGTCACATTTTGACAATTCTCACAGTTCAAACTTTTCCACTACGATTATATTTGTTATGTTGATCTGTGACCAGTGATCTTTGATGTTACTACTGAAATTGTGTTTGTTTTGTTTTCTTTTGTACTTTGGAATTAAGGTACGGACACTTTTTTTAGACATAGTGTGACTGTATGGTTAATAGATTACACGATAGTATATATTGTACATAACTTAATTTTTCTTCTTTTTAATTTTTGGCCACGCCTTGGTTTGCGGGAATCTTAGCTCCCGGACCAGGGATCGAACCCTCACCCTTGGTAGTGAAAGCACACAGTCCTAACCACTGGACCACCAGGGAATTCCCTATACATAACTTTTATACGTGCTGCGAAACCAAAAAATTAGCGTGACTCGCTTTATTGTGGTACTCTGGAACCAAGCTTACAGTATCTCCGAGGTCTACCCATACATCCCTCTATGTCTACAGCTTTATGTGAAAATGTAATAAGAACTGGAAAACAACAGAGCTGCTTTTCTTTGTTTATGAACAGGAAAAACTTGGAATTAAAGATATTGCAAGTGAGGTGTCAACTATCAGATTGATGAATGCTTACACAGTTTGAAGAATTTAGGGAAGAAGGAAGGTACCCAGCACTTGCTTCTTAAATTCTAGAACTGAGGACCACCTGGACTGCTTGTTAAATTCAGATTCCCAGGTCGGGGACATTCTGATGTAGCTGGTCCTGTGGCCACACTTTGGAAAATTCCAGAAAGATGGAAAGAGCTCCAGACTTGGGTTTTATTATCTCAGAGGCCAAACCACAATCCTGCATTGATAAAAATGAAGGCATTGGGATTGAGAAGAGGGTCAGCAAACTTTTCCCATAAAGGGCCAGTTAGTAAAACATCTTGTTTTTCAGGCCATACAACTTCTGTTGCGACTACTCAGTGCTGCCATTGCAGTGGGAAAGCAGCCATTGACAATCTGTAAACAAATGGATGTGGCTATGTGCCAATAAAACTTTATTTATAAAAAACAAGCAAGGGGCCAGATTTGGCCCACAGGTTGTACTTTGCTGATTCCTGCATACATCCAACTCCAAGATTCTGTAACACACACAGACACCAACTAGTTTTCCCTAATCCTATGAAACTGTTATGCTTTGTCCAGAGCCTTTAACACACGTGGTGAGCACCACCCCTCTCTCCCTTCCTCTGCAGGATGGGTCCTAACCTGGATGTTTCACAAGACACTTGAGGCTCACGATGCTAGAATCCTCAAGTCAAGTCCAGGACGAGGACCTAGATTTGTCCCTGTCCCAAAGCTCCGTGCTTCCTAACAGACCACAGCAAAGCAGATGCAGCTGGAGAATCCTGACAGAGCATGGGCTCATACGTGGATCCCAGGGGGGGACATTTTAACTGCTATGTGGACACAGAAATCAGTCAAGTAAATTAAAAATTATTCATGTAAAAAAAAAAAAAGAAAGAAAGAAAACCCTCTTGTCACTTGTATATTTCGGTGAGTGTATCAAAGTGCAAAGACTATGGAGCGGTCAGCATCTCAGAAACATCAAGGAACTTCAGGTGAAGGTGCCACGTTCCTCACCTGACTCAGAAGTTCCGTGCCAGAAAGCCTAATTAGTGAGGTTCACGCTTTATACGCACAGCAGACAACTCCCATCCCCAAATGGGCCAACCCACGCATGAATAGATCTTAGGTTGGCTCCATAATAGAGGTTAAGGATTTATAAAGATTTTAAAAGTCACAGAGTAAGTTTAATGGTGACTTTTCCTTCATTCTTTCTCACTGCATTCAATAAATGAGCTATTTCTATAAACCAGGCACCACGTGGACAGAAGGTGCATGATTCTGACTTTCAGAAACCTTCCAGCCCAGTCAATGGCTCCAGGGGAGTATCTCTATCTGGGTGGCATATTTGGAATCACTTGATGAACTTTTAAAAAGCTATAAAAATAAAGTCACACAGAGATACCTCTTTTTAACCATCAGTTAGGCAAAACTGCAAAAGTTGTATAACTCATCACTCTTGAGCTGGGGGGAAAGAGGCATTTTTTCAGAACAAGTTCCCTGGGAGCACAAAAGGATGTCATTTCTACAGAGACGTATGCTGCAAAAGTACCTAGATTTCAAACGCATTTGCCCTCTGACCCAAGGATCTCACTTCTGGAAATTCATCTTCAACACAAAAGAAACGTATGAAATTATTCCTTTTAGGAGACTGGAATCGGCATTAAGTGTCTGTCAGTTGAGGTCTGGTTAAGTAAACGATGGTAGAGACACGTAAAGGAGTTCCATGTGGTTTAAAAAGAATGAAAAAGCTATCCAGGCATATGGGAAGATCTCGAGGTCGTATCGTTAAATGAAAAAAGCAAAATTAGAATAGTGCACGTATAACTGTAGGTTTTGTGTTTCTAAAAAAGGGAGAAGGACTTCCCTGGTGGTCCAGTGGCTAAGAATCCGCCTTCCAATGCAGGGGACATGGGTTCGAGCCCTGGTCAGGGAACTAAGATCCCACGTGCCACGGGGCAACTAAGCCAGTGTGCTCTAGAGCCTGCGTGCCACAACTAGAGAGCCCGTGTGCCACAACTACTGAGCCCGAGTGCTCTGGAGCCCTCGCACCACAACTAGAGAGCCTGCGTGCCACAACTAAAGACCCGACACAGCCAAATAAATAAATAAAAATACTTTTTTTAAAAAAGGGAGAAAATAAGAATATGTGTATCCACCTGAGTTTACATTAACCTAAAGAAACTTTTGAAGGATACACAGAAGAATCTAATAAAAGTGGTTACCTATAGCCAGCTGGGAGGGGACAGCCTGGCCATGTATACCTATTAATATTGATTTGGTTTTTGAACAATGCGAATATATTACTTAGGCAATTTTGTAAGTCAGTGTAATAGAATAAAATACATAAAAGTTAAAACCTTGAACAAAATGAATATCGGTTCCACCCCTAGAGTCTGGGCTGGGGGCGAGGCATTAGCATTTTTTAAGTCTCTCCACTGGCGCCCAAGTGCAACGTTGAAAACATTGCTGTTGAGGATACCCGTCAGTCACATATTAAGTTCAAAGAAAGAAGGGCCTCAGAATACTTTCCACCTAAGCTACCACCATCACTGTGCCACATCCGTCCATAAGTATGAGACATACGTCCTACCTGTGTTATTCCCCCTTAGAAAGGGAACAGATGAGATTCATCATAGTCTCAGAGCCAGGGACGGATGGAGCCAGTTCTCCAAAACGTCAACTGCAAAACTGGGGTCTGAACCCCCCATTAGGTGACTCTTTAGCTGAGCTCTCCCCTGAATAGGGAACTTGGCTTATTAATGATTTGGGATGGTTGCTTGTATCGAATCAATTCATTATGTGTCCATGCTAAGTGAATGAGAGCTCAGGAGAGCTCTAGGCTGCCCAGGGACGAACTGCCCATTTAAGTATGTTGTACCTTCAGTTTCCTTTCTGGGACAGTCTCCCAGTCCATGGTCCGGAACCACCGATGCCGTTTCACATCCTCTGCTCCATTCTGCAAAAGAAACATGCATCATCAGTGAACGGAAGGTTGGCAGGACAGGAAAGAAAATATTCCAAAAGAACCTCTACGTAATGCCCTACAGAGAAAAACAAGAGTTTGCTATGCCTGCAATCACTGTGCCCAGAGTGTGAGCTATTAGGGAAAACTACAGACGAAGGCATTTGAGTTTCATGGGCTTTCCTTTGTCGTAGAAAGAAATCCGGTCACGGGGCTCACGTGTACACCGCTCTGGACCAAAGACCGAAGTATAATTATGATTCAGCCTCTTGACATAAAATTAGACTGACACGCGGTCAGGTCTGAGTTTGACACCTGTTTTCATCTTGACAATTTCCTCAGGCGAAATTACGCTCACTTTAGAAATGTATAAACTGAGATTCATTAAATGATGTCATTTGCTCTGTATTGCCCAGCGAGTAAGTCTGTAACTCAAACTGAGCATGTCAAACTTCAGAGACTTTAACAACTACCCAACGTTGCCTCTCAATCAACAATGTGTACAGCACAGGGAACGCTTCTCTACACTCCGTCATAACCTATATGGGAACAGAATCTAAAAAAGAGTGGATACACACATACGTACTCACTTTGCCGTACAACTGAAACTAACAGGACACTGTAAATCAACTCTACTCCAAAAAATATTAAAAACAAAACACAAAAACCAATGTGTAGTAAGGTCTGTCTAGTTCATCCTCAGCTGCGTTGTCAATGCTGGACGGGAGCCACCTCCAGTACCAGGACCTCTGAAAATCCCTTCCAAGTTCTCAGCCTTCAGCGGCACCTTTCTTCTCCTTTTTTACGACACTTGTAGCAACTTTTTAATCAATTAAACGCGTGAAGTTATAAGACAGAAACATGAGAAGTCCGTGACACAGGAGCCAGTGCATCTGAAGTTAACTTTTTAAAACGTGTATCAGTTCATATTTTTTAAAGTTTTAAGTGATTTATCCTCAAAAAAGAAAATTCTCTGTAACCATATCTCCAAAAGGAAGGAGATGGGGATGTCAATGTTTTCCACTTTTTTCCAGTCCTATTATTTTGAAAACTCTTTTCCTTTTCCTATTTCTTTCCATCCACATGTAAGTCAAACAATGACATCTGATAAATGTTACCTTGAGGGATGCTGAGAGAAGGTAAATGGGACTGAAGGTTTACTCCCTAAAAGTTCAAACTCAGTATGGATACTCAGGTTTTATGATATCTAGATAGATGACAGAGAGATAGATGTAGATGACGGTAGAGGACAGATGATGAGCTATTTAGATAGATACATTTATAGATGATAGATGAACGTTAGGTAGATAGGTGTTCAATAGATAACAGACAGATGATAGATGATGGAAGATAACAGATGACAGGTGATAGATACATAGGCAGATAGATGATAGATAAATTGATAGATAATGGAGAGATAGATGGATGAGATATCTAGATAGATGATTGATAGACGACGGATATATAGGTAGATAGATGACGGAATATGACAGACATATAGACAGACATAGATGACAGGTAGACAGATACAACAAATAGACAAAGAAGTGAAAGAGAAAGTAAGTGCTAGAAACTTTCCAAGTGTGGAGGACAGAGCAGTGTCCACAGAGGATGAAGGAGATAAACACAATGGTCTGTTTGGGAAATAAAAAGAGAAACACTGCAAATGAAGGAGCGCCAGGAGGAGAAACACATCCCGTTACTGGATGAACAGCCATCCGTTTTCACAGATCTGTTCCTTTCACCAGCGATATATAACCACTTAGCGTTTACTCCCCTCCCTTAAGGACCTCAACACATGAGCCAATCTCCATAAGTAGCCTTAACTAGCCAACCAATTTAACTAGTTATGTATTGAACTGTGCTCCCCATGAAAGGACATGTGAGGCCCTACTCCTCAGCACCCGTGAATGTAACTTTATTTGGAAACAAGGTTCCTGTAGATGTAAACAAGTCAAGATGAAGTCATTGGGGTGGACCCTAAATGCAATGAGTGTCCTTACAAGACACAGAAGAGGAGAGACACAGACACAGAGAAGCCCCGGGAAGACAGAGGCAGACACAGGTGGGAGGCGGCCACAAGCCCAGGGACGCCTGGAGCCCCCAGAAGCTGGAAGAGGCGGGAAGGACCCTCCCCTGGAGCCTCTGTAGGGAGCACGGCTCTGGGACACCTGGACCTCAGACGTCTGGTCTCCAGGATGGGGGAGGATGGATTCCTGCGGTTTTAAGCTCACGGTTTGTGGTCCTTTGTTACAGCCGCCCCAGGAAATGAACACACCCACATAAACAGAGGGCCCCAAGAGATCTGCGGGGTTCAAGTCTCACACATGGGTCTACTTTGTCCCTCAAGACTGCAACTGACAGGGTCAATGCACTGGTCCACGTCTAAGTTTATCCACAGACATCCAGAGCTAGAAACAGCTAAGAAGACGTCCCTGGCTTGTCTCAAATTCAGCAGTGCCCAAACAGAACCAAGACAGGCATATACAATATCACAGTTCATACAAGTCAGCTCCTTCCACGTTATTCCCCTCCAGATGAAAAATTTGACAAAAGCACACATGGTGTACAGCTTCTAAAATGCCGATGAATTCACACACCAACCAGCACATGCGTGTTTACAGCAGCACTACTCATAACAGCCAAAAAGTGGCAACAGCCCAAGTGTCCGTGGGCGGATGGATGGATACACAGCACGGGGTCCATCCACACAGTAGACCAGGACTCAGCCAGGACAAGGAGCGAAGCTCTGACAGGCTACCACGTGGACGGACCCTGAACACACGATGCTCAGTGAGAGAAGCAGACACAGAAGGTCATGTTTTGTATGATTCTATTTTCATGAGAGCTCAGAATAGGACAATCTATAGAGACAGAAAGTCGCCCAGTGGTTGCCTGCCACCAGGAGGGATAGAAGGCTAGAGAGGTGATAGCTACAGGATACAGGATATGGGCTTCTTCTGGAAGGGATGAGCGTGTGCTTTAAAACTGTGGTGATGGGGCTTCCCTGGTGGCGCAGTGGTTGAGAGTCCGCCTGCCGATGCAGGGGACACGGGTTCGTGCCCCGGTCCGGGAAGATCCCACAGGCCGCGGAGCGGCTGGGCCCGTGAGCCATGGCCGCTGAGCCTGCGCGTCCGGAGCCTGTGCTCCACAATAGGAGAGGCCGCGATAGTGAGAGGCCCCCGCTTGCCACAACTAGAGAAAGCCCTCGCGCAGAAAGACCCAGCACAGCAAAAATAAATTAATTAATAAACTCCTACCCCCAACATCTTCTTAAAAAAAAAACAAAAACAAAAAACTGTGGTGATGGCACAGTTCTGCAAATACATTACAAGCCATCGGACTGTCCACTTTAAAACGGGTAAACTGGATGGCATGTGAATTATACCTCAACAACGTTGTTTAAAAATATGAAAGTAAATAAAGTTATGACTCGTAACCTACAGATCACTGTTGAGTCACTGGCTCCTTTGGAGAGACAAGGAGATGGGGTGTAGACCCAGTTTGATTCTGCAGGCCCCAGAAACCCAGATTTGGACTCTGACCAATGACTGAATATGACAGGCACTTATAACGAATACCACTTAACATATACGGATGGAAACACTCACCTTCATGTTGCCCAATCTCCTTGTTCTGTCGACAACAAGCAATTTCTTAATGAGGTCTCTGTTGGGGAGATGGAGACAGAAACGCAGACATGTTGATACGGACCCATGCAAACACAGCAGGTCGACAGTAGTAAAATCCACACCGTACAACGTGGACACGGGCGCAGTGGTTCACACTGGCTGAACGCTTTCTGACGCTTCCTTCTAACCATTATCTGTTCCTAAATGATTTCTGCGGCGCAGAGCTGCGAGAGGGACCTAGCTAAGGGGAAGAGGTTGATTAAATCATCGTAGAGAAGAATAGCCCCGGAGCAAGAGAAAATGTGCCTGCCCTGGGGATGGTGAGGCTTCATTTCAGACATACGAGTCAGGCCATCCCCGCCGACTACGCGACATGCGCTTTTACCAAAATCGATGGTCTCGCTTTGCCCTGTGGGTCTGTTTTTCTGTGAGATTCTTGTCTGGCCCTCCTTGCCTTCCCGTAAGCACGTAAACTTATTGGATCCCTTTCGTGTGTGCTGGTTCACTGAGATCCTCCCTCTAGATAGCAGACGGGGGACTTCCCTGTGTGGTCCAGTGGTAAAGAATCCACCTTCCAGTGCAGGGGACACGGGTTTGATCCCTGGTCAGGGAACTAAGATCCCACGTGCCGTGGAGCAACTAAGCCTGCGTGCCGCAACTACTGATCTCACACGCCTCAACTAGAGAGCCTACGCCCTTTGGAACCCGCGTGCTACAACTACAGAGCCCACGCGCCCTGGAGCCTGCACGCCACAACTAGAGAAGAGGAAATCCGCACGCCACAACTAGAGAGAAGCCTGCACGCTGCAACGAAGAGCCCGTGCACTTCAACAAAAGATCCCGCGTGACCCAACTAAGACCCGACACAGCCAAAAATAAATTAGATAATAAATAATCTTGTTTAAAAATAAGTAAATAAATTGTAGGCAGTATCAGAATACAGCAGGACGGTCAACTATGATGGGAAACTGGAGATGGTTTTCAAGACTTCCAGAAGATGGGCTAGCTCTCAGAGTAACAGTTAAGGAAATAAAAAGTATAATGTGTGTGTTTAAGTATCTAATACGCTGACTATGCTGTGTATAATAATATCCAGGGACTTCAAGCATATAAGGATGTTTTCCAGGACAAGCAAACACCCCCGACTCAGCTTTAAGCATCTCAGCTTTCCTGAATCCAGCGATGCCCCAGGGTTATCATCACAAAACCAGGCTCCAGCTACGCCCTGGGCGCTGTGTGACCAGCTAAGGAGGCTCAGATGCGTCAGGTGATAAATGAGGGACCAGGGACCCAGGGCTCCTCACATCTGCACTGTGAAATCTCCCAGGTTCCCACTGATCAAACTCTGTTAAGGTATAACTGTAACACAGAGTTTCCCAACACTGGGTATCCTTAAGTAGAACTGGAGTCCTTCTAGACGTTCTCCCAAATCCATCTCAAAGAGAAAACCCAAGAACACTGGCTCACCTAAGGCTAGGATTTAG
Organism: Phocoena phocoena; assembly: GCF_963924675.1. Classification (NCBI taxonomy): domain Eukaryota; kingdom Metazoa; phylum Chordata; class Mammalia; order Artiodactyla; family Phocoenidae; genus Phocoena; species Phocoena phocoena. Next base: position 2,057,456 of record NC_089240.1, read on the forward strand.
CCTTAAGGCTAGGATTTTGATGTGTCCATCGAGAACAGAGGAAATTTACTCTTGTGCAAGGCAGAGGGATACAAGAGCACTGAGAAATGAAGCTACCTTTCCCACACTTAGTGAGTCTCCCCTTCATTATTTTGACACACCAAAGAAACAAACTAAAAAAAACAAGGTCGCCAAACACCACACTCCCAAAACATCCCCAAATCCATGTGTTTTTTCTTCTTTTTCCCTATTATTTACAGCACCCTCAGCCCTATGAGTGCATATCCTTAAAGCTGCCAGTCCCAGGATTACAAGAAAATCAAAGATTTATTTAATATATAAATTTAGATCTTTGCAAAACAGCTCATTCCTGAAGGCAAAAGGTGCAAAGGAAAAGGGGCCACCCGATATGTCAAAGCCACATAGGAACTCTGCAAGCATCCAAGACGTGGCAGGTGGGCACCTCCATCCTGGAATGGCTGTGAGTCTACTGGCAGGCCCTTGATTCACCGAGGCTGAAATTCTGAATCCTACTGACTCCCCGGGTGCCAGCTGGCTTCTCCTCGACCACTTTCAGACACAGAGAAACACTTGTAAATAAATATGAGTTCTACCAAGTCGGCACCAAGCCCCCAAGCTTTTACTTCCTTTTCCATTATACATATTCCTGCAAGGAAACCTGAAGCTTCATCTAAAGAGACATTTGCCCAGGCCAACACGCTGACACGGTCCAACGCTGAGGCTGCAGGAACCCACAAAGGACCTGAAAAACTTCAGTCAAAATTCTACCCTCAGGGCCACCTGGTGACAGTCATTTGGGTAGGAAATCACTCCTTCGGGCTCTGCTTCTCAGCCAGCTCATGAAGATCTAGGCAAAAACGTGAAGAAGTAAAGCTTTACTCAACTATGATCTGCCGTCATCAAGAGCAGCAAAGGGTCCCAGGTTTCTGCCCTTGCTGAGCCCCCTCACTGGGGACGTGAGAGGAAGCGCCTGGAGCTGCGCACGTGAGCCCTCCCCCTCACCCTAACCCTCACCCTAACCAAGGATTCCAGAACAGCCTCTGCTGCTTCTCTCTTGAAAGTAAACTAGGAGAAAAAGACGGGGAGTTGGCAGGAGACCGGACGGAGATTATGCTTAGGTCTGTTCTCTTTCTGTAACATCTTCTTGTTCACGAAACGTTGGAAACGTACTCTACATACGGACGTGAGTGTAAAAAAGAATGAAATTGTGCCATTTGCAGTAACGTGGATGGACCTGGAGGGGATCATACTAAGTGACGTCAGTCAGAAGAGAAAGACAAATATATGATGTCACTTGTATGTGGCATCTAAAAAATGATACAGGGGCTTCCCTTCCAGTGGTGAGGGCTCCACACTTCCAATGCAGGGGGCATGGGTTCAATCCCTGGTCGGGGAACTAAGATCCTACATGCTGCGCTCATGGCCAGAAAAAAAAAAAAAAAGATACAAGTGAACTTATCTATGAAACAGAAACAGACTCACAGACATAGAAAACAGACTTATTGGGAAAGGGGGTGGAGGGGAGATAAATTAGGAGTTTGGGATTAGCAGGTACACACTACCGTATATAAAATAAACAAGGACCTACTATATAGCATTGGGAATTATATTCAGTATCTTGTAGTAACCTATGATGGACAAGAATCTGAAAAAGAATTTATATGTATATACATACATGGGTGTACGTATAACCAAATCACTTTGCTGTACACCTGAAACTAACACAACACTGTGGGTCAAGTATGCTTCAATAAAACAAAATGGATAAAAAAAGTGTGGTAAAATAGAAATAAAATTTACTATTTTAACCATTACAAATACATATATTAACAGAAGCAAATAAATGACCTGAGATTTATGGATCTTCCCTTCTCCTGGGGAAACATCTCCTGGAAGAATTTAAGTCCTTCCTTGAAAGAGGAAGGGGATCCAGTCTGATGATCTGTGTTGCCTGAGACTGTCAGAAGTTTACAAAAGAAAGAAGCAGCCTATGAGGACACAGGAGGTAGTTCATATTTATCTTGCTTGGAGCACGTGCACCCATGGCAACAGCGAAGTCACACCCACCGCGGGCAGGTCCCGCCAACATGCAGCGGGTGTTTACAAGCCCCAGGTGTACCCGGGACAAGTCCAGGGAGTCTACAGGGGCCATCAACTAGCAGTGCCCATGGGTGTGAGTAGGCGCTAATCTGATCACACCATTGGTCAATCGTTGATACATTTATAACTCAACTTTATTTTTTTCTCTTTATTTTGTCTTCTCTTAATACCCTCCCCCGATCCTTCCTCGTCCCTCCCCACCCCTCCCCTATAACTCAATTTTTAAAGTGTTTTGCCATCTGTTCGAAACAATGTCACTCAACACTGATGGGATCTGGAGCCTGGGAGAGAAATCCTAGACCATATTTCTTCATTTCTTTCTAGAGCAATAGACTTTTGAGTGCTGTATGTATTCTCCTTGTCACCTTACTGTCGGACCATTCAGGACACAGAAGTCTCCCTTCCGGATAATTTATGTCTAACTGGAGCCTCCTTTTCTTGCTAAAATCTTTTAAAACCCAGCTGGTGGGTCAAACACGACACAAGCTCCAGCCCACACGAACCAAGAAGAACACCATCCTTGGTCCATACTGAGCATCGCTGTTTAAGGTGAAACGAAACTAGATGCAGCCAGCGGCCCCAGGATCACAGCCGATCACTGTCACGAAATAAGTTTTCCCTGAACTTAACAGGTTACTTTAAAAATATGTAGCAAAAAAAGAGAGAAAAGTTTAGTTCTCAACTAAACACAATTAAACCCCATTTGGGGATCAGAAGAGGTTTGGAGCACCTATCAATGTATCTGGGAAATACAGTAAAACAGCTAGAAATTAGGACTCACAACGGTGCAAATGGCTAAAAGCTGACACACAGAGCAAGGTCGTTGGAAAACCTAAAGCATTCTTATCTTTTAAAAAATTTAGCTTTTCCTCCCACTGACACAAAAATGCACACCCAAAGTTTAACACCGAAGCAATGCAAAAGTTCTTGAAACAACGAGGGCGTAACTCAAAATTCTAGCAGGAGAAAGGACTTTAAGAATGAAAATAATTTAAGCAGGAGAGAAAAGATAAACTCTGCTAAAGCCATCAACACTTGTGCCAACCACAACACTAACTAAGGGAGGAAGGACACTTCTCCCTTCTTGTCAAATAACAAAACGGCTCTCTTATTAAATATGATAACAAACGCCTTTATTCGCTAATTGTAAGTGTCATTTATTTTAAACGGTATAAAATAGGGCTGAGAGTCGTTAAAAGGTGAAGTCTCATCCCAGCAGAGTCATGAAAACCTCTTCCCTTTTGGTGGAAAAAATGACCGGTCAAAACAGCTTCAGCCCAGCACAGAGAATAACACAGGATGGTACCCTGCTCGGCAGATGCCATAACTGGGGTCTCTCAGATGCTTTAAAAATAAACACACCCGATGAGGAGGGAACGGTTTACTTACTTGACACTGAAGTCCAAATGCCTGGGGAAATCGATCTTGCCTGCAAGAATTTTTTGGTAAATGCCAAATGCGTTGTCATCAAAAAACGGAGGAAACCTGTTAGAAACATCAACATCTATTTTTAGTGCCGAGCAAGTGTGGAAAACACCCCTGCTTGGTAAGGATGACTGTTTCTGCCTGACCCGAGCAGAACAGAATTTATTTCACCGCAGCTCTTTCCCCGCATCCTGGAGTCCATGGATGGCTCGACACCAGCTTCAAAGACATGGTTCCAAGAGGCCAAGCGTGAAGCACCGCAGCCCAAGCACAGAGGATGGGCCAGCAAAGAAAAGGCAATGACCATGAGGCCATCTGACCAACTATGAGGTCACTAGGGTGCCATTAAAAATGTCTCCCCGGGCTTCCCCGGTGGCGCAGTGGTTGAGAGTCCGCCTGCTGATGCAGGGGACATGGGTTCGTGCCCCGGTCCGGGAAGATCCCACATGCCGCTGAGCGGCTGGGCCCGTGAGCCATGGCCGCTGAGCCTGCGCGTCCGGAGCCTGTGCTCCACAACAGGAGAGGCCACAGCAGTGAGAGGCCCGCGTACCGCAAAAAAAAAAAAAAAAAAAAGTCTCCCCAACTAGACCATGAGTGGACCTCTTTGTATCCCTCCTGCATACGGGAGTGTGTAGCACACAGTAGGTGCTCAATAAGTGTACACAGGCCAAATGTAAGAGGATAGGTTACACTGTATCATATTTTTTTGGCTCGAGTACGTCATAACTTTACAGAAGCCAGTATGTAAATCTCCACAGTCGATGAATTCACCTCCATCCTACTTTGGGAGGCGAGTGACAGCAAGGCTGGTTTCCAGTTTTGCGATTTTAGGCACAAAGATCTACACTAGGGGTTGGCCAAGGATGGCCCACAGCCTCTTTTTGTCAATAAAGTTGTACTGGCACACAGCCATGCCATACACTTATGTATCCTCTGTGGCAGTGTTACCACAATTAAAGACTATAGTCTAGTTAGAGAAACGAACAGACCTAACCTTTCTAACATCTGGAAATAGAAAAACAAAACAATGTGACATAAGCTAAAGAAGAAATATACTTACAACCGTGAAGGCCAAGCAACTCTAGAAGTAAACCACTAAATGCGCACCAGATATCCACACGTCCCTGGGCACAAGGTATACTTTAATACTTCCTCAGAGTATTCAAGGCAAAGACCTTCTACTCGAAAGCAAAACTTCTATTTATTTTCTTTAGAAGGAGGTCTTCTAATTCAGTAGAATAAGCAAAATGGAAATATGAAGGGGAGTTTTCAAATGATGGTCTGATTGATGGCAAATCTCAATGATCAAAAATAATTCTCGTGTTGATTCCAAATCAACTCCTCATGTTTTTTTAAAGAGAAACAGTGTACCACGGGTGGAATGGTGGCCTCCAAAGTTACACCCGTGTCCTCACCCTGACTACCTAAGTGGGACCTTATATGGAAACAGAGTTTTTGCAGATGTGATGAAGTGAAGGGTCTGCGACGAGGTCCTCATGGAGAAAATGTGTCATACATACCTACCCACGTGCGTGGAGAATGTGGAACGCAGTACTCCGGGGGAGCTGGCATTACACGACACTATCATGGGAAAGGCATGTTACCAGTAGGTTAGTGAGCGGAAAAAACAATAATAAGGGAGAGCACTAACACATCTTGCCTGAAGGAAAAAGCACGGAGAGGGCGTGTCGGAGAACTCGGCGTGTGGAAAGCGGCCGAAGAAAGTGCCCTCAAATCTCTGCCTTTAATCCAACAGAATCCTTCCAATTCTTAATAAACGGGTGCTTGTCATACAGAAGTGGGCGTTATGTACACCTTGCGTTGTCCATGGTGAGATGTAGTCATAAGGACAAGCTGCCCATCCCCGTGAAGGCAGGCTCGAGACTTCTTTTGCCTGAAAAATTCATGCCAATTTTGCCATTTTCTCCATCATCTATCTGGATTCTTTTTAGATACCTTCGACCTACCTAAATCCTCCAGTAAAGAAAATGGATTGTCCAGAAACAGGCGCTGTCGCTGTTGTGACCTTGCGTTCCTCATCAGACCCCCAGAGACCCGTTACAAAATGATGGTCCTGGGACATCCCCAGTAGTCCAGTGCTTAAGACTCCATGCTTTGGACTTCCCTGGTGGTGCAGTGGTTAAGAATCCACCTGCCAATGCAGGGGACACGGGTTCGAGCCCTGGTCCGGGAAGATCCCTCATGCCGCGGAGCCACTAAGCCCGTGCGCCACAACTACTGAGCCTGCGCTCTAGAGCCCGCGAGTCACAAGTACTGAGCCCGTGTGCCTAGAGCCCGTGCTCCCAACAAGAGAAGCCCGCACACCGCAACCAAGGGTAGCCCCCGCTAGCCGCAACTAGAGAAAGCCCACGCACAGCAACAAAGACCCAACGCAGCCACAAATAAACAAACAAATACACTAATTTATCTAAAAAAAAAAAAAAAAAAGACTCCGTGCTTTCACTGCAGGGGGCACGGGGGGTTTGATCTCTGGTCCGGGAAGTTCCGCACACCACAGGATGTGGCCAAAAAACAAAAACAAAATGATGGTCCCAAACTATCGGCCCATTTTAACAGGGAAAGTACCTTGCAAGGCAGGTACTTTGGAAATGGCTTCAAGGAAAAGAAGAGTTTTTGGAGAGAGAAGTAAGAGATGGGCTGCTATAGTATCGCCCTATTTTGACTTCTCCCTCCAAGGTCCTCGGCCTCATACATTCCTATAAAACAAATATCTGAGCTCCTCAGAAAAAGGGGCAAGAACAAAGTACTGGGCCAGGAAACACCCGGGCAGACCATAGCTTGAGCCGAGAGTCCCGGGGCACCCTATCTTTGGCATGGCAGCTGCGATTCTCAAAGCGGGGTCCCAGGGAACCCTCGGGTTCCTCGAGGCCTTTTCAGGAGATTTGTGACACCCTTTTTCTGACTATAAATCTGAATATGGCTGCATTTTCGTCATATACCTCAACCAAAACAACGAATCACACCAGACAGAGTGTGAGAGAAGGGGAGAACGCAGCAGCCCACAATGAAGCTGGACATAAAAGACTAATGAACATGTGAAACAATGTCACTGTTTTCTCTAACTATTTTTAATGCTAGGAAATAGTTATTTTTTCATTAAAAATTTGATTTATGTTAACCATTAGTTTATCACCTTATGCCTTTACGTATAAACTTATAAACTTACATATATAATCTCAGTTTAATTTTCAAATGTGGTAAACGTTGACAGATATAACCTGTATACGTGAGAGCTCTTTGGGGTCGATACTAACATTCAGGGGCATTTTCATAACTTTTAGGAAGGGAGTCACTTTTAGGACAGACGGTCACTGAAAACTTTTAGGGTCCTGCGGCTGAAATGTTTTGAGAACCACTGCCCCGCAGCTAATGTTCTACATGGATGCAGCTCCAAATGCAGACTAGTTCCATCTTCCTGAAGAACAGGCGTGCGACTGAAACTCTCCACATGGGTGGATATGAAAGGAACAGATGATGGAAGACATCAGGGCTGAGTTGGGCGCTCCAGGAAAAGCCCATGAATGGGCCCACCTGTTTTCAATCCAACCGAAACATTTCTTACTCGATGAAAATAAAATCCCAGTTATGACATGCTCTCATACCTAATCACGTGGCTGGTTGTACCCAACAAATGTACTTCTTGTACTTCATGAAACATTTCACCCACCAATGAAAGCAATAAGCAAAGAGACAAGGCAGAGTCTAGCCTGATCTTGCTAAAGGTGCCAAAACAGAAAATGGAAATCCAACAGGCATACGGGAGACGGGGACTTGGAAGAAAAGGCCACCTCCACCATCTATGTAAGAACTCCCTCCCACTGGCCACCAAAGGCGTCTGGGTTCAAGGGGCTGAGAAGAGCAGCTTGCACCATCCAGTGATCTCGTGGGCAGTGAACACACGGAAGCAGATGGTGTCAGATCCACTGAGCGCTCCAGAGAGAACAGAAAGGGGTGCTAGGGCGGAGCGTGGCTGGGAGCAGCGGAGGAAGGCTCTGAGGGCAGGTTACAGGTGAGCCTGAATCGTGAGGACCGGAAGAGAAGGGACCGGCCGGGGGGATGCCCTCAGGCAGCTGGCAGAGAGAGGGACAGCAATGCCACATCGGGTGCTGGAGACACGGCAGGAAGGCCCGCAATCCCAGGAGAGAGGCCAGGCCTCTGTCTAAGGTGGGTAGATCTTCTACAGACCGACTCAGAGCCTCGTCTAACGAGGAGCTCCGGGTCTGTCCCCTCGAGGGCTGCTAGGGAGAAGGACGTGGCCTGGCGGGTGTCGGTGAGAGACCCCTCCGGTGGCTGCCAGGGGAAGGTGCCACGGGCAGGGGCAGGGGCTAGCTGGAGGAGACGTGAGGACACTCGGGGCGGGTCCAGGTGAGAGCAGAGGCTGGCCAGACTTCAGGGGCAGCCCCAGGTCAGCCAGGCGTGCAGTGTGGGCAGGGACGGGTGTCTCTGGAAATACCACCCAGAGAAGCCTGACTCTAACTGGAAATGTGGCAAACAAAAATACGCCGACTGTGAACAGTTCCCTCTTATGAAATGCAAAGTTCAGCTTACGGTGTTCTGGGTTAGGAGAGGGTTTGAACTATTACCCTCCAATTATTCTAATAATAGGACCTAGTAACAGATTCTAATGACATTATTTTCTACTGAATTCCTAATATTCTCTGAGAATACTAGAACTACCGTATGGCTAACCTTCTACTGGAATAGAATATTTTCTATTTCCTAATATTCTAATATTTTAATATACTACATCCCAAGAGTAATTAGAATATTATTTTAATATAGCATATCCTAATAGTATCTTAGTTACTATTAAAATAGCATACTAAACTATTAGAATTCTAATAATTATGGTTATATAATAACCCTCCTAATAATTCTAGTATATCCTAATATTATATTCTAATTCTACCCTGTCCTACTTTATTCTACTCTATTTTAATAATTTTCTATTAGAGCCTATCAATACTGTGTTCTAACAGTATATTATATTCCAACCTTGCCTCTCCTATTGATATTCCGCATTATTATATCCTGTACTATTACAGTCCAAGCTAACAATAAAGACAAAACAGAGGATACGTGGACCCCATTCTGCTAAACACGACTCGGCGCCGGGATTCAATTCTCCTCGGGCAAGGCTGCCCTCTCGTGGGCAGCAACGTACAGGAGGGAAGGTATGCTGCTGGCTTGAGTGTGGAAGCTGATCAAGTACAGGTGCAGAAAGATGTACAGTTTCTATACCTTCTTGGTGGACTGACGGCACATGCCATTTATTTCAGCGTGTTGCTTTGATTAGGACTTCCTGGGCTACGGTGCAAATGAAGAAATTTGGGTCTACGTGATTGGCTAGAGGTGTCTGACTAAAGAGCAATGGAAGACTGAAAAGATTCGATAGATTGATCGATAATGATCTATGATTGATAGATACTGATCTATGATTGATAGATGTTGATCTATGATTGACAGAAAGGCAGATAGGTAAAAATTAATAGCTATACAGTTAGAGAGAGATATAAATAGACGATAGGTAGATAAAAATAAATTCATAGAGAGTTAGAGATCGATACAGGTAGATGATAGAATAGGTAGATGACAGATGATAGATACATAGAATAGATGACATATAGATAGATCATAGATAGCAGATATACAGTTAGAGATAAATAGGTACAGATAGTAAGACAGACAAATAGGTAGATAGATGATGGATAAAAATGACAAACTAGATGATAGGTAAATATGATGATAAACAGGGGACAAGAGTGGGCAGATAGGTATATTATGTAAATAGATACCAGAGCTGACGACAGATACAATAGAGAAGATATACAAAGACGACAGATAGATACAGATGATAGGTAAACAGACGATAACTAGATATAAACGACAGACAGATCATAGGCAGACGATGAAGAGACGGACGACTGATAGATGAACACGGACAGGTTTGCAGAGATTCCCCCCTGGCTGCTCACACACTCAACGCTGGAGAAGGCCTCTTTCCATTTTTCTTTCCAACTGAAAGCTGTGGACCAGCCCTGCAGGGAATCACACAGGCATGGAACAGGCTCCGGGTTTTATTAAAACCAGAGTAAACTCACTGTCTGCAAAACTTACCAGCAAAAAGCACAGCCGCCAAGGAAGGCAGGAAAAAGGGAAGGGGCGGGAGTGTGGACGGAAGGCTGCACGTCAGACAGAAGAGCCCCGCGTTCACAGGACGGGGAAGAATCCCCAGGTCCACAGTTTCTACGAGGGGGATGCCTGCTTTCTGTGTCCATCCTGCACGTCTCACGCAGAAGCCACACACTTCAATATTTAATCATGCCGACCCCTTGAGAAACAGTTCGACTCTCGGCTATCTGGACGAGGGGCAACGTGACTCCTAACCTCCCCCGAGGCACGTTTGGGATTCCAGGGAAGAACACCCTCTTTCCATTCCGGCACACTCTCTGTTCATAACGTCCTCAATTGCGTGATCCAACACGTACGTTACCCAGCTCTGGGAATCACTCCAGAGCGTCCGTGCGGGAGAGGAACAGCATTTTCTTGGGAGACAGGGACACTTACAGACAGGATAGAACACCTCGACAGCTGTGCCCTGCTGGTCCCAAGCCTCCGCTTTTGCTCTTTGGAAATCAAGCCGAACGGTCCGTTCGTATCACCGTCACCAGCAGCGGGAAACTGTCGTGCGACCCGACCCCAAGAATCTGCCCCCGACCCCCAGTGCCCCATCCTGGGGGCGGGCTGAGCACCCCAGGGCCAGCGCGTGGGGCAGGGACTCACCGCAGACTTCTCCACGGAAACCCAACTCACCCCGAGAGCATCTCGAATATGAGGATGCCGAGCGCCCACCAGTCCACGGCTCTCCCGTGGCCCTTGCTCTGGATGACTTCGGGGGCCAGGTACTCGGGGGTCCCGCAAAGGGTCCACGTCCTGTGGGCAGAGAAGGGGGTCCACAAAACTCAGCTGTGCTTGGCCAGTGCGTGCATCTCAGAAGCACTGAGGGTTAGTCACTGAATTGATCAACAAGATGCCTTAAACCCTCGCCCGGTAGATAAAGACAGTAACCTTGTCTTCCCTGACTTCTGTCCTTTATAAACACACTGTAACCAAGAAAGAATCTGAGTAACGGCCCTGTTATCACGGCTGTGTCTTCTTCTTGGTGCTTACCTTTGCTGCTCAGAAGCAAACCCCTCAGTCCCCGTTTTCCCATAAAATGATGGGAAAAAGGATTCAAGGATTGACTCAAGGGAACGACCCTCAGGAACCCAGACGTCCGCTTTATTAATAAATGAGCTGGTTCTGTAACCCCCAGAGGAAACACAAAGCGACAGCTAAGTGCCTTTTTCACCTGCTCTGCAAAAGGTCTGAAGTGTTTTTGTGGGTTCGCGGTCATTTTAGTATCCGTGGTGGCTTTTGGAAATCCTCAGGTTAAGGGGTTCTGAGATGTTTGGGGTTTAAACGGGGCGGACAGCTTTGGAAAGGATTTTCTCCCCAGGAGTTGAGACTTGGAAAAAATTTAGCTTTTAGCGCCACCTAGAGGACAGCTGGCTGAAAGCAAGAGATTCCAACCAGCCAAGCCGGGACCCAGCGCTGAAAGCGGAGATTTCTGATCGTCTGGGTGGTTGTTTTTCATTTGGGTCGTCCCTTCTCTGTGCTGCCTTAGATCTGTCTTTTTCACAACAGATGGGAGAAGCAGTCTTCTTCTCCTTTTAAGAGAATTCTATTTATACTTTAAAAAGCCCCAATGTTTAATTAAAACATAATTTGTAAGGTTTCTGCTGAAATATCTAAATTTTTATGCCCTATGGAAAATAAAGACTGATTTTCCTAATTTTCTCTTTATTTGTATATCTCAGTATGGAGGATTTTGCTAACAAAAATTCACCCGTGAAAAGATAAAAACAATACAAACTTCCAGCTGAAAGATTAGGTCCTGGGGTTGTAACATATGTCGTGGTGACTATATAGTTAATAATACTGTATTGTATATTTGAAAGTTGCTAAGAGAATAGATGTTAAAAGTTCTCATCAAGAGTAAAAAATTGTAGGGCTTCCCTGGTGGCGCAGTGGTTGAGAGTCCGCCTGCCGATGCAGGGGACGCGGGTTCGTGCCCCGGTCCGGGAAGATCCCACATGCCGCGGAGCGACTGGGCCCGTGAGCCATGGCCGCTGAGCCTGCGCGTCCGGAGCCTGTGCTCCGCAGCGGGAGAGGCCACAGCAGTGAGAGGCCCGCGTACCGCAAAAAAAAAAAAACAAAAAAAAAACAAAACAAAACCCTGTGTCCAAAGCATAGGAAAATAACACGCTATGGTCATGTTCACGTTTTAGATGACAGATCAGCGATCGTGATTAATAGCCAAAAGGGAGACCACGGAATTCCCTGGTGGCCCAGTGGTTCTTTGCCTTCCAACGCAGGGGGTGCAGGTTCCATCCCCGGTCGGGGAGCTAAGATCCCACATGCCTGGTGGCCAAAAAAATCAAAACATAAAACAGAAGCAATACTGTAACAACTTCAATGAAGACTTCAAAAAGGGTCCACATCAAAAAAATCTTTAAAAAAAAAAAAAAAAGGGCAACCAAAGGAGATGCCAGGGAAAACGCTGCTGTGACACATGAGCTATGAGCTCCATCAGAGCCTTTAGCCAAAGTCTGAATGGTGACTTTCTCTTCCCCAAAGTGCAACTGACACAGCTAGGCTGTCAAACCACTAAGATGACCTGGAAACCGCCTGGTTCCAGCCCACGTTCTTACGTTGGGTAAAAGTCCAAGGCAATCAATGCCATCTGCCTGTTTTGTGTTTTTGGTGTGTGTTTGTCATCAGGACATACACGAAATCCCCAGAACGTATCTATCATATAACTGGAAGTTTGTACCTTCACCCATTTCCCCTTCCGCTCATCCCCTGCCCCTGGCAACCACCATTCTACCCTCTGGTTCTGTGAGTTCAGCTGTTTTTTTAAAAAATTAAAGTATAGTTGATTCACAATGTTGTGTTTGTTTCAGGTGTACAGCAAAGTGATCCAATCAAACACATATTTTTTTCAGATTCTTTTCCATTATGGTTTATCATAGGATATTGGATATAGTTCCCTGTGGTCTACAGTAGGTCCTTGTTGGTTATCTATTTTATATGCAGTAGGGTGTATCTGTTCATCCCAAACTCCTAATTTGTCCCTCCCCCGCCCTTTCCCCTCTGGTAATCATAAGTTTGTTTTCTAAGTCTGTGAGTCCGTTTCTGTTTTGTAAATAAGATCATTTGTATTCTTTATTTAGATTCCACATGTAAGTGATATCATATGATATCTGTCTTTCTCTGTCTGACTTACTTTGCTTAGTATGATCATCTCTAGGTCTACCTGTGTTGCTGCAAATGGCATTATTTCATTCTTTTTCGTGGCTGAGTAATATTCCATTGTATTAATGTACCACATCTTGTTTATCCATTCATCTGTCAACGGACACTTAGGTTGCTTCCATGTCTTGGCTATTGTAAATAGTGCTGCTATGAACACAGGGGCGCACGTATCTTCTCAAATTAGAGTTTTCGTCTTTTCTGGATATATGCCCGGGAGTGGGATCTCGAATTCAGCTTTTTTAGATTACACACGTAAGTGAGATGCTACAGTATGCGTCCTTCTGTGACTGACTTATCTCACTTTAATGCCCCCAAGGTCCAACCATGTTATCCCAAATGGCAAGGTTTCCTTCTTTTTTATGGCTGAATAATATTCCATTTTATACGCATCTCCTAGCTTCTTTATCTACAAGCCAAGAAACACGTGAGGCTACCAAAAGCTAGGAGAGGGGCACAGAACAGATGGTTTTCTAGAGCCTGTACGAGGAACACTGCCCTGGCAACACCCTGATTTCCTATGCTGGCCCCCAGAATTGTGAGGCTGTAACATTCTGTTGGGTTAATCCCCTTACTTTGTGGTACTTTGTTATGGCGATCTCAGAAGCCAAACACCCACCCCATGTGGGCCATATCACATCAGCCCTCAGCCAGTTCACCTCTGCTTCTAAAGCACCTGGGGTTTTCACACTCCACACCGGGTATTAGAACTTGTGCTATGTGACGGGCTACAAGCTAAATGATGGCCAGGGAAAGAAAACATTTGGAAACACAGCTTTGGAGGTCCAGAAAATTGTCATAATGATATCCATGTTTATCTCTTTAAACAGGCTGACCACCCAGTTGCCCCCTCAGGCTTGGAGAGATGACATCATGTCACGTAGACAAGCAGCTACAGCTCAGAAAGGGGATGCGATGGGGTTTCCGTAAGGAAGAACTTCAGGTTCTCCTTGTGACTTTGCCCTGGGATCGGCGAGAGGAAAGAGTCGAAAGTGCAGAGGCGACCCACTTCACCCCACGCAGATGGCTACCATCAAAAAAACAGAAAACAAGTGGTGACAGGATGTGGAGAGAAGGGAGCCCTCCTGCAGTGGAGGTGGGAACGTAAAATGGTGCCGCCACTATGGAGAACAGGATGGAGGGGCCTCAAAAAACTAAAAATAGAACCACCGTTAGGATCCAGCAATCCCACTCCTGGGCTTATACCCACGAGACATGAAAGCAGGGTCTTGAAGAGATACCTGCGCATGTCTGTCCATTACAGCACTGTTCACAACAGCCAAAAGGGAGAAGCCACCCAAGTGTCCCTCATGGATGAATGAACAAAAAGGAATATATCCAGACTATGGAGTATTATTCGGCCTTGAAAAGGAAGGGGACTTTGACACCTGCTACAACGTGGAAGAACCCTGAAGACGTTACGCTCAGTGAAAAGGAAAACTACCTAATGATCCCACTTACATGAGGCCCCTAGAGGAGTCATATTCATAGAGACAGAAAGTAGACGGTGGGTCCAGGGGCTGAGGGTGAGGAAGTAGGGGAGCTGGTACATTTTAACGGGGACAGAGTTTCAGTTCTACAAGAAGAAAGGAGTTCTGGAGATGGATGGTGGGGATGGCTGTACCACGTACTGAATGTCATTCATACACTGAATTTTACGCTTAAAATTGCTTAAGATGGTATCTTGGATGCTATCTGTATTTTGCCACAATTAAAATTTTATAAAGTGCAGAGAGAGAAGAGGCTGAGAAAGGAGGGTGTCCCCGTGGGCGGGAGATCCAGGAACAGGTGTCTGATACCCAGAGTCAAGGTAAGGTAGCCAGGACCTCGGCAGACGCTGGACCAAGGGCGGGTTTGGAAAGGATCCGGGACCAGTAAGTCCAGACAGAGCTGTGTGGGAGCCACGTCCAGCTGGCACGCTTCTGCCAAGGAGCATGTCTCTGGGGCAGCCACTTAAAAACTCTGGGCTGCAGCCCAGGTCCAGACCACGTGTGCCCGGGTTGCCTAGTGTTGCCGTTGCATCTGGCACCTGTCTGTAGACAGGTAGAAAGGAACGGCATCTTAGGAGGGAGAAAATATCCTTTGCAAAGAACTCCTCCAACAAGAGATGCAATGATGAAGCACTGATAGGAGAAACCCCTATCTTGCAGGTTTCATGTAAAGAAAGTAACAGTGTCTGCTCACTGATACGTTTGTCCACTCTCTCTGTTTCTCTGCCCATCATCGAGCTCACGCTGACCCTGCTGTGTAAGCAGTGCATCTGGTCCGAGCCCTCCCCAGGTCCACTGGAGTGTTGGGGGGTCTTGGGCGGGAGTGTTCAGCCCTCTCCAGGAACCCACCCAAAGGTGCTCTTGGGTCCCTGCTTCCCTTCTCCATGACACCTCTCCATTCCCAATCTCTGATTCTTTTTTCACACGACAGACTCTTTCCCATTTCCCTAGAACCCCCTGTGATACAAAGTACCGTTCCAATTTCAAATCCTATGGAAGGAATGGAAGGTCACGTTACGTTGGTGCAGACAGAAATTGTATGGTCTGGTAACCAGCCAGGAATTTGGGTGCAGAAGGTGGCCGTAAGTTCAGGGAAGGAAAGGAGATGGGAGACGTGGGTTCTTCCCACACGGAGTCGAGCGGGAAGGGGCTCACACTGCCTACTGGGCTTTTTCAAGTGACAACCCGTCAGGGCGCACAGAACCACCTGGAGGTCCAGTTAGGAGTTTCTGGTCCCCAGGACTTAAGCTTAGCAGCATTTTTCTTCCCGCCACACCCAGGTGAGTCAACTCAAAGTCAACCCTCGTTGCTTCGGCTCATGAAATTCTTTAGTTCTGCCGACAGAGCCAGGTACTGGCCCGTGAATGCTGTATTCCCAGGTGGGGCGCATCCACGGTTGCCTGAATCTAGCTGGAAGCCTGGCTCTTAGCTGATGTCCTCACCAGGTGGAGGTGGGTGCAGATAATTGTATCTGTGTTAGGTGTGGTGTCTCCGCTTACATGTGGAAAGGTGAGTCTCTCCCTGGCTTCATCCTGGGGTATTACGGGGCACAGATGGAAGGCTGTATGACTTTCCAGTTTCTCAGTAAACTCAGGTAGCCTGACCCCCTCATTCAAGTAAAAGCTTTCTCCAAAAAGCCCCCAGGCTTCTTGGATGTAGAGAGGCATAAACTGCTAGAAGGAGCTTCAGACTGCAGTAAACGTCCTTAAAGCCTCAGATTTCAAACAGTACTGCAGTTCCCTAAAAAGTTAAAGAGAATTTCCGTAAGTCCCAGAAACTTCAGTCCTTGGTTAATGCCCCCCAAGAATTGAAAGCAGGGACTCTGACAAACATTTGTACACGCAGGTTCATAGCAAACGATTACTGTGCAAGGTGGAAGCAGTCTTCTCCTTTTAAGAGAATTCTCTTTATACTTAAAAAAGCTTCCTGCAAAAAGCCCCCATGCTTCTTGGATGTAGAGAGTCACCAATTGCTGGAAAGGGCTTCAGACTGCAGTAAATATGTTAAGACAAGACAGACAGTGGGGGATGTTATTGGGAGAGTGTGCTGGTCCAGGCTGTGAATTATCGATGCCCCTGGTCTTATCGTCTCTGCTCACTGGCTCTTGAAGAGAGGGCAAAGTGACACCCGCCGTTCTCAGTTTTCTCACTGTTATCAGGTCCACCACAACTGGGGGTGGGAGACCGTTATCCAAGTGTGCTCTGTGAGATAGTCGTCCAATTGCTCCTGTGTTCCGACTCCCCCACTGCCTTCCGTGGCACCCCCACTGAGTTGAACTGTGTTCCCCCCCAAAAGTCCTAGACTCCGGTACCTGTGAGTGTATTTGGAAATAGGGTCTTGCAGATGTAATCAGGTTAAGACTGGGACTAATCCAATGACTCGTGTCCTTAAAAGAAGAGGAAGAGAGAGAGATCTCTCTACTGTATCCGAAGGAGGCCATCTACAAGCCAGGAAGAGGCCTCACCGGGAACCAAGTCAGCCAGCATCCTGACCATGGACTTCCAGAACTGGGAGAAATACATTTCTTAGAAGGTCACCAATCCTATGGGATTAGGACCCCACTGTCATGACCTCATTTGACCTTAATTACTTTTAACAACACGATCTCCAAATACAGCCACACGGTGGGGGTTGGAGCTTCAAGACATGAATTTTGGAGGAACACAAGTTCAGTCCAGAGCAATGAAGGTGATGGTGATGGCGGTGATGGAGGTGATAATTATGGAGACGATGGTGGTGATGATGATAGCGGTGATAATGATGACGGTGATAATGAGGGTGATGATGACGGTGGTGATGGTGATGAAGGTGATATCTATGGGATGATGATGGAGATGACAGTGGTGGCGATGGTGGTGGTGATGATGATGTGAGGGTGGGCATGATGAAGTGAGAAGCACCTGCCTACTCAATGCTTACTACACGAGAGGAACCGTTCTTAAGAAATCCCTTCCAATGAGCAGACCCATCCGTTGTTACCAATCACCCTACAGGGTAGGAACAATTCTCATTACACAGACGAGCAAAACCAAGGCACACGGGGTGATGACAACATACACCGTACTCAATCTCTCCAGCTGGAGAGTGGCAGACCCAGGGGTCCAGCACAGGCAAGTGGTCCTCATATCCACTCTTCATTCCTGAATGCCCCTCTGAGGTGCTTCCATTAACAGAGGCTCTTGGTAAGGGAAATAAATTTAACCTGGAAGCCATAAGGTACTACCGCTTGGCAATTGTGGGGATACACGCAAACTACCTTACCTCTCGGGGCCTCAGATTTCTCAGCTGTAAAATGATGACGGTTGGCCAAACTTATCACCGAGTGAATTTGTGAAACATTTTATTTGTTTGTTTGAATCAGGGCTTCCAAATAAAATGATTAAAAAAAAATCCCACAAAACACTAGCAGGTGGACTATATACCACATGTTACCAATAGGGGGCAGCCAATTTTAAAACCAATTTTTAAAACTATATAAAGTCTTCACACTCTTCTACGTAAAACCACCCCATTTTATTCTTAGCCATGCAATAGATGAAATTCTATAGGGGAAAATCAGATTGCATTTAACAGCATCCTAGAACGAAATTGGGTCATTTGTAGAGACATGGATGGACCTACAGACTGTCAAACAGAGTGAAGAAAGTCAGAAAAACAAACATCGTATATTAATGCATATATGAGGAACCTATAAAAATGGTACAGATGAACTTACCTGCAGAGCAGAAATAGAGACACAGACGTAGAGAACAAATGTATGGATATCAAGGGGGAAGGAGGGGTGGTGGGATGAATTGGGAGATTGGGATGGACATATATCCACTATTGATACTATGTATAAAATAGATAACTGGGCTTCCCTGGTGGCGCAGTGGTTGAGAGTCCGCCTGCCGACGCAGGGGACACGGGTTCGTGCCCCGGTCCGGGAAGATCCCACGTGCCGCGGAGCGGCTGGGCCCGTGAGCCATGGCCGCTGAGCCTGCGCGTCTGGAGCCTGTGTTCCACAATGGGAGAGACCACAACAGTGAGAGGCCCGCGTACCGCAAAAAAAAAAAGAAAGACAAGCCGTAATATACGTTGGTGACGGTGTGGAGAAAAGGGAAAGCACGTCCGCTGTTGGTGGGAATTTAAACTGCTGCAGCCGTTATGGAGAACAGGATGGAGGGTCCTCAAAAAACTAAAAATAGAGCTACCATGTGATCCAGCAATCCCACTCCTGGGTATATATCTGGAGAAAACTCTAATTCGAAAAGATACATGCACCCCAATGTTCACTGCAGCTCTATTTACAACAGCCAGGACATGGAAGCAACCTAAGTGTCCATCGACAGAGGAATGGATAAAGAAGATGTGGTGTGTATATATATATATATACACACACACACACACACACACACACACGATGGAATATTACACAGCCATCAAGATGAATGAAATCATGCCATCTGCAGCACCGTGCATGGACCTGGAGATTGTCATACTGAGTGAAGTGAGTCAGACAGAGAAAGACAAACACCATACGATGTCACTTCTGTGTGGAATCTAAAGAAAAAGGAGGTCACAGCGCAGAGGACACAGAGCACGCTGCCAGAGGCAGGGGGCGGGAAGATGGGAAAACGGGGGAAACGTTCACTTACTTGTCCACCAGTTTCTTGGCGAACCCGAAGTCAGTGAGCTTGATGTGACCGTCTCTATCCAGCAGGATGTTCTCCGGCTTCAGGTCCCTGTAGACGATCTCCTTGGAGTGCAGGTACTCGATGGCACAGACGATCTCCGCAGCATAGAAGAGCCCGGTGGAGCTGGAGAAGCGGCCCTGGTTGCGCAGGTAGCTGAAGAGCTCACCACCCGGCACGAACTCCATCAGCATGTACAGGAAGCGGTCATCATGCCCCGTCCAGAACCTGCGGGACCAGAGCGGGAGTGAGGGCTGCGCCTCGGATGGACAGGAAGGGACAGGGACGGACGGATGCTGGGATGGCACTTAGACGGAGGTCGTGTCACATGAACAGGTTGTGTTAAGATATATCTCTAGGTAAGACATGATCATACGAAGTGAATTCAATCAGACAGAGAAAGACAAATACCATATGATATCACTTATATGTGGAATCTAAAATGAGACACAAATGAACTTATCTACAAAACAGAAACAGACTCACAGACACAGAGAACAGACTGGTGGTTGCCAAGGGGGAGGGGGGTGGGGGAGGGATGGAATGGGAGTTTGGGGTTAGCAGATGCAAACTAGTATATAGAGAATGGATAAACCACAAGGTCCTCTTGTAGAGCACAGGGAACCGTATTTACTTTCCTGCGATAAACCCTACGGAAAAGAATACGATAAAGAATGCATAGATACGTATAAGGGAATAACTTTGCTGTACAGCAGAAATTAACACGGCATTGTAAATCAACTCTACTTCAATTAAATCTTTAAAAAAACGATATATCTCTAGGTCCATGTTAGGACACTCATATACATGGACAGATGCAAGACGTGTGTGGACAGATGTTAAGATTTGGTAGAGGGCTTCCCTGGTGGCGCAGTGGTTGAGAGTCTGCCTGCCGATGCAGGGGACGCGGGTTCGTGCCCCGGTCTGGGAAGATCCCACATGCCGCGGAGCGGCTGGGCTCGTGGGCCATGGCCGCTGAGCCTGCGCGTCCGGAGCCTGTGCTCCGCAGCGGGAGAGGCCACAGCAGTGAGAGGCCTGCGTACAGCCAAAAAAAAAAAAAAAAAAAAGATTTGGTAGAGATCGATGTTAAGATATGTCTATAGGTATTAGAACAGAAAAACCAACACATAAACAGATGATTATTTTGTAAGAAAAGATACATCCCTAGGTAGATGTTAAGATACTCATACAGATGGACCGATGCTCACATCTGTGTGTGCGGCAATGCTAAGATTTGGTAGAGAGCGATGTTATTGGTACAGATACATGTTAAGACACGGCATAGACAGATGTCACATTATGTGTATAAATACACGTTAAGATCGATCTCTAGGTGGACGTTAAGATACTCGTATAGGTGAACAGATGTCGAGATATGTGTGTGGACACATGTTAAGGTTTGGCAGAGATCCATGTGATGGGTACAGGTACCCATTCGATGTGCTAAGATGTGGCACAGATGATGTTAACGTTACGTGTACAGACACACGTTTGGACACGTATAGGTAGACGTTAAGATTCAGGTGCACGCAGATGTTAGGATACAGGGAGACACAATGCTAAGGGATGGCTATCCTGTCGACATGCAAAGGTCTCAGAACGGCCAAGAGTAAATACCAACTTCTGATGATAAACTGGTGAACAGCTTGTTATGGGCTGAACTGTGTCCCCAACCCCCAAATTCATATGTTAAGTCCTCACCCCAGGACCTCAGGAGGTGATTCGATTAGGAAATACGGTCTTTAAGGAGGGGATGAAGGTAAATGAGGTCACTAGGGTGGGCCCTGATCCCATAGGACAGGTGTCCCTATAAGAAGAGGAGATCAGGACACAGACACACACAGAGGGACGACCCTGGGAGGACACAGGGAGGAGACGGCCATCTCCACGGTCTCAAAGGGCACCCACAAGGCCGACATCCTGACCTCAGACTTGCAACCTCCCCAAACATGCGCTAGTAACTCTGCTGATACAGCCGTGCCGTCTGGGGCGCTCGTCTCACAGCCCGAGCAGACTCACACGGGGAGGGCACACCTCAGGGATCACACCTGGTTCAGTGGCCCCAGGGTCGTCATCAAGACTGCAAATTTCCAGTCCATTCATGATGGCCTCCCAGACACCTACTGGGAAAGGTGGCCATTAACAAAACCCCAAAGCAAGAGATTTCTAAGCAACAACGGGTAGGAGATGTCCCCAGAGAGTCAGAAGAGACGCATCACCTTTAGAAAGGTGCTGATCGGCTCTGTTCACGGGAGAAAAGGCAGCAGCGACAAGCTGAGGAGAAAAGAAGAATATAGATGCGAGAAGAGACAGAGTCCTGAATGAATTTTAGAGGTCACGGCAAAGAGGAAAAGCAACAGCTACATCCTGGGGAGATAAGCACTGATGGAGAAGAAAGTTTGCCTGTAAAGGAGACGTAGCTACGTATGGCTGATTCACTTTGTTATATAGCAGAAACTCATACGCCATTGCAAAGCAACTGTACTCCAATAAAGATGTTAAAAAAAAAAAAAAAGACGTAGAATAAAAGAGAAACGCTCTTTGGAAGTAAGGGCTCTGTTTTTGAGCGGATTTAGGACACAGAAGCGTGACTCACGCACAAGCATATAAAGGTCCCCCCCTCCCCCCCGCAGGATCGGGACACACAGACGATGATGTGAAGCAACGTGAGGCTACCGTGCCAGCGGTGCCTGATCCCCGAACCCCCGGCTCGGGCATCTTCTCTGCTCAGGACGCTGTGCTCCCCTCCAAGGCTGGTCCCAAAGAGCTGCGTCCCTCTGGGCTTCCATGAAAACAAAGGATGCTCGGAGGACCCGGCGTCCTTGGGTGAGCAATGCACAGGGCACCACGCACCAGATGGTCTTGGCTGCTGGGATGGGCTGTTCCAATAAAGTAAAGAACAATACAGGCACACCTCGTTTCAGTGTGCTTTGCACACACCGCATTTTTAACACATGGAAGGTCTGTCACAACCCTGTTTCGCAAGCAACTCTACGGGCACCATTTTTGCAAGAGCATTTGCTCACTCTGGGGGTCTGGGTCCCCTTTTGGTAATTCTCGCGATACTTCAAACCTTTTCGTTACTGTGGCGATCTGTGATTTGGGGTGTTTCTATTGCAAAAAAGCAAGTCACGGAAGGCTCCGAGGTTGGTGAGCGATTTTTACCAATAACGTGTTTTTCACTATGGCACCCACATTGCTTTTTTTTTTAGACATAATGGTACTGCACACTTAACAGACTTCAGTCCAGCGTAAACGTAACTTGTAGATGCGCTGGGAAACCAAAAGCTTCGCGTGACTCGCTTTACGGCGCTATTTACTTTACTGTGGTGCTCTGGAACGGAACCCACCGTTATGTCTGAGATCTGCCTGTAATCAACCGTATCGATATATACACAAAGCACTGGAGGAGATAGTTTGCAATGACCCAAAAAGTAGCTGGAAGGAAGATCACCAAGCAGTAACCAAGTGTGGCAGTGGTCAGGAAGGTGTAAGTTTCTGCAATAAATAAAAAGATGGGGGACTTCCCGGGCGGTCCAGTGGTCAGGACTTGGTGCTTTCACTGCCGAGGGCACGGATTCAGTTCCTGGTTGGGGAACTAAGATCCCCGTAAGCCTTGCGGTGCGTGCGGTCACATTTGAAAAAAAAAAAAAAAAGATGGGCTGCAGAGAGGAAAAACGCCCCCCGTCGTGGATGTGAAAAACTTTTCTATGCCCAAGGGAAGCCTTTTAAAAAGAAAAAAGGACAACACACTCTTCTGGTGTTCAAATGAATGGCTGTTTTGTTAAGCACTATGGTTTATATGTCTTCGCACAATGCGGGCCACGCGTTACGAAAGGGTTTCTCTACATGCGCGTTTACACGTGCAGACTCTTTGCACGACGGGTGCGGCTGGGGGATGACGGCTACCCTCCGATAGGGTGGCCATACATGCCATTCTTTCTCGGTGTTCCTCGTTGATTTCTGTCTCTCAGAGTCAGAGACGGCCCCGGATCCCGTCTGTAAGAAGCACAGCGGCAGCCACGTCTAGGCGTGGCTTTTCCCCCAGTTCCTGACAGCCGTGCATCTCTGGCCTGTTCCCCTTCTCACATCTGACAGCTCAAAGGCTCGAGATTTGCAGTGTTGAGACTTGAGGGAACACAGGACGCAGGAAGAGTGCTTTGGGGTTGTGGGTTGTGGCTATTGCTACTGGAGTGGAACACAACTTTGCTCCCCCCGCAAAGTATCTCTTTGGCACGCGGATTATTTCGACCTGAAAACAATCAAAGCCCAAAGACTCAAAAGAGAAACTCTGACCTTCTCGCTAATAGCCTAAAAGAATTTAGACGGAGGAGCTGTTCCTGGGACCCCTCTCCTCGCCAGAGATGTCTGCCCGTGATATGGGCCACCCGTGGTGGGGAAACAGCAGGGCCTGGAGATCACGGTCCACCCTGTGTCCCATTGTCTCTGCAGGCTCAGCAAACACTTGTCTACCAACCCTTTTCTTTTCCGTCTCCATGTCAACGGCCCTCCTTCCCTTTGAAGTCCCAAGCCACTAACCCAACAGGCTCTTTCGCCTTTAGCTGAAGATGATAGCATTTAAGATGAGGGTTAGGACCATGTTTGTGAGTGACTCCGCTTTCCTGGGTCTCTCCCGTGCGTCCAGGGGATTCAACTTTCGTGGGACTTTCTCCTGTTCATCTGTCTCACGTCCATTTCATTCTCAGACCAGCCAGAAGAGCCTGGAAGGATAAGGAAAATGTCTTCCTCCCCGACATGGCTTTCTGGAGAAATCGTCTGAGCAGACGCCCATCTTCCTTCCATCATTTAAAATCGAGATGAGTCGTTACCTTTGGGCCGCCCGCCCTCCTTCTCCGGTCCACATACCGACGTGTATGGCAAGGACGTTCCGTGCCGTGATGCTTGAATAGAAGCGCACGGCATCCCAAACGCACGACAGCCTCGCTGTGTTTTGCGGGCGAGCTGAGAACCCAGCAAGGGCTTTGCGGTTCTGACGGGGAGATGTGTTCTAGAGCAGGGGTCCCCAACCCCCAGGCCACGGTACTGATCCGCGTCCTGTTCGGAACCGGGCCGCACAGCAGGAGATGAGCCGCTGTTCCCCCCCCACACCGCCCCATCGCTCACATTACCACCTGAAGCCCACCATAGACACACACCTCCGTGGAAAAACCGTCTTCCACAAAACCGGCCCCCAAAGCCAAAAAGCTTGGGGACCGCTGTTCTAGGGTCCTGACACCTGACTGGTGAACTTGTACACTGAACCTCTACGTAAACTGGTGACCTGCTGAATTTCTCTGGGGCAGGGCGGATGGCCAATCTAGCTAGAACTCACCTGGGAAGGCCTGGGATTCCGGGATTTCGGGGCCGAACTGAGCCCTTAAGAAGACGTGAAACAGTCAATAATATCTAAGCAAGGGCACGACCATTTTCTACAGCTGTGAATTGGGTTGAAAAGGTAGGAGAAATATACAGGAGCCTATCTCTCCGCTGCTCCAATACACACACACACGCGCACACACACACACACACACACACACACACACACACACACACACACGCACGCACCTGGAGGTCATCAGGGAGCTGCTAGGCAACTCATTCTTTGCGTAACTTCTGTAACTGCTCCCGCAGACCCACTAACAGGCTGAGACTGTCCTGACGTCTTCTCAGCTCTGGCAAACGATGCATCCCAAGGTTCCAAGGCAAACTCATCTCAACTCTCAGGAGCATCAGATAATGAACAATGTGGGGAGGTGAGGACAGAACCCAGATGGGGTCAGCAGCAAGGAATGAGACAACTTTCAGGGTTGAGCAAGTAAGTGCAGTGCGTCAGTCCCAAAAAATAGCGTGGCTGGACACCAGGTGATTCGGGAAGGAGGCCGGGGTCACAGTCTCTCTTTCCGTCCCCTGGGCTCTAGGGGAACTGCAATTTGATCCACGGGTAGGTCGACCGACATAGGAAGCAACTGAGGGTGAAGGGTCTGTTAACCGGCTCCCAATTCCTCACACGCCAAGCCATTCTCGGATACCAGCTGGGTGTCCTAGAATTCAACTCAGTTCTGGTACTATGCACCCGGAGTTAGCATCAGACCCCACGGGGTAAGGGCTCAGTCCCACAACACCCCAACGGCAAGTCCAGGGGGCCACCTGTGCTTCTGACCGACCGGCTGCAGGTGGAAGGTTGCCACGACCTCTCCTTGGGTTTCATCTGCTAGAACGGCTCACAGAAGTCAGGAACGTTTACGCGCTAGATCACCGGTTTATTATAAGAGGAGCTAACTCAGGAACAGCCAGATAGGACCGATGCAGAGGGTGAGATTTGGGGAGGGGGCAGGGGACCCCAACACCCTCTCCAGGCTGCACTCTCCCCAAATCTCTACATGTTCACCGACACGGAAGCTCTCTGAACCCTACCTTCTTGGGGTTTTATAGAGGCTTCATTACGTAGGTCTGATTAACTCACTGGCCACTGGGAAGCGAACTCAACCTCCAGCCCCCCTCCGCTTCCCAAGGTCAGGGTGGGACTGACAGTTCCAACCCTCTAAGGGTTGGTTCCCCTGTAACCAGCCCCCAGCCACAGGTGACCGGGGGGCTTTCCAAGACACCTTTATGGCTCTCAACACTTAGGAGATTTCAAGGGTTTTAGGAACTCCGTGCCAGGAACTGAGAAGCAAACCAGATAAATATTTCTTAGGATAAATCACCGCATCACAGTCTCAAATGTCACAAACAAGGGGCAGAGTGGGGAGAACTATCCTGACCGATCAAGATGGATGAAGACGTCCGTTCCACAAATATCTAATGAAATCAAACAAAACTTCAACCAACCAGCACACCTACGAAAGCCACCGTATAATAAGTGGATAAGTCATTTTGACCTTTGCAGATCACACGCAGAAGTGATCCGTCATCAGCCTGCTTAAGAAGCAATACTTTTCAAATAAAGGCACCCGTAACAAATAGAAATTATGGCTATAAAACAAACAAAAGTCCTGAGGGCCCTGATGCCACTTGCCTTCTCCAAATCACGAAAATCAAATACAGCATCGAAAGGAAGAAAAGAAATTCCGCCGATACATCTTTGCTTCAAAGCTCCACCAGTTAAGAGGTTTCTTGTATGGACAGAAGTTGTGAAGGGCTGGGTATTATTAATGATCGGAAGTAAACGAATATTCAAACACTTCCTGACATCACAATTCCAAAAACAGTAACAGTCATCGCTTGGTGCTTGTGGCTGACAGGAGGCAGTCCACGTGACCACAGAGGAATGAAACTCTTGAGGTTAGAAAATCAGAAGCGGGATACACTGCAGGAGCTAATCTGTTCATCCCGTCATTCTCATCAACTGCAGGACCGAGTCTATAAAAAGAGTAGAAGTTCGAGGGCCAAAAGCAAGGTTTATCACGTCGCTACGAGAAAAGCACGCACGTAGCGGATCTCAAAGGTGTGGGACCCACGGTTAGCATCACCGAGCAACATCTCCAGTAACTCACGATCACCCGTCTTTATTGACCTCACCACCCACTGGTTTTCTCTTTGTTTAGTGGATACATCTGGACAAGGACCCACTTCGGGGACGTCCCTGGTGGTCCAGTGGTTGATACTTCGCCTTGCCGTGCAGGGGGTGCGGGTTCGAGCCCTGGTCGGGGAAACTAAGGTCCCACATGCCTCGCAGCCGAAACACCAAAACACATAAAGCAGAAGCAATATTGTCACAAATTCAATAAAGACTTAAAAAATGGTCCACATAAAAAAAAAAAAAACAACAACAAAGGACCCACTTCATACCTGGCAATGTCCTATCTTGGACACACTGGAAAGGGCACCTCCCGTTTGGCCTGTCATGAGCCTTGTGGGAAGCAGGGGAACCAGCTCTAAACACCGAACACAGAAGGGGGGTGTGTGTCCCAGCAAGATGGGAAGGGTTGGCCAGGTGTATCTGTGGTCGACGGAGGCTGGGGACAGACACACAGGGAAGTTGGAAACTGAGGCACCAGTCAAACCCTAGAGCTGTGGACGCACCGTAGGGAGTCTGCATTTTGTTGAGGGCAGGAAGGAAAGTCATTGACGGGACTGGAAAACAAAGGATGACAGTTGGGTTTTCATGTCAGAAAGAAGCCCCCGTCTCCAATCAAGAGTGGATGAGCCCTGGGGAGGTGACTGAGAAGAAAGAGAGGGGACCCAGATGAACAAAGGTGGATGGACTTTGGAGATGTGACTTACAAGAGGCAAGGGCAGGTCTGGAAAAGATGAAAACTCTAACTCGAAAAGATCCATGCACCCCTGTGTGCACAACAGCAGCAGTCACTGCAGCCAAGACATGGAAGCAACAGCAGTGTCCATCGACAGAGGACTGGATAAAGAAGACGTGGTACGTGTATACACAGTGGAATACCACTGAGCCATGAAAAAGAATGAAACGATGCCGCTTCCAGCGGCATGGATGGACCTGGAGATGATCATACTATGTGAGGTCAGTCAGACAGAGAAAGACAGACGTTATACAGCATCACTCCTATGTGAAATCTAAGAAGTAACAGAAATGCATCTACGTACAAAACAGAAACAGACTCACAGACACAGAAGCATGGATGGACCTAGAGATTATCGTATCGAGTGAAGTAAGCCAGAAAGAGAAAGACAAATGCCACACGATGTCACTTAGATGAGGAATCTAAAATATGACACAAACGAACTTACTTCCACAACAGAAATAGACTCACTGACACAGAAAACAAACTTATGGTTACCAAAGGGGAAGCGGGGCGGAGGGGTTAAAAACTAGGGGTTTGGGGTTAACATGTTCACACCACTATATATAAAATAACCAACAAGGACCTACTGTAGAGCACAGGGAACTCTACTCAATCTCTTAGAATACTCTATAATGGAAAAGAATCGGAAAAGAGCTTTATATAAATATATAAAACGGAATCACTTTGCTGTACACGTGAAACGAGCACAAAACTGTAAATCAACTATAGTGCAAAGAATTAAAAAAAAAAAAAAAGGAAGAGGAAAGGGCAGAAGCCCTGGTTAGGGTGAACACAGCAGCAAAGAAAAGGAAATCAAAAACAGTGCCCGGGGGTGTGGGGGGTGGGGGGGACCCAGGAGCTGGAAGGGCCATTTGGGGGGAGTCCAGAGGAGGAACTGATTGGAGGTGTGGGGCAAAGAGGAAGGTCAAGAACTCCTTTCCAACACGAGGACCCTGAACTGCCTGCAGAGACATCTGGGCAGAAGGGACCAGGCGCCAGGTGGGTGGGTGAGTCTAGCTTGGAAGGAGCAGGTGTGAGTGAGAAGCTGAGCTGAGGCGTCTGGAGCGTCTACTGTACAGCGGGCGTGACTACAGTGCGTGACTTTGGGAGCACGTGCACACATTCACACACGTCCGGCCCCCATACCACGTCGCTCCCTGGTCCTCCCACCTCTACCTTGCATGGCCCATGGCCCAGCTCCTCTCCAAGGAAAAGCTAAGAGACCTCCCTCCCTTTCTGTACGCCCTCACCCCCGCCCGGCCTCCTGGAACGCGTCCACCCAAAATGCCCAGGAGGGATCTCTACGAAGCAGAGTTAAAAACATTGAGAGGCAAAACAAATGTGTATAATATGCTGTAAGGATGCCACACTCTGTGTGCGAGCACGCACACACAGAGCTCTTTAAGCACAGGGAGGAGGACAGAAGGCATCATACCAAACTGTCCACGTGGTGACCTGGTGATGACGGAGGGACAAAGGAAGAAAGAAAAGGGAATGAGGCAAGCTGAGAAAAAAAAATAAAACAGAAAGAAAAGCAGAGGAGAGAAGAGAAAATGCTTAAGCACTCTCCACGGGCAGGAAAGAGAATGAGATGTCGAAAATGCACTCAAGGAGTTGAAGCGGGGACTGAGACGCCTGTACACCTGTGTTCACAGCAGCGTTACAACAGCCAAGAGGTGGAGGCAACCCAGGTGTCCATGGATACGTGATGGATATAAACAAATGTGTTCCAGTCACACCATGGAATATTACTCAGCCATGAAAAGGAAGGACATTGTGATACAGGCTACAATGTGGATGTGCCTTGAGAAAATGATGCTGGGTGAGAGAAGCCAGACCCAAAAGGACACACAGTGTGGGATTCCACTCAGAGGAGGTCCCTAGGGTTGTCACACTTATCAGAAAGTAGATGGGGGAGGGGGACAGGGACGCAGTGCTTCATGGGCACCATGAGTTCCAACTCTGCAAGATGAAAAGGTTCTGGAGATGATGGTTGGGATGGCTGCACGATGTGGACGGACTTAATGTCACTGAATTATACACTTAAAAATGGTCAAGATGGCAGACGAACGGATAAGGAAGATGTGGCACATGTATACAATGGAATATCACTTGGCCATAAGAAGAAGCGAAGTTAAGTTAGTTGTAGTGAGGTGGATGGACCTAGAGTCTGTCATACAGAGTGAAGTAAGTCAGAAAGAGAAAAACAAATACCGTATGATCACACATATATATGGAATCTAAAAAAAAAAAAAAGTTCTGAAGAACCTAGGGGCAGGACAGGAATAAAGACCCAGATGTAGAGAATGGACTTGAGGACACGGGGAGGGGGAAGGGTAAGCTGGGACGAAGTGAGAGAGAGGCACGGACATATATACACTACCAAATGTAAAACAGATAGCTAGTGGGAAGCAGCCGCATAGCACAGGGAGATCAGCTCGGTGCTTTGTGACCACCTAGAGGGGTGGGATAGGGAGGGTGGGAGGCAGAGACGCAAGAGGGAAGCCATATGGGGAGATATGTATATGTATGGCTAGTTCACTCTGTTATAAAGCAGAAACTAACACACCACTGTAAAGCAATTATACTCCAATAAAGATGTTTAAAAAAAAAAGTCAAGGGCTTCCCTGGTGGCGCAGTGGTTGAGAGTCCGCCTGCCGATGCAGGGGACATGGGTTCGTGCCCCGGTCCGGGAAGATCCCACATGCCATGGTGCAGCTGGGTCCGTGAGCCACGGCCGCTGAGCCTGCGCGTCCGGAGCCTGTGCTCCGCAACGGGAGAGGCCACAACAGTGAGAGGCCCGCGTACCGCAAAAAAAAAAAAAAAAAAAAAAGTCAAGATGGTAAATTTTATGTGAGGTACATTTTACCACGATTAAAAAATTAAAATTGAAAAAATGCATTGGAGAGAACATATTTATCAATTATTCCATAAACAGCAAAAAAAAAAAAAAGTGGCCGTCACTGACAATGAGTAGGAAAGTACCGGCAGAGACGTCAGCTCTGAGCTCAAAGAAGCACTTTCCACATTTGATTATTGTCTTTTATTTGCAAAGTCTGCAGTGAGCGCCTCCCTTGTGGCATTTTAATTAACTTAAAAGTCAGCCTCATCTAGCTGGAGACACCTAACTTTAAAGTCGCTCACCATTTCTCCAGATGCTGCCGTAAAGCTGGACTCTGCCATCAAAAGGAGAAAACAGAAAGCCACTCACGTCACCCTTTCTTGAGCCCCATCGCCCGTCGCAACCTGAGGCTCTGGAACATCCCTTCCAGTTTCCGAACCGGCTCCATGGTAACCAGTGCCCCCCCCCCACCCCGGCGAGGGGACCTGAACTTGTTTCGCCATCCCCAGCCCAGGCTCCCCCTGTTGTGGTCCCCAGGGGTCCCAATGCTCGGTGGCTACATCTGATGCCTTCCCAAGGACCACCGTTTGCTCTCTCTCTCTTCCCAGATGGCTCCCTGGAAACTGCCCCACCTGGAACCCTGTCTCTCCCGTCCAACTTCCCAGGCGTGTGCCAGGCCAGTACACCGCTGTGGAAGGCGGGGACGAGGTGACCTCGTGCTCTGTCCTCGCACCCAAGTCCCCAGCTGAACGCACAGGGAAGCGCACCGTGCGTCCATCTAACCTCCCCAGAGGTGCCCTGGGGGCCCGTTCCCATCTCCTTCCCCAGCTCCTGAGTCACACACCAGCATCAATGCTGGAGCTCCCCACCAAGGCCAGCCTCGTGTCCAAGGCGGACTCAGATCCCTCCCCATGTCCCAGCCTGCTGGCTGACCCGGTGGCCCCTGCACCAAGCATTCCCCCCACCTGTCAGCCAACAAACGCCTTCTCCTTCTGCGAGATGCTGCTGCGGCGTCCTTAGGGGATTAGGATCTCCCGCCCCAAAGGGCTGACGATTCCGTCCTTACCAACCACGCCGGGATCTACCAGAGCCTCGTCGGGAACTTCACAGTTTCCCTCCATCAGGAGAATTCAAACCTCCCTTTTATAAGCATCCACCTTGCCAGAACCCCCAAAATTCAAAATGGACATTTCATTACGTTCGGACAAAGCACAGAACAAGGAATTGGGAAGTGGCCGTGTTCCTTCTGTCACAGCTGTCCCTTGCAGGCGATGGTGAAAGAGGAAGGAGAGCTATTTCTGGACTTTTGCTTCTGAAACTCAAGTGCAGAGGGGTCAAGGGACCCCTCTTTCCTCCTTAATTATCAGCAAAGTCAAGGAACAGTTTTACTAACTACCTGTCCACGTGCCAATGGAGATGCACACCAGACTCAAGTCTGTGGGCAGGAAGAAAGACCTTTCCTTTAGGCTATGGGCTCGTCCTCTCCAGACTAAGACCCAAGTTCCTCTACGTGGAGATCCAAGCTGTCATTTCGCCAATAATGAGAAGGATGTGCCCCATGGGTGATGGACCTCTGAGTTCTTTCATACCCAGATCTGTAGCGGAAAGCCAATGAAACATGGCTGGCTACCCGGGTCTTCTACCGCGCAATGAGTGACACGGCACTGGGACTGTTATTGGGTCCACAGGCTCATCACCAAGACTAGATGATGGAACTCCACGTGCAGGGGCTGGGACAGGGAAGTGAGAATGCACCCACACCCACCTAATCTCTGTGTGTGCCTGTATCACAGGCGTTATCAACCAACCATCCATCCATCCTTCAACCCATCCATCCAACCGTCAACCTATCTAATCATCTACCATCTGGGTATCCATCCATCCACCCACCCACCCATCCATCTTCCCAAATATCTACCTATCAATCTATTTATCTCACTATCTATTTCTATATCACCTGCCTATTCATCCTGTCTTCCTTTCTTCCTTCCATCCACGCATTCTTTCTTTCTTTCTACCTATCTATCTATCTAGGCAGTGGTCTGTAATCAGGACTATTTCACTCCCTGGGACATATTCTGTCAACGTCTAAAGACATTTTTTGCCATCACACCACAGAGGGAGTGTGCTCCTGGCATTGAGTGGGTAGACACCAGGGATGCTGCTAGACCTCCTCTACTACACAGAAGAGCCGCCACCACAAAGAATTTCCCGTCCCCAGTGTCAGTGGTGCCCAGGTGAGAACGCCTGTCCTGGATCCCACCAGCTCTAAGATGCCAGTGATTTCTATACACACAAAGGGCACAAAGGGCAGGGAGCAGACACAGGGTCCTGGTCTAGGGGCGGGACACAAGCCTTCCTCCCCGGGACACCTTGTCTGTAACACAATCCTTCTACACTGAGTTTGTCAGCTCTTCTAAAATTATCTCTACGCTGGCTGAACTGGCCTTCAGGATTGCTTTATCCCAGAACAGAATGCATTCTCTGATGTGGACGTAATGAACGTCCTGGCCGACTTTCAACAACGCAACCAGTAGCACTTCAAATACCGAACGCTAATAACACCGTGGGCGAACAAGCCAAATCGTTCAAGTGGAAGTTGAAACTTGAGTCTGTGTTCGGCGTGATACCTGGGATCATCGGTATTCCACGTGGCTTCACGTGAACGCAAGTAAGGCTCACTCAACACTTCCGGACAGTATGAAAGGCAGATGTTGGGAGAAGCAACTCATTTCCAAGAGAAACTGCGCGGCTGGGGGGATTCGATACCTGCTTCCCTCGTGGTCTCTTCCCACTAAATCCGGTGCCCCATCCAGCGGCCCTGGGCACCCTACTCCCCCCGTTCGCGGGGCTGGTCAGATACAGCGCTCGCCCCCCGTTACGTGTGGGGCACCTCTAGAGTCTGCTGACCCTGCATCAATTTAATCTGTTTTCAAACACTGCCGGGTCCCACAAGTGATCATGCACAGGAAACTTCCAAAGGCTACAAATACTTTATAATAAGACCCTGTGCACTGAAAGACCTGCACCTAGCAAGTCACCCCAAAATCTATATGCTGAAGTCCTAACCCCCAGGACCTCAGCATGTGGCCGGATTTAGAGATGGAGTCTTTAAAAAGGGGATGAACGTGAAATGAGGTCACTAGGCTGGGTCCTGATCCCGTAGGGCTGGGGTCCTTATAGGAAGACGAGGCCAGGACACAGACACGCAGAGGACAGCCTTGTGGACTAAAGGACCAGGAAAAGTTCCTGCCTCTTGGCCGGAGCACAGTTGGACCTGACATATAGAAGGACGACACTGAGGTGTGCCTGCACCCAGTGAGCTGTATGGCAACAGGAATATCAAGGTAGCAAAGAGACTGTCAGATTACAGAGCTACCACAGTGCAGAGAGATCACACTCTTTAAAATTAGAGAAAACCCGATTTAGATAACCTGGGGTCAAATTCCATCCCACTGAAACTAGGTCTTACAGCCTTTGTGATGGAAACAATTCAGGTACTTATCCAAAAGCACGGAACATCGGAATACAGAATCTGCGTCCCTCTGGATTCGGCAGTCTACCCTACCTGATGAGGAACCCTCCTGATTAGCTGTCCAGGAGTCAAGGAAGCAGAGTTGTCTGACTAAAGCTCTGTTTTTCACGGTCCTCCTTTTCCCTATTCCCTTTTAACTTCCCAAAGCTCAAGGATTCTATCCTGGGGACTCCTCTGACGTAGTTAGAAAGCATCTCCAGAGCCCATCACCTAGGCTGGTCCCCACTCCAGGAGACGACGGGGTGTGTGTTTGGGGCTTTGCTGGGGCTGCCGTAACAAAAGACCACAAACTGGGTGGCTTAAACAACAGAAATGCATCCTGTCATAGTTCTGGAGGCCAGAAGTGCAAGATCAGGGTGTTGGTGGTTCCTTCTAGAATCTCCAGGGAAGGATCCATCCTAGCTTCTTCTATAGCTTCTGGTGGTTGCCAGCAATCCCTGAGGCTCCTCGGCTTATGGCCGCATCACCCCCAATCTCCACCTCTGTCTTCACGTGGCCTTCTCCTCTCTGTGTGTCTTTGTGTGTCTTCTCCGCTTGTTTACAAGGGCACCCATCACATCGGATGGAGAACCCACCTTACTCCTGTAGGACCTCGACCTATATCTTGATTACACCTACAAAGACCCAACTTCCAAATAAGGTCACATTCACGGGTACTGGGGGTCAGGACATCAACGTATCTTTTGCAGGGGTTGGGGGGGACACGACACACAATTCAACCCACAGCAAGGTGGAGTTCCCAGAATGGAAGCCATCCCCCAAGGTTCCCTATAGCATCACCCTAATGTTTCCAGGGGGACGTGCCTGATCCCAGAAAATATGCGTTGAGGTGACCTCAGCAGCCCCGCCAGCCGCTGGGCGGCACGCCCACCACCCACGCACAGCCCTGGCAAGCACTCCTCCCACTGGCTTCTTCCCTCTTCTCCAAACTTGTGTCTTCTCGACGCCAATGTCTCAGACTTTTCGTTTTCACCATCCATTCCACCTGCTTCTCTTCCACGTTCTCCTAATTTCACTGCAGACACACAACAGATCACGCCACTTGGTTTCCAGAGCAAACCGGAACCCAGCGGCCAGATGCCCCGTCTTCCTGGGAAAACTCAGCCACAAAGCACCCTCGGGGACACACCCTGGAGGTCCTGGCTTGAGACTTCCTGTATTTGGTAAAAGCCCAAGACCGTTCTCCTAAATCACGTGAGAATGACTTGGCAACAGATAAGGGAGTCCACGTCTCCTTTACAAAACGTGTACTGAAAACCCTAGCCAACTGAAGTCGTTATCCAGAATCACTATTTCAGTTTCTAGAAGAGACACCAGGAGTAGACGCTTTTCTTCTTTCCAGAAGAAGATCTACACGCATCAGATTTTCTACCCATCTTCCCACCACCTCCCAGCGAAGAGGAGACTCAGACCTGAACAGGGAGGGGTGGCGGCTCTGCTGCCCTGGCTACTTCTTTCTTTGTTTCGATTTTAATGACTCAACAGCATGAGACTCTACTGACCCGTCCACACTGGCCCGACACGGCCGCTGGGCTTCTTAAAAGGAAAGTAAGACAAGAAGTCAGCTGCTTCCCTTCTGTCGCCCGTCAAACATGCCGCCCGTCCGTGCTCCGAGTGACACGCTGTTTCGGGCCCTGGGGACATTGCTCCGCGGCTGTGAGTTGACAGGTGTTATCTCCCTGCACTGGGGCACGTGCAACATGCTCCAAGAGCAGGGTGCAGGCGCCTGTCTCTGTGTACAGGCAGGTGTATTGCAGAAGAAAGGCAGGTGAGGGTGAGGTGGGAGAGGCAGGGGGTGGGGAGAGGCAGATGAAGGAGGCACCACAGGGGGGGCGGGTGGCCCTGCGGTGACAACATGGATGGCACCTCCCACCTTCTACTGCAGGTCACTTTCCTGGGATGGAGGCAAGAGCGTCTGAAAAGGGCCAGAGGCAGAGCCAGAGACCGGGATGAGCCGTTTCTAGGCCACTGAGCCCCTGGGGTCATTCCCTGAGGATGTGTCAGCAGAGACGCAGGTCATCGGAGGGCCGTGCGGGTGAAGGGATCACTACGGCTGTAGTTAAAGCAAAGAACGCCTTGAAAGAGGCAAGTCTGGGAGGCCAAGAACAGCTGGGCACTCAGGCCAGAGAGGGGGGCCCACACCAGGCTGGGCTGGGAGGGGTCGGGGGCTGCGAAGGGGCGTGAGGAAGGCGGCGGAAGGGGTGGGAAGCGGTGCCCGGCCCCCGGGGATGGGAACGGAGAGCCCTCTGTGGACGCCCACACCTGAGGCCCCTGAGTGGGAAACGGCCTTACCCTCCGCCAGCAAAGAGCGTGGCAGAAAGAGGGATCCATTTGGTCCACATTGGGCACCTTCAACTGGAAGGTTCTATGAGGCATCGACATGGGGCCACTGAACGGCCAGCTAGAAACCCAAGAAACGACGTGCGTGAGCAGAGGTGAGCAGGTGGCTGAGGTCCCAGGAAGACCGACTGGACGGGCTGTCCAGGGGGCTGGGGGTGGGAGGAGGGGACAGAGCCTCTGGCGGGCCCCAGGTGGCCCTGTGGACACGCGGCTGGCGCAGGGGGTGCGGCGCCAGGCGTGCCACCCTGGGCAGGCACTCGTGGGAACGGCGCCTTTCTCCGCGAGACCGGGAGCTGAGATGTCTCAGCAGAGGGTGACCCGCTGTGACCATCCTCCCACCTCCCGCAGGAAAATCCACCTGGGGTCCGGGAGGGCGGGGACCCGGCGAAGGGGACTCACAGCTTGACCAGGAACGGGTGGCTGACTTCCTTCAGCACGGATTTCTCGTTGTGAACGTGCTGTTCCTGCTTCAGGCGGATGACGTCCGGGATACTCATCACCTTCAGGGCGAAGAAACGTGTGCTCTGCTTCTCGCGGACCAGCTGCACGCGACCGAACGTCCCCGTACCTGCAGTGGGGAGACGCGGTGTCAGCAGTCACGGCCCCCAGGACGGGAGACCGGCACCCCGACCTCAAGACAACCTGGAGGCTCCGACAACTCAGTACCGGCGATACACCTGGTGCGAGGGCTGGGTGACAGGCACCTGTCTGGAACGGTCAACTGAACTGACACATACACAGGATCACTTGCCCCCGAACTGTTCTTTAATAGGGGCGAATGGCCATCCTTTCTGCAAATGAGTCGTCCCAGAGGAAATGCGCACACAAACACACACGCGGGGAAAGGCAGAACGGTAAAGGATGCTAAATACGGTCCTTCGATGTGTCTTTTTCTTTAGGTTTTCTAGATCAAGACAAGACATAGAAAATAAACTTGCGGTTACCGGAGGGGATAGCAGGGGGTGGGGAGAGATAAATTAGGAGTTTGGGATTAACAGATATACACGACTACATATAAAACAGGAGAACAACAAGGACCTACTGCAGAGCACAGGAAACTCTACTCAACATCTTATAATAACCTATAATAGGAAAGAATCTGAAAAAGAACAGATACGCATATATATAACCGCATCACTTTGCTGTGTGCCTGGAGCTAACACAACATTGCGAATTAACGAGACTTCAATTTAAAAAATTGGATTAAAAATAAAAAATCAGAAGATAACTCTTTCCATGAAAAACTTGTGAGTACCCCTGCCAGGTTCCTATTTATCCCACAAAGCACTGTAAGAGAGGCCAATAAGCTCACAACTCTAGGACACGTGTTGGTGATTGCCACCGTCCTGTTAAAACAAAACAAAACAAAAAAAGCCAAGTGTAACACACCCCTCCTCACAAGCTGCTTCCTTTAAGCCATGAATGCCAGCTAAACGCACTCAGTGTTTCTGTTAACACTTGCCAAGGGTTAGAACCAAGCGATGCAGATACTCACAGAGAGAAAAATTTAAAAAGTGCAACCACTGCAAACATGAAAGGAAATCAACAGTATAAATGTAAAAGGAAATCAAACCCTCTTGTGTACCATAGGCTGTGACACTGTCAACCCAAGGTCTCCTCCTCTGTGGTCTCCCACCAGCCCTTCTTCATCCTCTTGAGCCTCACTGTGGGGTGGGGTCCAGCTGCTACCCCTCCCCCAGGCCGACAATCACTTAAGGCACCTCTGAGATTAAAGTTCCAAAGGCATTTTATCTACGGCCAGAGAAAAGGTAAAGTTGGGGGCACAAAAATGACATCTGTATGTGTGAGCCTCTGGAAGCTTATCCAAGACGGCTGTCCTTTCTGCCCCTGTTTATCGAAGAAATAACGCAGAGGAAGGGCTCTCCCAGGGGAAGGAGGTGTGGAAAACGGCCAACGAACTGGGGCTCCCTGGCTGGAAAAAATGGCAATCAACACGATGAGAATGCAGGAAGAAAGGAATTCGAGGATGGCTCGAAGACGAAAAAGACCTTCAACGCAACCATGCAGCCAGCCACCTTCTCCTCTTTCATAGAGTTGGGAACGCCATTATGGCACACGGTAACATGGAGAGGAAAACGAAGTTACACTTAAGCAACACACTTGGGGGGAGGACCTTTTCTACAAATTGAAATTCTCAAGCTGCAAAAGAAGTAAGTGCATCTACTGGCTTACACAGCTGGGGTGAGGGACAATGCCAAGTCACCTTGGCTTTTAAAGCAAGTTCCCAATCGTGAATATTTTATTATCGCGCAAGTAGAAAGTGATGTACAAACATGAAGGAAAGAAACTGTGCCAGAAGCAGCAAATGATGAGCCCCAGTACAGGTTTTAAAAGTCCATCCTCATCAAAAGATGATTCGGAAGTAAAAACAGAACTGCACCACAGTTAGGCAGTGTTGACAAAGTTCTGTGCAAGTGGATCCACACAGAGAGGCAAGTAGGGAAAGGGCTCCGAGGAGAGTGAATGGACACAGTTTAGGTGTTTTCATGAGATCGCTTGGTAAAGGGCACATGAGTGGGAACTGAGGACACTGGCATGGCTTCTAGTGCAAGTTTTGCCTTTGACTTGTTCTGTGAACCCAAGGCAAACAAATGAACCCGTCTGGACTCATACTGTTTTCATCTGACAGAACAGGTAGATGACTATATCAACGTTATCAACTGTCTCACCACACGCTAAAATTCTAACGATGAAAAGAAAGAACACGGCTATGACTCAACAGTTTTTTTTTTACCTTTCTGCCTGCAACCTCTTTTAAGCTTTGCTCTGAGCTGCGTGTGCTGTAAACACTGGGAACTCAAAGCAGAGTGCCTGCAGTGCAGAGATGGGGGAACTCCCTCAGCACCACAGTCAATTACAGGATGATATAGGGAAACCGTCTTGTTGACGGCAGATGAAACCAGCATGCTGTAACTTTTAAGCTGACCGGCTTGAATGCGCTGAAGACCAGACCAACATTCAATGGTGCTGGTATGAAGTTGTTATTGCAGTAGAAAGAAAAAGGACAAACATCTTTTCCTGCTCGGTGTTGGCAGGCTCTCCAATACA
Source organism: Phocoena phocoena (assembly GCF_963924675.1). Lineage (NCBI taxonomy): Eukaryota > Metazoa > Chordata > Mammalia > Artiodactyla > Phocoenidae > Phocoena > Phocoena phocoena. The sequence continues at coordinate 2,096,560 of NC_089240.1, forward strand.
CATCCCCAGCTCTCCATATCTCCCGTTGGAAAGTAGAAAAGTCCCCCTTTCAGCTTTGCTGCCGGTAAGGACGGTTACATGACCCACCTCCGCCCAATAAGAGACGAAATGGAATATTATTCAGCGTAAAAATGAAGGAAAGCCTTGTTGATCATCTATTTTATATATACTCGTATGTGTATGTTAATCCCAGGTTCCTGACTGATTCCTCCCCCTCACGTTTCCCCTCTGGTAAACATAAGTTTGTTTTCGAAATCTGTGAGTCTGTTTCTGTTTTGTATGTAAATTCATTTATATCATTGTTAATTAGATGTCACAGATGAGTGACAGCATATGATCTTTGTCTAACTTACTTCACTTACTTCACTAGTGTGATAATCAACTACACTCCAATAAAATCAGAAAACGAAGGAAATCCTGCCACTTGGGACATCACGGATGAGCCCTGAGAGCATTAGGCTAAGTGAGATAAGTCCAACAGAGAAAAACGCACACTGTATGATCTCATATATATGAGGAATCTAAAAAAGGGCAAACTCATAGAAACAGAGTCGACGGTGGTCGCCAGAGGTGAGGGGTGAGCGATCGGGGGAATGGATGAAGGGGGTTAAAGGGCAGAAGGCTACAGTTACAAAATAAATAAGTCCTGGGGATGTCAAGTAAGGCATGGTGACTACAGTTAGTAACTCTGTATTGTTTACTTGAAAGCCGCTAAGCGAGTAGATCTTAAAAGTTCTCATCACGAGAAAAAAATGTGTAACTATGTGAGGTGATGGATGTTAACTAGATAGACTGTGGTGATCAGTTTGCAATATATACGATTTGCAATTTGTCCAGTCATTGTGTTGCACACCCAAAACTAATACAGCGTTATACATCAAACACATCTCAAAAAAACGGGGGAAAAAAAAAACCAAACCTATTTCTCAACTACACTCCAGTAAAGATTTAAAAAATAAATAAAGGGGTCACCTTGAACACAAGGTATCACTTTACTATGAGTAAAGTCACAACAGAGGGGGAAAAAAAAAGAACTGCAGAGTGAGGTGTGGGAAAGCGCAGAAAATGCATTTCGCAGGGTCAGGAGGGACTGACCTGCCGTCTTCCTCAGCTCCAAACCCACAAACTGTCCCGAGAGGAGGGAGGTCACACAGGGACCACGGCAAACCCTTTGCCCTACAGACGCCAGGTAAAAAAAAGCAGCCACCTTATTTTGTCTTTGAAAACCCATAATGTAAATGAAGCAGGTGGAAAATCAAAGCTACTAGGATTTAAGTTTGTGTGGGTCATTGTAAGTTTGCTGGAACTGAAAACACTTGGGGGGAAATCCACACAGAATGGGGACCGTAAGAGTAGCGTGGAATGCCAGGTAATTACAAAAGGAGAAAACGGAAACCACTCTGGGTTTTATCTCGGGGTATGGGGATCACAGGGGTAATGACAGAAATGATAGGGAGGCCACTCCCTCTGATTTCACCCTCCATCCCCCTCTGGTCTCCCCCCTTTTCCCGCACCACGTTCTGCAGAAAAAATCCACTAATGGACCAACGCACCAGAAAACCGACATCGCCCATCTGAACCCTACTCAACCTCTGTACTGGGAGGGGACCCACAGTGGGCCTGGTCCTGTTTGGCTCACCTACACACCGTTTTTCTAAGTCTCCTCCCACCAGTTGAGGGTTGAATTGTGTCTCCCAAGAGACAGATTCAATTCCTAATCCTGGAACCTGGGAACGGGAGCTTATTTGGAAACAGGGTCTCTGCAGAGGTGATGAAGGGAAGGGTCTGAGATGAGGTCCTCCTGGATGAGGGTGGCCCTACATCCAATGACAGGGTCCTTCCAAGAGACAGAAGAGGAGAGACCCAGACACAGAGGAGAAGCCATGTGAAGACAGGACAGGAGGGATGCGGCCAGAAGCCCAGGGACGCCTGGAGCCCCCAGAAGCTGGAAGAGGCAGGAAGGATCCTCCCCTGGAGCCTCTGGAGGGAGCGTGGCCCTGGGGCACCTTGACCTCAGACGTCTGGTCTCCAGGATTCAGAGAGGATGAATGCCTGTGGTTTTAAGCTTCCCAGTTTGGCGGTAATTTGTTACGGCGGCTCCAGGGGTACAAATTCCACCAAGCAATGCAAGGATTCCTCTAGCATCCTTATTATCTAATCACCTAATACTACGTGTTCATGTTTTTGCATACAGAACCTAACAGGATTTTTACTTATCTTCCTCCTGTTTGAGAACACGTTTGGAAATGAAAATTTACATTTTTCAAATACCCCAACAGGGATCTGCTCAAGTCTTTTGATACACTGATGTGGTTTGGGAAATCCGGGGAAGTGTAAAGGCCAACACTGAGGACACCACACTCAACTGTCTTTGTCCAGATAGTTGATGAGGAGAGACTCAAGGGAAACTCTAGAATTCATGAAAAGAAAAGCCGGTCTGTTCTGGAAAAGTGATGAACTTTCCAAAAGCTTATCAAAAGAAGCATGCAGGGCTTTCCCTGGTGGCGCAGTGGTTGAGAGTCCGCCTGCCGATGCAAGGGACACGGGTTCGTGCCCCGGTCCGGGAAGATCCCACATGCCGCGGAGCGGCTGGGCCCGTGAGCCATGGCCACTGAGCCTGCGCTCCGCAACGGGAGAGTCCACAACAGTGAGAGGCCCGCGTACCGCAAAAAAAAAAAAAAAACAAAAGAAGTACGCAAACCAGGAGTCTGCCTCAAGACAGAACAGGATGATAGCTAATAACAGCAACATTTTCTGGGCAAAAGAAACACTGCTGGGTTTCTGCTCCGGTGGGGTAAGCCCCGTGGCTGTCCTCACCAGGAACACGCCCCCGTCAGAAAAGGGAATTTCTCTTGGAGACTCTGACACAGGCAGTTTCGCCAGAAAGACAGCCAAATTCCACATTCCCTTTTATGAACTGCATTTTCATTTCATGTTTTAATTACTGGAAGTGAGAAGATTCCGCCTCTTACAAAGGATTTTGTAAAAGTGTACACGCATAATGTCTCCTGCGAAAAATGCACATAATTAAGCTTACCGTTATGACATGGAAGTCTGGCTTCCCAATGACTGTTTTTTTTTTTTTATCCTTGAGACTGCAACAATCAAATGAAATATGCAATACCCCTCTATCCATTTCTAGATACCTCTGACAAAATTTAACCTTGAAGAAACACACTGCTTTTTTATTACTTTACATCGTGGAGACCATCGGCAGTGACGTTATCTTACACACTTCCGTCTTGTGCTTTAAGGAAAAAAGACTCCACAAGAAAGGACGTATCCAAGCTTTGATGATGAAAGGGGTAGAAACAAACCCTTTGAGGACATGTTTAAGGAGAACATTTATTTCACAAATAAAGGAAAAGACAACGTGAAGTAACAGGATCATTATAACAACCCGTGGAGCAGAATTGATAGAAATTCCACCAAGGTAGAAACTAGCAAAGACTGGTTAAATGTGCAAAGGGAGCCCTGTATATAAAGACCGTATTTCCTGGGTTCTGTTGAAAATTAGGGAACCGAACCAGTTTTTAACCTGACGAGAAATCACCTTTCCTTTTCTTCCTGTTTCAGAGATTCAGAAATAGTACTGGTTCCCTAAAAATGACTGAGTTCATGCTTTGAAGGGTCTGCTCTAAACAGGATGACCTCTGGGGGGAGGGATAAATGGGGAGATTGGGATTGACACATACACACTGTTATATATAAAATAGATAACTAATAAGGACCTGCTGTAGCGCACAGGGAACTCTACTCAATACTCTGTCATGGCCTATATGGGAAAAGAATCTAAAAAAGTGTGGATATATGTATATGTATAACTGACTCACTTTGCTGTACACCTGAAACTAACACAACATCGTAAATCAACTGTACTCCCATAAAAATTTCAAACAATAGGGGCTTCCCTGGTGGCCCAGTGGTTGAGAGTCCGCCTGCCGATGCAGGGGACACGGGTTCGTGCCCCGGTCCGGGAAGATCCCACATGCCACGGAGCGGCTGGGCCCGTGAGCCGTGGCCGCTGAGCCTGCGCGTCCGGAGCCTGGGCTCCGCAACAGGAGAGGCCACAACAGTGAGAGGCCGGCGTACCGCAAAAAAATAAATAAATAAATAAAAATTCAAACAATAAATCAATAAATAGGATGACGTCTCGTCCACACAGCAAGGGAGGGGCAGTTATTTGATTATGCAAACAATTCTTAAACACACACACACACACATTTTCCATTCTGGGTCCACACTGGGGATGAAACAATTCTGAACAGGAGGTGCCACGGCTGTGGGGATGGATTCGGGGGTCTGAGATGTCAAGATCTGTCTTTCACATCTGTGGGCCTAATCCAGCAATGAAAGACATCAGCTTCATTCTTCTAATCCATTCTTTACCCAAAGATCCCAGGGTGGCCTCCCGGGTGTTACCTTCTTACAAGGGACCCAGAATCAAAGCTCAGATTTCGTGCAGAAAGTCTTTCAGTTACCTCCACTCTTACCCAAGGAAGGCCCACTCGGGAGATTCTATAAAGCCAGTACTTGGTTTTAACTTCGTCCTGTGTTTATGGAGGATGTTATCACTGCGGGTCCTGGAGGAGGACTCATGGGGACTCCCCTCTGTGGGCTATTCTACAACTTCTCCTGCGTCTTCAACTGCTGAATGAATCATCTTAAACTAGTTCATCATAAAAAGTTCTTGTAAAAAATCGCGTCTGTCGTACACCCTGGAGGATCCTATGCCCCACGTGACCATCTTCAAGAAGCCCTGTGTCCGAAATCCATAGATTCCAGGTTCGACCAGAGACACTTTGCTAAAGGCATCGGTAGAGAAGGACCGATTGTACCAGCTCACCTGCCTTCTTTTTCTTAACCTGACTGTATCCCCCTCCACCCCTGTCAAAAACAGGAAGGAACGGATACACAGATACGTGGACAGATAGAAAGAATGGAGAGATGGATGAAGGACAGACAGATGACTAATAGATATGGGCTTTGTACGCCTATTTCCCAAAGAGGAGATAAAACCTCATCACAATCCACCTGACAATTACCTGTAATCTCCATCTTCATTTAGTAACAGCCGACACAACTTTAGGACAGTCCAAACCACTCCGTCAAACCTTAAAGCACAGAGAGCTGGGAAGAGGATTAAAAACACCCATCACCCAGCTTCTGACGTCAAGAAACCCCACTCCCGAAGACTCCTGGGATCCAGACGCCAAATAATTTCAACTCACTTCCCACAGCTGTCTGATAGAAACCTTTTTTTGTTTAGTATTTATTTTACTTATTTTATTTTTGGCTGCGTCGGGTCTTAGTTGCGGCATGCGGCAGGCTCCTTCGCTGCGGCGTGCGGGCCTCTCTCTAGTTGTGGCGCGAGGGCTCAGTAGTTGTGGCGCGCGGGCTTAGTTGCTCTGCGGCATGGGGGATCTTAGTTCCCCAACCAGGATCGAACCCACGTCCCGTGCACTGGAAGGCAGATTCTTAACTACTGGACCACCAGGGAAGTCCAGAGAGAACTACTTCTTTTAATGGAACTATAGGTAATTTACAATGTTGTGTTAGTTTCAGTTTACAGCAAGTGATTCAGTTCTTTATATATATATATATTTTTTTTTTTTTTCAGATTCTTTTCCATTATAGGTTATTACAAGATATTGAGTAGAGTTCCCTGTGCTCTACAGTAGGTCCTTGTTGTTTATCTATTTCATATATAGTAGTGTGTACCTGTTAATCCCAAACTCCTAACTTATCTCTCCCTCCCACGACCCACTATCCCCTTTGGTAACCAGAAGTTTGTTAGAGGTAAAGCTTTTTCAGGGGAGCATCTCAGGATCACAAAGAGACCAACTGCAAGAGTTCTCAGTACGTATCCACCCCATCCTGAAACAGTCTGCACCCGCCCCTTGTATATAGAGCATAATCATACCTGTTTATACTGGCAGGAAGGGAGCCGAGCCAGAGCTCAGAAAGAGGTGACCCAACCATCTCTAAAGAAAGACCTGCCTTACCGGCCATCCCATCCCCTGCACCCTCCACTTCTCTGTAACCTGCGATCTCTCTTGAAGTTACGACGCTCAGTGTGCCTTGCAATGGTGTATCCCAGATGCTAACAAAACAGAACCAGGCATGGCCAAGGGGACAGAGAATGTGGGTGAAGGAGACCCAACCTGCCCTGAAATGCAGGAGAAAAGACAGCCAACAGGCCAGTGGGGGGGGCGGGGGGGGGGGCGGAAACTGCCACAGGAGCAGAGCTTCCAAGGAAGCACGTCATCTCTTCCCTGTGGCGCTGGGAAAGAGGATGCAGTGGAAAATGCGCTTCAACCCAGGTCCCCTCGGCGGGAGCAGAATCCCCACACCCTGTGTATCACCTGCTGGGCCAGGGGCTTGAGCTCTGCGTTGGGTTTCGAGGGAACACTCTTCTTCCTCACACTTCTATATGGTCGAGGTAGGTTAAGGTACAGAGGTCAACACAGGGTGTATATAATATTAAGGGTTGCAACTGGGAGACTTCTGAGCGGCCCAGCGACCCTTAAGGGGCTACAGAGGGGTCTGGACCATGCTTCAGAGCCGAGGCTGCCTGAGGTTCACACACCCCCGGCCTCGTCGTGCCGTGGCGTCTGGTGCAGCCATTCTGCAAGATGGGGGCCGGACAGAGGGTGACATACCCCCAATTCGCTAGCATGCCCAGACGTGGGAAGAATTCAGCGGACCCGTAGGTGAGCCTAGGACACGGCAGGCAGCCTCGGCCTTGGGCATCAGCAGCGTCACCTGGCCACCCGGGGGGATCCGGGGGTCCCTTCCACCACCAGTGCACCCCAAGTGTCATCAGCAGTCACCCCCTTTGCCTGGAACCCCGCCTGCAAGGTGTCAGGAATCCCTTGTCTCCTCCATCCAACGGGAGCAAAGGTTTTATCTCCTCAACTGTTTAGACAAGTGAAATTAGTTTACAGATGTTTAAACCCATTGAAAAAAGGATCTATAATTTCTAAGGAGGCTGAAAGAAGGCAGTATATGAAGAAAACGTCAGTCCACTCTTGATAGTGGTATGTGCTTCTCTATGTTGAAAAGACTTCTTAAAAAAAAATAATAAATTTATTTATTTATGGCCGCGTTGGGTCTTCGTTGCTGCACGCGGACTTTGTCTAGTTGCGGCAAGCGGGGACTATGCTTTGTTGCGGTGCGCGGGCTTCTCACTGAGGGAGCTTCTCTTGTTGCAGAGCACGGGCTCTCGCCGCACGGGCTTCAGTAGTTGTGGCCCGCGGGCTCAGTAGTTGCGGCTCACGGGCTCTAGAACGCAGGCTCAGTAGTTGCGGCGCACGGGCTTAGTTGCTCCGTGGCATGTGGGATCTTCCCGGACCAGGGCTCGAACCCGCGTCCCCCTGGCAGGTGGACTGGCAGGTGGACTCCCAACCACTGCACCACCAGGGAAGTCCCTGAAAGGGGCTTCTGCAGAAGGATACAAGATACTAAGCTGGGTACCTGGAGTTGGCAGGGGATGTGGTGATGGAGGCAGATGGGGGCCAAAAACAGGGATGCATTTCCATGGATAATTTTCATTTTTTAAATCTGTGAGCTGTAGAAATGTTTTAGGTACATGATAGTTAAATCTATGTTAAATTGATCAACTCAATAAACATACATTATATAATTATTGCAAGATAATTACTACGTCATAATGAAAGAATGCATCATTGTAAAACCCAGTTCTTTTCTTTGGAGGAGGTTTACCCCCTTAAGGTAACATCAGAAAAGCTTATAAACTACAATACGTGACATCTTGTGTCCCAAGCCTGCAGTTCTCCTTTTCAAAGCTGGCTTTTGGAAATTACGGCTGCAAACTAGTACAAACTTCTGTTTTACAGGGGAAAAAAAAAACCTTTAGAAGGTGTTTATTAAAGAATGTGTGCTACCCCTGATCAAAATTAGAATTGTGGAACTGTACACTTTGAAAGGGTGAATTTTACGGTTTGTGAACTGTCTCTTAATAAGCAAAGTTTACCCCCAAAAATGTGTGCTTTGGAGAAAGTTCTGAGGATTTTTTTTTTAAACTTGGAACCTTCAAAGATCAGCTGATTAAACTGGACATAATTCAGCTGAGCCCTGGGTGGGAGGGGTTAGAGTTGTGAGTTCACTAGTCTAGACAGATTTAAAAAAAACAATAACAAGCAGTTCCCTCAAAATGTGGCTGAGTCAAGCCACATTCCATTTCACAGTGCCCTACTGTAGGATCGATATTTCAGAAACACAATTCCTCTATTTACAGATTAATTACTAAGTTACACTCTCTCTTAAGAAAGATACGAAGTGTATAATCACGAAAGAAAAAAGAAACACAGGAAGTCCCTCACACCAACCCCAACACTAAGGAATGTAACACGAGGAAACGCCTGGAATCCCTGGCCCTGCACTGGGCTCCCCGGGAGCAGATATGAGGGACCTGGAACCGTGCTTGGTGACTCTTCACCCAGGAGCACGAAGGCCGGTCTTTGTATTCTGACAACACAATCCAGGCAGGTTAAAAGTCACAGGCCGGTACTGCATCCAGGGTGGGATGTGATGATGTCATAGCACCCCGCAAAGTTACAAACAATGCACCTCAGCGTAACTGACACTCTGGGTTAGATAATTCGGGGGTCGGGGGGGAGGGCGTGTGCTGGGCACTGTGGGCTGTGGAGCACGATCCCTGGTCTCCACCCGCCCCCCGCATTTGTGACACCCCAAATGCCTCCAGACATTGGGAGCAGAATCCCCTTGGTTGAAGACCACTGGTATAGACAGATGGATGATGGATGGACGACAGATAGAAGATAGATAATAGGTAGGTGGTAGATGATAAATAAGAGTGATGACAGATGATAGCTAGATAGAAAAAGGTAATAAATGGATGGATGGATGGATACATGGATAGATATGGAATATAGATGATAAATGGATGGATGGATAGATATAGGTATAGATGGATACATACATACATAATAGAGAAATACAGAGATGGTAGGTAGATGATAGAGAAATATAGACAAATAGACGGATAAATAGATAATAGGTAGAGTGGTAGATGATAGATGGATAGATATGGATAGATGAAAGATTTATAGATTTGATAGATGGTACATAGATATAATAGATTAATGATAGGTGGATGGATAATTGATAGACAGACAGACAGACAAGACAGGGTCTCTCATGTCAATGCAGAGTTTCTCTGCCTCAGCAGTACTGACACTGGGGCTGGATGAATCTCAGATGCGGGGCGTGCTGGGCCCTATGGGCTGTGGAGCAGCTTCCCTGGTCTCCATCCCCCCACCCCCGGTGTAACAATCAATAATGTCTCCAGACTCTGCCAAGTGTCCACTGGGGGGCAGCACTGCCCCCAGTTCAGAAGCACCAACTTGGAGCAAGACAGCCCAGTCGAACTTCCTGTGGGGACAGAAACAGTCTAAGCCCGTGCCGTCCAACCCGTGGCCACAAGCGCACAGCGGCTCCAGAGACCGGGCGACTGGCTTGGATCGCCTTTCACGTGGCCAGCAGCTGTCGTCACAGCGGACAGCCTTCAAGGCGCCGCAACTCAGCTCACGATCAATTCTTGCGTCCAGCGTCCACTGGCCCCTCTGGAAATGCAGAGAACGCTGCACCTCGGGCACCAGATGGTTTCTGTGGCCCACGCTGTGAAGACCACCTAGCTCTCTAAGCAAAAACGGGGTCAGGGACTTCCCTGGTGGTGCAGTGCTTAAGACTCCGCACTCCCGGTGCAGGGGGGGCCCGGGTTCGATATCTGGTCAGGGAACTAGATGCCACGTGCATGCCACAACTAAGAGTTCACATGCCACAACTAAGGAGCCCGCGAGCCGCAACTAAGACCCAGTGCAACCAGATAAATAAGTATTAAAAAAAAAACTACTGAAATATTGCTGTGTGTTGGACGCTCTGCACGATTCAGAAACAGCCACAATCCACGCAAGGCTGGTCCCTGATATCTTAGTTTTGTTACCATCGTGCTGGGAAAGGCTGACAGTAAATGTTAATGACAACAGCCATCCTGACTCTGATGCGCTCATCTGTGTTTCAGGGGCTTCTAAGGCTGCAGGACTTCAGAACACAGGTGTGCTGAGGTACATATGGATGGACCTCACCTTGGGGTGAAGGTCGGGAAAGACGTTCATTTTTGAGGGAGGGAAGTTTCCAGTGGAAATGGGAGGGTGGGGCGGACTGGAAAGTAGAGGCTCACTGAAATTAAGGACGGGTGGGACTTCCCTGGTGGCGCAGTGGCTGAGAATCTGCCTACCAATGCAGGGGACACGGGTTCCAGCCCTGGTCCGGGAAGATCCCACATGCCACAGAGCAACTAAGCCCGTGCTCGACAACTACTGAGCCTGCGCTCTGGAGCCCGCGAGCCACAACTACCGAGCCCATGTGCCACAACTACTGAGCCCACGTGCCACAACTACTGAAGCTCTTGCGCCTACAGTCCGCAAGAGAGGCCACCACAGTGAGAACCCGCGCACTGCAACGAAGAGTAGCTCCCACTCGCCGCAACTAGAGAAAGCCCGCACGCAGCAACGAAGACCCAACGCAGCCAAAAAACTAAACTAAACTACAATAATTAAAAATTAAAAAAAAAAAGAAATTAAGGATGGCAAAGGCCACAGAGAGAATGGAGATTCGTGAGGATGGAGGAAACAAGGCAAGAGAAGGCAGGGATTCTGAAATCCTTCCACTGCGGTCTTTAGGGAACGGATTACAGGAACTCACGCGGCGGGCAGGGGGGAAGTGCCTGGCTCGTCTGAGTTCGGCATGCTTTCCGTTTTGTTTCAGAGATTTCCCTGCGGTTGCAGAAGCCAGTAGGAAGGACGAAAGACTAGTGTGGAGCGAAAGAACAAATCCTGCATGAGGCTGGAGGGGATGGGCTGGGAGAGGGAGGGAGGAGATGCCCACAGGGTAGCACTGAGGCATCTGAGAAGGTCGTGATTTAAAACTTGAAAAAAGATCCTGTACTTTTGTGAAGATGTATTTTATATAACTTAACAACGCTAAAATATAGTAAGATCTTTTGAGAATGTTATTGTAATATATGTTATTGTTTGCACAGACTTTTATGCATAATTCACTCTAAAAGTATACAGTGTGTGGTCTAAGAAAGATAAAAAAAAAACGACAGGACACAGGAAACCCTGGCAGGTGTCCAAAGGGTCCACTGAGTTGTTCTGTTTTGGGGAGGGTGGTGACAAGTTCCATGTTGGACCCTGCGGATGTCTGGAGGAGCAGGGATGTACTGGGTTCAATCGAGCCCCCAAAGATTCATGCCCACCCAGAACCTTAGGATGGGACGTTATTTGGAAACAGGGTCTCTGCAGATGTGATGAAGTGAAGGGTCTGAGATGAGGTCCTCCTGGAGAAGGGTGGCCCTACATTCAATGACGGGGTCCTTCTAAGAGACAGAAGAGGAGAGGCACAGACACAGAGGAGAAGCCCCGAGGAGACAGAGGAAGAGACAGGAGGGAGGCGGCCACAAGCCCAGGGACGCCTGGAGCCCCCAGAAGCTGGAAGAGGTGGGAAGGACCCTCCCCTGGAGCCTCTGGAGGGACCGTGGCCCTGGGACACCTTGAGCTCACACGTCTGGTCTCCAGAACTGGGGGAGGGTGGATTCCTGTTTCTGTAGGTCACCTGGTTTGTAACGATTTGGAACAAGAGTCCCGGGAAATTAATATAAGGGGCCCCCTGGATGTTGGGGAGAGAGAGACAAACCCACCCAACAGGCTCTGCCTTGGAGACCACCCTGCAGCTCGCAAGAGCAAGGTGCAGGTGACGACTGTGCCTTTGGCCACCAGCTCCAGGATGATAACTACAGTCACAAGCATGGATCAGATCACCCTTTGGACTTTAGAAAATTCTCCTTTGTAATATCCAGCCATCCTGTTGGAAACTCTTTTGTTTCTCCTTTATTGGAACTTCCTATTATTGTTGATGGATACAGTATCTCGTCAAACTTCTCTGAAAATGACTCAAAGTGAGACTTTTAACAAAATTCCCTATGTTCCCTTGTTTTCACCTTCTCTTAGGTTCCCTGAATTATTGGTTTTCTCTGGGATCTCAAGTCTTCTGCTATCTGGATGTCTCAGACTGTGTAAACCTATCCAACAAGGCGAGTTTGGTGGCTGTTTCCTGTTACGAATGAGGGTCTGAGAGCATTAGGAGAACGTTACCCTTAGAGAGCAACCACTGCCTTCCGTCTCTTTACTGAATAAACTGTTCCCACAGCGCTGATGGTTTTCTGGGCACCGTGCTCATCACAGGAGCTGTGGAGTTCTCCGGGGATCCCTGTGCTTCCTTACTCAATCCTTACTTTGTTTTTTGGCCCCGCCGTGCGGCTTGCGGCGATCCCCGTTCCGCGACCAGGGATCGAACCCGGGCCCTCGGCAGCGAGAGCACCGAGTCCTAACCCCTGGGCCGCCGGGAAGGCCCACTCAATGCTCACTCTTGTTAGAGCTCGTCTGGGGTCTGGCGTGTCCCGCCCTCCCCATGCTGCTTCGTCCACACTGCCCTACACGCTGGCGTCTGCTCTGGACTGCCCAGAAGTCTGATGCAACTTCTAACCTGTGCGTGACACCTGCAGCTCCTTCGTGACGACTGTCTGTACCTGCGTTATTCCTGTGTTCCTGAAAATAAACTGTATTATCAGCTGAATGGAAACTTGGGAGAGGGAGACTATGAGGGGGGTGTGTGTGTGTGTATGTGTGTGTGTGTGTGTGCGTATGTGCGCGGACGTACCAGCAAGCAGGTGGCATCTGTGTGCAGTCAGGTTGCCACATGCCATCAGACGTCTCTGCACTGTTGATACTATGTATACGATAAACAACTAATGCGAAGCTACAGTAGAGCACAGGGAACTCTACTCAGTGCTCTGGGGTGACCTAAATGGGAAGGGAACCTAAAAAAGAGGGGATGTATGTATACATGGAGCCGATTCACTTTGCTGTACAGCAGAAACGAACATTGTAAAGCAACTCTACTCCAATAAAAATTAATTAATAAAAAAGTCTCTGGCAATATTTACAATGGAGAGAGGCTAGAAATAAATTACACACACACACACACACACTGGCGGACCTCAGAGACACAAGTTGGGTTCCAGACCAACTCAATAAAGCAAATAGGGCAATAAATCGAGTCACAGGAATTTTTTTGGTTTTCCAGGGCGTATAAAAGTGATCCTTCCCAGTTGACAGACTCCCCTGTAGTCTGTTAAGTGTGCGATAGCATTCTGTCTAAAAAAACAATGCACAGACCTTCGTTTTACAACAGCTTCTTGCTAAAAACTGCAAACCATCCTCCGAGCCTTCAGGGACTCGCCGTAGTAACATCCGAGTTCCCTGGTCACAGATACCACGACACATATCATCACAATGAAAACGTTTGAAATATGGCGAGAATGACCAAAACGTGACCCAGAGACACAAAGGGAGCAAGTGCTGTTGTAACAGTGGCACCAACAGGCTTGCTCGAGGCGGGGCTGCTACAAACCGTCAATTCGTAAAAGAATGCGGCATCTGCGAAGTGCGATAGAGCGAACTATGCCTGTGTGTAAATATATTTAAAACTGTAACTTTCACTACATCTTCTCAAGGAAGATGTAGCTTGTCTTCTGCTGACAAACTCCATCTTCCCATCAGTGAAGGTGTTTTGCCCGTTTGAAAGTGTTTTGTTATGAAATCCTCAAGTAACCACGAGAATATGGTTCATACAGAAACAGAAGAGATGCTATAAGGGGTCCGTGTGGAATGTGCAACCAGAGACGTTTAGAAAATGGCAGCTGATACTCAATCACTTTTGGAAAATATACGTATGCCTCTGGACATTTACCTATACTAGGGAAAGGAGGTCCTTTTGACGTGTAATTTATCTCAGGTATCGTAATGAATCAGGGAACAGCCGAGAATTTTATTAAAGAGCTGTTTCCATCGGTATCACTAACAGTGTCTGAAAAATCACTTAAAAACGATCCTGAGGTAGTGGCACCCCAGAAGGAAGGAATTCTGAGGTCTGATTTTGTTGACCTATACGACTGCTGAGATTCTTAGGTGTGTAAGCTGTGCTGTCCAATGCGGTAGTTACCAGACACATGTGGCTTATTTGAAGTCCAATGAAGTGAGGTTGAATCAAATAAGGAAGCTGATGATGACCCAGCAATCCCACTCCTGGGCATATATCCAGACAAAACTGTAATCCGAAAAGACGTATGCACCCCTATGTTCATAGCAGCACTATTTACAATAGCCAAGACATGGAAGTACCCTAAGTGTCCATCAACAGATGAATGGATATAGAAGATGTGGTACATACACACAATGGAATATTACTCAGCCATAAAAAAAAGAATGAAATAATGCCATTGGCAGCAACATGGATGGACCTAGAGATGATCATACTAAGTGAAGCAAGTCAGACAGAGAAAGACAAATATATGATATCACTTCTATGTGGAATCTAAAATACAATGCAGGTGAACTTATTTACAAAACAGAAATAGGCTCACAGACATAGAAAACAGACCTGTGGTTGCCAAGGGGGAGGGGAGGTGGGGGAGGGATGGAGTGGGAGTTTGGGATTAGCGGATGCAAACTATTATGTATCGGATGGATAAACAACAAGGTCCTGCTGTAGAGCACAGGGAGCTCTATTCAGTATCTTGTGACAAACCATCATGGAAAGGAGTGTTACACATGGGTAACCGGATCACTTTGCTTTGCCGTACACCCGAAACTAACACACTATTGTACATCAACTGTACTTCAATAAAATAAATTTTAAAAAAAGAAGCTGGTACCTCAGCTGGTCACCACAGCAACATAGATTACAGGACATGGTCCTCACAGCCCCCAGTTCTCTTGGACCGCGTTGCTCTAAAGAATCCAAGAACGGGAGAAGAAGTTTGCTAGCAGAGAATCCGGGAGAGGCAGATGACTCAAGAGCTAGCATACGAACTTGCTGAACCGGTCACCTGCTCAACTAGTCCCGTGGAGTCTACTCGGGAGCCTGGTTCATGTGCGTGATACGGCTGCGGCTGCCATGCTGCTCCCAAACTACGGAGAATCATCCTTATTTCATGAGAGGGGAGGGTCAGGTCTGAGCCCTGAACTTACGCGTGGTAACAGAAAACAGTACTAAAGTTGCCTAATAGTCTTCACAATGTTTAGACCATCCACATGATGGTCAGTGGAAAGCATGGGTCCCGCCGCAATATCCCCCAGCTGAGCAACCGCTGGGTTCTCGGAGTACGAGAATCTTTCCTCTTCTAAAGCCCCGACCCCGATCCTTGTCTCTTCTCTCTCTTGCAGATCACATCCCTGAGAGGTGACCCTTCAGTTCTTCCAACTGACCTCAGGCTCTGAACTCTCGCCAGGGTAACCGACAGCCAGCAACACATCCACTCTTCCAGTGTCTGGCTGGACAAATCTTCTGGGGTCCCTACCGTGCCCCAGGGTACAGAGTGATACATACACAGCGTGGTAGACACAGACCCAGGCCACCTGCAAGCCCGTCAATGTCCACTTCAGAGCTCCCCACGCTCAAAGCAGCACCTCTCAAACTCTCTGATCTCAGGATTTCTGGATGCGCTAGAAATCTATCGAGATCCCTGAGGAGTGTTTGTTGGTGTGGGGCTTGGGGGTGCCTCTCGATAGCAGCCATAGTAACAAGTAAAACAAAAATACAGAAAACCCAAGAGCCCTCAAGGACGCATTTCACTGGTGGCCAAAGAGGCAACCATGATCACACGTCAGGCGGCCACTGGAAACTCCACCCAACACTCATGCGAGAAGGAGGGAGGCAAAAAAAGCAAATAATGCTTTCGTATTCTTACGAAAGTCATAGTGACCTCAGAGTCCCATAAGGAACCCCCACGGGCCCCCGGACCCCACTCTGAGAACCACTTGCATCTCAGCTATGGACCGACCGTAGCGGCCCATCGCGTAACCGATGCGGTCTTTCAAGAGGCATTTCATTCTGCCTCTTAAATAGACTATTTCGCAAGAGCCAGCATTTTCCAAACTGGATAAAGAAATATTTTTACAGCCTTTTTAGTCTAGGCTCTGCAAAGCAGACACATTTTGAGTTGAGTCTGTTACATATTACAATCCGCCCTTTTCATTCTCATTTACTATCTATTTTGTGGTCATTTAAGAGCTCACGGCACTAAATACGGGCATTCTGAAAACCTGAACAAATGACACATAATCAAATATAACTGGCTCCCATTCAAAGTCTTTCTGATGATTCCCACTTCAAACCACAACCTTCTCACCAAGATCGAAGGTGTCATTTGAGAATGTGACAGAGACCCACTCTCCCTCAACCATCTTCCTCCGGGATTTCCTACCTGTCAAGGATATCCAATTCCCACAGCATAGCCCTCATTCCCCAAAGACTAAGGACAGAGACTGGGGGTCTGGGAGGGAGCGACCTAAGGGTCCCCAGGAGTCATCTTAAAAGTCCCCCGTGGCCCCAGGTTGGGATAAGCGTCCACCCTTCATCTTTGCACGACACAGGCGAACCACGTCCTGGGAAAGCACATGGAATCCAAACATCTACTAAGAAGACAAAACCGAGTGTCTCCCAATGCCCGTGCCTGAGCCTTGCCCAGCTGGAGCCAGAGAACATGTTCATAACCCAAAGTACACTGCTCTACAAGCCCGGGCACGGCCAGTCCGTGCAAAGTCAGGACAGCCAGAGACCTGTGTCATGCCAGCCACTTGGGAAGTCAAGTTTAATGCTGGCAACAAATGAAATCGATAGAAAGACAATGTCTCCAATTCCTCCAGAGCCTTGATGAAAGCTGCTCACTCCGTCTCGATGGCCCCCCTGCAAATCTGTGGTCTTCCAAGGATCCACACGCAAGACTCCTGCTGTCTGTGCTACTGAGTGATTCCTGGGCTGGGCTGGCGTCCTCATTTTATACTAATCCTGCCTTCTACTTTCCTATCACTGTGTGACGTTTGTCACGATTCATTACTCTTTTCTGGGCTGCAAAAGCAGCAGCCTGGGACCTGGACCGTCAGAGGTTGCACTGTTTCCAGAACAAGAACATTCTGAAGGGACAATTCAGAAACCACCTCCTGGGGCAGACTCGGGACTGTCCACCTAGGAACGACCTGCCCTGCTGACTTAACAGGAAGGCTAGGCAGCGGGCCTGGCAACCGGAGATGGCCCTTCCCATCCAAACAGGTGGCCGGTCTCAGGTTTCATCAGAGCATTTGGCAACGTCCGAAGAACTGGAGTGTTCTCAACAGCCAGAAGGGTTCTCACCCACTCAGCCCAAAACCTTCCAGTGTGCGTGGGTGTGTGCACACCTGTGTATGCAGTAATGCAGGGAGAAACGGAAGCACAGAAAGTCACTGGACAACTAAAGAAAGAAGTCGGTTTCCCCTTTGACAAAGGTAGAAGATCTCCCGCCGATAACCCAGGAGGTAAAGAACCCAGTCCACACACCCACCCCCCACCCTTCCCACGGATGGTTTTGCCAATGGCGTCCCAAGTTCTAGACGGGGACTGTAAAGCTGATGTCTAAAGCTGACGGCGCCCTCGTTTTACTTTTGCTTTTAAGGAAGCCGAGCAGCTGTCCTGAAATGCACTGCACTCAGAAACAGGCTTCTGGAGCAGGTGGCCGCCGACTCGTTTTTCTCCATGCTTATTTCTGTGGCTTGTTCTCCCCAGGGAAGCAGCTGGGGCTTTTCCTTCGTGGAGGGGGAACTGTAACGAAAGCAGCAGCAGCTGGGAGAGGGAAACAACCCTGCAAGAGGGTGAACCAGCCACAGTGCACAGAACACAAGACTCCCCCAACGACCAAGGTGCCCTGGGATGGTGGGAAAAGATGACGCAGGCTTAGCAGTTCTCCTGGGTCACGATTCCATTTCTTCCATGGCCCTCTGGGATGCTCAGAGGAGTAGCCCAGAATCTCAATCAAAATACAACATTTTACTACCAGGAAAAGTAAATAAAGACCAAAAAAAGAAAGCAAGAAAAAAAAAAAAAAAAAAAGAAGCCTACACAAAGAAGAGTAACAAAAAACAAAAGCAAGCAGAAATAAAGACCTAACCCGCGTCTCCGTGTCAGGTCTTGACTGACTTTACAAGCAGAAAACAATGAAATTGAAAACAAAAGAGACTTCCCGGGTGGTCCAGTGGTTAAGACTCCAGGCTTCCACCGCAGGGGGCACGGATTTGATCCCTGGTCAAGGAACGAGATGCCCCATGCCGCGAGGAAGATGCAGTGCAGTGAAATAAATAACAAGAAAAAAAGAAAACAAGAAATCAATAGAGAAAAAATAATCAAGGCAACGAGAAGCTGCCGCTTTGACCCAAATCCATACAACGGATACCTCAGAATCTGTTACCAAAAGGACGCACTGACTAATCTTTTGGAGGCTCAACTAAATGAACGTCTTCCTGAGTAAAATCACTGCCAACAATGACTATATTCAAGGATCCAATACTCTGACTCACTGGTGTTTGGTTTTTTTCTGGGTAAATGTTTTTTTTCCCCTACGGTGTGAGGATAAATGGAAACTAGCACCCAGGCAGAATTTCCACAAGAGGAAACTCTAGATAGCTGGCCTTCTGGGTGCCCATTCGATTTAGGGGGGCGGGGGTGGGGGGGGAACACTCCAAGCGAGAGTTTTCAATCTGTGCTGAATGTTTTTTTTTGGAATTGTCCGCAAACACGAGCTGGCTAACTACCCACCTCTCCTCGCTCCCTGCTAGCCGTCCCCCCCTTCACTGAACGCACCCAGGCACAAGAAGGCGTGGGCACACAAGCCCTGCTTCTGTCTGCCCCTCCAACCTCAGACCCCAGGTGCCCTCGGCGTTACAAAGGCCGTCCTGTGAGCAGCGGAGCCCTGCCCGCCACACCCAACCCTCAGATCTGCCCGGTCTGGTCTTTTGTTCAGTGAAGTGGCTCCCGAGATAATGATCCAGCAGGGTGAAATCATCAACCCAATTAACTGTCAACTGTTTTACAGGAACCCTGGGGAGGCTGCCCTCCAAACGCCTTCGATGAGCCCGCCTCATCAAAACCGTGTCCAAAGGAGCCACGTCCAGAGAACGCATATAGAGAGCAGCTCACGACGTGGGAGCGCTGGGTGCAATGATTTTCAGGAACTCACGCGTTTGAGCAGGGACTCTGGGAGACGGTTTGTTTTTCCTGTAACTGGAGGGAAAGCCAGCGTGAATTTCCAAATGGTAAGTGGGGTGAACAGATGTGCAAGGGGCCGAAGGTGGATCTTTTTTTCAAGCATGGAATCACCCAGTGGGAGGGGACCTCGGACGCCCAGAGTCTAATCTTGACAGTCCTCCTAGACTAAGTGGGATGCATTGGGCCAAGCAGGTGCTGGGGAGGCCACGGCAGCACCTGGCACGAAATAAAGGCTGGAAGGACGACCCAGAGGGGTCCGACGGGAGCCCCTACACAGGGACAAGGTGACTCACAGGACGGGTGACAGCCACCCACATGGAGAATGTCCCCTTCACGTTCCTACGTCCCAGGGGAGCAGGACCGTCTGTGTCGGAGGAGGGAAGGACCTGCATCGTTGAACGCGCGTGCCCACTCCATCCGCGGCCGTGGCTGATACGGGGCGTTCCAATGGGACGAGCCTCGGGGACACTCGGGATGCGTGACTGGAGTCCTCCATGGCTAACTCCAAAGGCACTGAATAGCTATTTGTAACATACGCTCTTATTTGGAGACGCAACCCAGATGCCAAGCGGACGTTTACTGAAGTGCCGTAGGGGTGTAGCGAGAGACGCAGCGTCCTATGCACCCAACCCAGCGCAGTGTCGCAGATCCGTCCTCCCCGTGAAACGCAGGCGGGGCATGACGCTGCTGGAATTAGGAGCTGCTTAGGTGCATTCATGGTGCTGCTTTTATTATTCTTCCAAGGGTAACCTCGGGGTGGCGGGGGGAGAGCCTGCCAAGTTCCTCAAAAAAAAAAAAAAAGATAAATAAACGTCCCCGTGTTGTCCAGTCAATGAACATGCTCAGGCCTCCTTGAGAACAACCCGCCCGCCGCCGCCTTTACCTCCCGCCCCCGCATGGACACAAGCTTGGTTTCCGGGATTCCACGTGGCTAACCACACCTGCCTCCGCACGGGTCATAGCCGTGCGTCTAAAGGTCCATCCCGGGGCCAGAAGCTCCTCGAAGGTGTAAGGCTTTGTCATCTCATCTTGGAGCAGTCCCGTCACTGGCCTTTCCCTTGCAACACGAGAACTGGAGCTGCTTGGCCGGGGACGTGGCAGTCAGTGGTGACACCATTCCAGCCCCTCAAAAGAGGGCAAAGATGTGACAGCCTCCGGTAACTCATTAATCGCTTCCCCAGCGTGCACAGGCACGTGCGCACACACCCAATTTCCAGCCCCATCTGTCGGTCAGTGGATCTCCCATTTCTCCTCCCAGGTAGTAACGGAAGAGCTTTTTATTGTTAACTGCGGTCCCACCGTTTGTGGAAGTCAAGGCCGTCAGACCACGGCTGAGGCCGGGCTGGGCGCAGCCATCCACCCGTCACGTTCTCCAAAGCGGTGCTGCGTCCCAGGTGAGGCGTACACAGTAGATTAGAAGAATCAGTGCACGATACACAGAATAAGACGTCCTTGTCGTCATCCCCAGAACCTGGGGACGTGTTCGTTTACGCGGCCGAGGGGAGCTGAGTTTCAAGGAGCTAACCACAGGGGTGAATCAGCAGAACCTTAACAGCGAGATGCCCTGGGTTAGTTGGGTGAATCCACTGGAATCACCAGGGTCCTTAGAAGTATCCGAGAGAAGCAGGAGAGAAACGGCATGAGAAGGGTCTGAGCCGGCAATGCCGCCTTCAATGACGAAGGAAGATTATCATAAACAAAGGAATGCGGGCGGCTTCTAGAAGCGGCAAAAGGCCAGGAAAGAATTCTCCCCGGGAGCCTCCCAAAGGCACACAGCCTCGCCCACACCTTGGTTTTTAACCCAGCCATACTGGGAATTCCCTGGCGGTCCAGCGGTTAGGGCTGGGAGCTTTCACTGCCGAGAGCACTGGAGAACTGAGATCCTGCGAGCTGCATAGCACGGCCAAAAAAGAAAGAAAGAAAGAAAGAAAGAAAAAAACCAGTAATACCATTTCCAGACTCCTAACCCTTGGAACTGCAGGTTAATCAATGCATGCTGTTTTAAGCCACTGCGTTTGAGGTAATTTGTTCCAGTAGCCCAAAGGTGGGAAAGGCCACGCGAGAGATCCCAACAGGAGACCAAGGGAAGTGGAGCTTGCACCGGGCTCCCTGTGCGGGCCCTGCCCGACCCCCTCCCCTCCCCGGCTCCCTGACTCCGGGGTCAGAAGGAGGAGGTGCTCTGAGCATCGGAGGGGTGGGCGCACGACAGGTGTGCCGAGAGGAGGGAGCACCAAATCCATACAAAGACACTACCGTATGTCCTGGAAAACGAGATGAGCCTGTGTTTGGAAAAGGTGATGTTGGTGATGATGGGGGTGATGATATTATGGTGCCTACCTTGGATGCAATCAGCCAAGTCCACCTGGGGCGAGGCTCAACTAGTGCATCGTGGGAACGCCAAGGAGGCTGAGGTACCATACGATGCATTGAAAGGTTCATGGTGTTATGCGCTGAATTGCGTCCCTCCGCCCAAAGGATTTCATCTTGAAGTCCTGACCCCCAGCACCTCAGGACGCGGCTGTATTTGGAGATGGGGTCTTTAGGTAAAATGAGGTCATTAGGGTGGGCCCTGATCCCATAGCACTGGTGTCCTTTTAAGAAGAGGAGATCAGGACACAGACACACACAGAGGGACAACCCTGGGAGGACACAGGGAGAAGACGGCCGTCTACACGGCAAGGAGAGAGGCCTCGGGAGGAACCCAGCCCTGCCCACGCCTGGATCTCAGATTCCGGCCTCCAGAGCTGTGTGAAAATAAATTTCTATTGTTTAAGCCGCCCAGGCTGCGGTACCTTGTTTCTCTAAGCAAATGAATGCAACAGGAGAAACAAAATGGGGTCCATCCAGCACAATGAAATATGACTCAGCCATAAAAAGGAATGAAGCACGCACACAGGCTACCAGGATAAAATTCAAGCACGTGAAGCTCAGGTGAGAAGCCGGACACAAAAGGCCAGACAGTGTAGGATTCCACTGACGTGAAACGTCCAGCACACGCAGAGCCACAGAGACATGGGTTAGCGTCTGCCAGGGGCCGGGGAGTGATTGCCTGCTGCGTAGAGAGTGTCCTTTGGGGGCTGACGAAAATGTTTTAGAACCAGATAGAGGCGGTGGTTGCACAACACTGTCCCACTGGATTGTTCACGTTAAAACGACCTTCTGTGAGTTTCAATTAAACGGAAGTTCCCCGAGCGTCAGAAGTGATGCAGGTGATGCTGGTGAAGGGCGGCAGGATGTGGCAGCAGGGGGCGGAAGGGGACGGTGACGATGCAGATAACGACAAAGACGCCTCCCAGGCAGATCAAACTAACCATGCCCCGAACGGTACTCCTGGCCTTTTCCCCCAAACACTGCTCCATCCCTGACCCCCTCAGTGTCTCCAAGGGGTGGCACGGCTTTCCAATCATGTAACCCCCAAACCTTGGATTTACCCCTGATTCTTTCCTCAGTTAGGTTCTCTAAAGAACCTTCCTTTCTCAGTTCTTTACTGTGCTTCCCAGCAAGAAAGAGCATTTGTAGTTTTCCAAGAAAAGAGGAAAAGGGGAAACGTTTTAAATGGTGTGAAGGTGGTGACATGTGGGTGTTGGAAAACAAACAAACAAACAAACTTGGGGGAAAATACCAAGAAAGCCCCAAGAAGTTGCTCCAGAGACTGAAGGAGATGCACCGAGAATCGTGAACACGTGTTTCTCAGGAAAAACGTGCTCACAAGCTTCAAGTGACCCCGGAAAGGGGAAGCTTGTGTCTGTGTCACGTGGTGCTTCTGCCCTTTTCTTGCAGTGACAGACATGGCCTCCTCGGTGGTCCCCAACTGTGGAGAGACCCATCCCGGAAGCAGGTCTGAGACCAGCACCATGGCGCCATGTCCTCGTCCCCACGGATGAGCCAGGTCGGGACAAGGAGGGTTGTCCCCAGATCCAGGGAGAGAGGTGTCCTCCCGTAAGGAATCCAGGATGTGGCAAGGTGAGGCTGTTGCTCAGGCAGCCACCTGCACCCCAAAGGCAGAAGCTCAGGAGGAAGAAGCCAGGGCGACATGTAAGGAGGAGTCAACCCAGTGTTATGGACTGGATGTCTGTGCCCCCCCCCAATTCCCACGCTGAAGCCCTATCCCCTCCCCGCCAATGTGACGGTATCCGGAGGTGGGTCTCTGCGAAGTAATTAGGATGAGATGAGGTCATGAGAGTGGGGTTCCCAGGATGGGATTAGTGTCCTTGTAAGAGCTTTCTACTCTCCACCATCTGAGCACACAGCAAGAAGACAGCCAGTGCAACCCAGGAGAGAAACTCTCACCAAAACCCAAGCACGCTGGCACCCTGATCTCGAACTTCCGGCCTCCAGAGCTGGGAGAAATCCATCTGCATTGTGGTAAGACACCCAGTGGACGGTATTCTGTCATGGCAGCTGGGGCCAA
This sequence comes from Phocoena phocoena, assembly GCF_963924675.1. Classification (NCBI taxonomy): domain Eukaryota; kingdom Metazoa; phylum Chordata; class Mammalia; order Artiodactyla; family Phocoenidae; genus Phocoena; species Phocoena phocoena. The sequence goes on from NC_089240.1 coordinate 2,120,153, forward strand.
TCAAGACAACAAGGTCGGGATGGATTCAAGATGGCGCCCCTTGGCCTGACCACATGGGAACTAACTCTGCCCCATCCAGCTCGGGGGATGACCTCTGTCAAACAGTGAGCTCTGCTTTAGCCACACCCACATGCTGTGTGGGATGAGGACGCCCTCGGAAAATACATGTAACCTGGTGTCCTCCACCTCCAAGGATTTGAGGAAACTGCCTTATGGACCAAGCTGTAAGGCCACATAGAAATCAACTCTGTAATCCTCTCTGGAAGGTGAATTAGTTTCCTGGGGCTCCCACAAACTGTGAGCTTAAAGCCACAGGCATCCATCCTCCCCCAGTTCTGGGGACCAGACGTCTGAGGTCAAGGTGTCCCAGGGCCGCGCCCCCTCCAGAGGCTCCAGGGGAGGGTCCTTCCCGCCTCTTCCAGCTTCTGGGGGCTCCAGGCGTCCCTGGGCTTGTGGCCGCGTCCCTCCCGTCTCTGCCTCTGTCTTCCCGGGGCTTCTCCTCTGTGTCTGGGTCTCTCCTCTTCTGTCTCTTAGAAGGACCCTGTCATTGGATGTAGGGCCACCCTCATCCAGGAGGACCTCATCTCAGACCCTTCACTTCATCACATCTGCAGAGACCCTGTTTCCTAATGAGGTCCCGGTTCCCAGGTTCTGAGAGGACATGCATTTCGGGGGAGAAGGGGACTCTATCCGACCCAAGACAGCAGGTTCTGTGTGCACGTGTCTGTGACTCGTTTGCTCACCCCTGCCTCTCTCACTGACTGCACGTTTCTCCTCCTGGCTGGTCTTTACCTGACCGCCCCCCCCACCCCACATCCCATACTTTCTATCCTCTGGCCCATTTTCCTTTTCTCCTCCTGAGCAGGGAACTATTGGCTGTGCATCTCCTAAGCTTCTCTTCCCAAAGTCCCACCCCTCCCCCCACCCCACCGTCCCCTTGGAGATGCAAAGTAAGAAAAGCAGAGTGTGTAAGATGAAGATGACACGAAACAGATCCATGGAGACAGAGAGCAGATGGGGGTTCCCAGCAGCCGGAGGAAATAGGGGGTGACTGCTCACAGATTTGGGGTCACCCTGCGGGGGCAGCAGACGAAAATGTTCTGGAACCTCACAGAGATGAGGGTCGTGTGACTTTGTGAACGTGTAAAGCACCACGGCACGGTTCCCTTTGAAATGGTTCCTTTTGTGTTATGTGAATTTCACTGCAATTTTTTAAAAATGAGAAGGAACAGGGGCTTCCCCGGCGGTCCAGTGGTTAAGACTCCGCGCTTCCACTGCAGGCGGCCAGGGTTCGATCCCTGGTCAGGGAACTGACATCCCACATGCCACTGGGAGTGACCAGAAAACAAGTAAAAGGTTTTTTTTAAATGAGGAGGAACAGCCTGCAGGACTTCTGTAAGACGAAATATTCTTTTCTAGTATTTTCCGTAATTTTATAAAAAGAAATATTCTTTTCTCGTATTTTACCTAACCTTCGAAGTTCCTCTGATGCTCTTAAGTTGAAACTACCATTCACGCCCACTCAAGGTACATCAGATTAAAAGGTGAACACAATTTTCTGGCTATCTACACAGCAAGCAACATTCCCTCCTAAAGACTTCTGTCAACATCGCCCCCAGGGAGAAGTCATTCACATGCAGTGGGAAATCTCCCCAGCACGGATTCCACCCGCCTCCGGGTGTGCTGCTCCGGTGATGCTTTGGGAGTCCAGGTGGGAGGGAGAAAAATTAGGACCACTTCTGGGGAACCAAGGGTGCATGAGACAATCTTATCAGCAGGGAGGAAAATGAAAGTAAGAGACAACAGTGCAGGTTTAATTACTCACTACGGAAGGTCTCCTCGGTCTAAAGAAAATACAACTTTCTGACAGTGTGACGTGATAGTAAAAAAATACAAGTGTCAGGCGTGAGTGCGTTTCTGTGGTCAGGGAATGAGCTTTGTGCCTCGATCTCAGGGCTGGTGGCTGCCCAGATGGATGTACAGGATAACAGTGCACAAAACCAAACGCATGCCCCCTCCCCACAAGCTCAAACGAGTTCCCATGAAAAGTGGGAGCACTGATGAAGGTCTGTGGTCTCTTAGCAGGACGGACCCCACGACGGCGCGCGTCTGGTTTTGACATTGTGTGACACCTACAGAAGACGTCACGGGGGAGAACTTCATGAAGGGTGCATGGGACTAGGCGCAGGTTTTGGAATCCCCCGTGCACCTATCATTATTTCAAAACATTTATCTTTAATAGCACCATTGTTCGTGCTCATAGCGAGAAATCAAGCTTGGTTACCTGGACCAGGAATGTGGACCGGGGGCTGCACACCATTCCTTCTGTAACTGGGCCTGTTTTTCAATCTATGAAATCAGTTTGGCCAAGACAGGACCCAAGGTCCCTTCCACGCTCTTTAAAAAATGCCCATGTTGGGGCTTCCCTGGTGGCGCACTGGTTGAGAATCTGCCTGCTAACGCAGGGGACACAGGTTTGAGCCCTGGTCTGGGAGGATCCCACATGCCGCGGAGCAACTAGGCCCGTGAGCCACAACTACTGAGCCTGCGCTCCGCAATAAGAGAGGCCGCGATAGTGAGAGGCCCGCGCACCGCGATGAAGAGTGGCCCCCGCTTGCCACAACTAGAGAAAGCCCGCGCACAGAAACGAAGACGCAACACAGCAAAAATAAATGAATAAACTAATAAACTCCTACCCCCAACAACAACACCACCAAAATGCCCGTGCGATTTTTCACCAACATAAGCTAAGCTTTCTTCCAAGCTGTCTGAATTTGTGGAGGGCTAATCAACCTAGAACACGGACAACTTCCCATAGACAGTTTATCCAGGAGCACAGAATAAGGGCATCTGAGACCTTACTGGTCACTGACTTTCCTCCTTATTCTATCTCCAAGGTGTCATGGCCGCCCTGTGAACTGGGCCGTCCGCTTCCAGCTGGGTCTCGGTATCCTGGTGCCAACCCTCCTGGGGGGTCCTGCCATCTGAACAGCCACTGCCGGTTTTGCTAAATCATGGAGAAGCACATCTGCGCCCACCTGCTGCGTTCCACCTGCACTGATCGTCACAACCGTCCTTGGGGGATTGTGAGTCAGCAATTCTGTCCCACAGGCGCCTCCCCCGGGGGCCCAGGTCACAGGCAAAAGAGAAGGATGAAAAAAACGCCTGTTGGTGAGAAAAAGAAGAGCTCACACACAGGAGTGGAGACCAGACCAGGTGAAAATGCACAACTGTGTGAGGCCAGAACTTCAGAACTTCAGGGTGGAGGACAAGCCCAGTCGGCCCGGTCCTTCCACCCTGACTCATTCTGGAAGGTTCCAAGGGCGTGGGGATTGTGGTTATGTTAAGAAAGGCTGAGAGGTTTGTCAGGGTGGTTTTTTTGTCTTCTGTTTTGTATGTGGGTTCATTTCAAGTTGTGGAAGACAGCCTTGCTCAGCTGGAGAAATGCATACAGATGGCCTCAAGACGATTCAGAGCCACTGGGGGTGCCTGTTTGCGATGGGAGACAGTTAGGGATGGGTCTGGGGCAGTCAAAAGGGAACTTAAGTTTCCTGGGCCCAACGCTTAGGATGAAGAGGCACCATGCTGGCCCCAACTGCGTTCTAACTGTGGGTAAAGAGCCCAGCATAGCCCCTCACTTTTGTCCACGACACCTCATGGTCTAACGTTACCGGAAACTCTAACACCTCTGATGGGTTTGGAATTTTTTAAAAGCTTATTCTTACTTTCTTAGATTAACCATGCGCAGATAAATCTGGAATATTAAAGAAAGTTCTGGCAAAAGGTGATTTTAAAAAGCCACCAAAACTGCAAAGCCACACACACACACACACACACACACACACACACACACACACACACCCCTGGGTCCCAGGCCTCTGCTGGTCCAACATCCTGAACACGTGTGACCTGGCTCTCCCTTCACACCCTTGGAACCCACAGGAAGTTATCCTTGAAGAGCAAGTATCTTCTTCATTAAGAAAGGGAAAAACAACTGGAGAGCTCATTTCCCCCCCACCCGGCCCTGCTCGGTCCCCAGAGGCAGTGACTTTCTAGTTTTAGGGACAAGATGACTCACTGGGCACCCTATGCCCACTAGGCAGCGCCCAAAGGGCCCCCAGGCAGCTGCAGACATCGGGCCATGCCACGTCCACAGCCCACCCACCAGCCCACGCCCCGCCTGATGCCCTGGCACCTTTCACAATAGACTTGCTTAAGTGCCCAAAACAGATCCAGTTGCCAGCGCTGTGTGCCAAGGGCCGCCGGGTCCTCCACCAACTTTCCATTGTTGAATTGTGTTTCCACCTACCGGTGTGACTGCACTGGTCTAGGTTTCTATCCTCGTCTCCTACCCTGCAAAACACAGCCAGCTTTTAAAGCAGCCCTGCAGAGCGCCCCAGACGGAAGGAGGGAGGGACAGAGAAAAAGAAAGGGAGAGAGATAGAAGATGGAGAAGATGAGACAGAGAGACACCCAGAGAGAGAGAAAAACAGGAAAGGGAGGGAGAGATGGACAGAGAGAAGATGAAGGAGGAGATGGACAAGAAGGCTTGGAGGGAGAGGAGGAGAGAAACAGGAGAGAGGGAGGGTGCCTCCTGTCCCCTCCGTCCCAAACGAGGCTTCCTGGGCACCCCTTTCTCACAGCCAACTACATATGGGCAAAAGGCTACTGATGGAAAAGGGAAGGGTTTAATGCCACTCTGGCTGTGCCCCTTGGTCATATGAAACCCCAAGCCATGCCTTGAGGCCAATGCTTCCTCCCTTCCAAGAGAGGCTGGGTAAGGGCCCGAAGAAGTACCTGGGTTCCCCTACTCCAGGGTCATTTACGGTATGTGTCCCCTTCCCCATTGATTCTTTCCTGACAGGTTGGGACAACTCCCTTAGCAACAAAGGGTTGCTAAGAAGCCACAGGCTGGCTTGAGCCCACGGCCTGAAGGCAGCGCCCTTGCGGAGTTGGGATATTCTGACCCACTCGGGGCGGGCTCCATACACCAACACGTTTTGGGATCCAGGCACTCATGGGACTGGAGACTTCACGTTTCCAGCTGCCTAGGAGTGCTCAGGTTCAAAGGAGGACGACAAAAAGGAAATCAGTGCCGGATAAAAGAATTGCCCAGTTCCGGATACACAGACGGAAAATACGGCAGGATAAGGAAATGCGTAATTCACCCCCAACGCCGCCCCGCGCCCCTAAAACGCCACGGGACACCTGACCTCCCAGTTCCAGATACGCTCTCAAGTCCAGGCGGGAGCATCCTGACGCGGGGGAGAGGGGGAGCCTGGCCAAGGTGAGGTCTGCACGGGTCTCCGCGGCCGCCGCCGCCCTCAATGTGACGTGACCCCAGCAAGTTCTGTGACGTCGGGGGGGCCCAGACACCGGGGAGGTTGCTGGGGGGCGGGCGGGAAGGTCTAAAACAGGAGACTTTGGAGGTGCGGGGCAGAGCGTCCGCAGGCGGGGAGGCTCTCGGGGGCCGGAAGGAAGCCCTCCAAGTCTCGGGGCGTTCGGCGGACCCAGGGCGCACGGGGAGCCCCGCGCGGAGATCCAGAGCAGGCGGGACCAGGCAGGGCCCTCCCCGGGCGGCGGCCGGGCGACCGCACACAAGCCTTTTGTCTGACGCCGGCTTCCCGGGCGGCGCCGAGCGCCCCAGCGGGCCGGGTCCCCGCGCGTCGCACTCACCCACGGTGGCCAGCGTGTCGAAGTCCTGCGGGCGGTAGGCGGGCGGCTCCGGCGAGGGCGCCCCGGGGCCGGGGAAGTGCGCGGGCGCGCCGTCGGGGGTCTCCCCCGAGCTCTCTCGGGCGTCGGCGTCCGCCGCGGCCGCCTTGGCCAGCCCGGGCGCCTCCATGGGGGCGCGCTCAGGTCCGGGGCGCCGGGCCGGGCCAGGGGGCGCGGGGGGCCGGGCTTCCCGGGACGCAGCCTCGGAGGGCGGCGCGGCGGCGGCGGCGGCGGCGGCGGCGGCGGCATCAGCGGCGCCCACCCATGCGCGGCCCCCGCCTCCCGGTCGGCGGCCGGGCGCAGCTGGCGGCGCGGCGGGGACAATGGCTGGGCGCGGGGCGGCGCTCAGGGCAGGAGCAGCGGCGGCAGCCGGAGGGAGTAGCCAGCGGCCTCTGAGGGCGGGCGCGGCGTGGCCTGGGCGGGGGGCGCGGCCCGGACGGGCGGGCGCGAGGCGGGGTCCTGGCCGCGGCCGCCCGGCCGCCTGTTCATTCCTCTCGTCCCGCGCCCGCCGCCGCCGCGCGGGCGCTGCGTGCGCGCTGCTGGGGGGCCGGGCGGAAGCGGCCTGGGCGGGGCCGCGCGCTCCCTCCGCCCGCCCGGGCGCCGGCCCGACTCAGCCCGCCCGGCTGGGGGTGTGGCCCGCGCCGCCGCGCCCCGCCCCCTCCGCGCCCCAGCCCTGGGACCTCAGGGCCCGGGCGCCAGGAGCCTCTCCCGCCATTCTGGGGCGGGGGCGGGCGCTGGCGCTGGCGCTGGCGCGGGCGGCGAGGTTGCTCGCGCGGCTTCCGCACCCCGGGGTGCCCCAGGGATGGGGTCTCGGCCGAGCTCCCCCGGGAGACGGGCGGGCGTGTCCCCGCGCCCCCTGCGCCCCAGCCCGGAAGGCTGGGGGAAGGCGGGACCGGCTGGGGAGCGGGAGGGCGTGGCTTAAAGAAAAGTAAAGTTGAAAAATAAAGCTGGAGTTGGAAGCGGATGGGGCGCGCTCCGCCGACCGCGCGGTGCCCGCGAGTCCCGGCGGGCGGCCGCCACGTCTGGCGAATAACCATCGGGACCAAGGCCGCTCCCAGCCCTGGCTTGTTGGACTGCAGTCATGTAAGATACGCACCATGGGAGAGGCGCGGAGCCGCGCTCCCGGAGCGTTTCTTGACAGCTTCCGATAAATCTTTAATTATTTCTAAAGAACCATTTTTTTAAATACTAAGAGGCAGGTAACAATCAGATAACTACCAAATGCGGCGCATGCAACTTGACGGGCAGCTGGTGTAAACACACCAGGGACGATTTCGGAAAAGAAACGCAGGACGGTCACAGACAACTACACAACGATAGCGTTAGGTTTTTCCTAATGGGAAGTGTGTCCCAGGCCATCTTTGGTTATAGTTATACCCCCAAAATGTCGGGGCTGTATCTTAAATGCAAATGTAACTAGACGGATGCGGCCACTGTTTTTCCGGGGATCTGGTTAAAATGCTCCTTGGACCACAGCGGGCCGGGCAAGGAACGCCTGGAATCGGTCTTTCAGAGCAGCCCCCAGGGCTATCCGGGCCGCAGGTCCGCGGACCAGTTTGAGCAGCGAGAGGGCACCGAGCCTGCCCTATTGTTTGGCGGGATTCCAGCGATTCCGCCCTTGAAAGGGAGGGTCCTAGCCCTGAGTCCTCGAGTCGGCGTGGGGACGGTCTGTCGCAGAGGCCAGAACTACAGAAAGGAGGCGTTTTACGGGGGACCAGGCCGGGCCTGCCTCGCTTGGCCAACTGGGAGGGGGTGACAGGAAATCAGAACCGGCTCTGGGTGTGGTGCTCTGGCCCCCGGCTGCCAGCCGCGCCCCTGCCCTCCTCTGCACACTGTGGGTGGCTTTTTCCCCGGGCGAGACGCCTGCTCTCTGCTGGTTACCAGATCTTGAAGCTGGAATGCGAAAAATGCGCTCCAGGAGCGGGCCGCGTGTGCCCCAGCGGCTGCTTAGACAAGGACTGGTCCCCCGCGCTCAGGCCACCAGGCCGTGCCCCGCGGAGGGGCGACCGGGACGGTCCACGCCGGGCAAGGGCGCGACTCCACGCGGAGCGCGTGCCCGCTCCCCGCGGACGCGACCTTGTGACTGCGGTCGGGCTGGCTAATTAAGGTCGATGGTCAAGGCTAGGGTTTCACGCCCAGTGAAAGGCACGCCTTGCCCTTCTAATGGCAGCCGGGGAGGAAAAAGTAACAGAGACGCTTGCAGAGTTAAACTCTGGGTGGCGGAGTGGATCTGACCCTTCCTCGCCCGCCCGGAGTTTGACCGCTAACCTACCTGTTCCTATAAATATCCCGGCGGGTTTCACAACACCTTGATGAACAAAGCCGCTTTCATCTGGAAGGCTCATAAAAATTCTTCAGAAACCACAGCATATTTCTTGAAAGGCAAAAAAGAAAAAAAGCCCTGCAAGCGAGGCATCACAGGGGCATTTGTACCGCCTTTGTGAGGAGCATTCGGTGGTGACGGGGCAGGGAAATACCGAACTCTGTAACCCAGCGGACTAAACGCTCCCCGTACGCAGAACGAGCGCTAAAGTCAACGCCGAAACAGGTGTAGGCGGTGTTGAATGAGGGAGAGAGAAAAAGGGTGGTCCGTGAGGGCAGCTGGACACTTCTTTTGGAATCGCATGTATTTGTAAATGTGTATGTCTATAAGTAGATAGGTAGATATGTGTGCGTGTGTATACTGAGTTAAAATAAAAAGCGTACAGCTGCCTTCACAAAGTTTACAATCTCTCTATATTATTATATATATTACATTCCAATGTGTTCTGATATATATTCTAAAGTAAGTGTTTACCAGCCTTCAGACTTAAGAATTTATATGTGTATAATAGATATTAAATATCACATATTATATTCCAAGCCATTCTGTGATACATGTTTTACAGTATATATTCTATTTGATTATGTTCTAATATATATATTCCAAAAGTGTTCAGCTGCCCTCACAGACTTTATATATATTAGATATTATTATATCACATATATTCTATTCTGAATATATATTCTAATATGTTTTATTATATGTTCTAATATATATATTCCAAGAGGTTTTCAGCTGCCCTCACAGACTTTACAGTCTTTATGTATATAATATTAGATACTATTTATACCCCATATATTCTAATCTATTCTGAGATATATATTCTAATGTTTTATTATATGTTCTAATATATATATTCCAAGAGGTTTTCAGCTGCCCTCACAGCCTTTACAGTCTTTATGTATATAATATTAGATACTATTTATACCCCATATATTCTAATCTATTCTGAGATATATATTCTAATGTTTTATTATATGTTCTAATATATATATTCCAAAAGAAGTTTTCAGCTGCCTTCAGACGCTACAATTTATATATAATATTAGGTATTATTTATGTGATATTACTACATTCTAATATATTCTGGAATATACATTCTAATCTATTTTATTATATATTCTGATTCAGAGAAGCGTTCAGTTACAGGAATACGGTTTCTGATTTCCGTGGTGAGACTTTACTGTCATTCAGATGAAGCCGTGGTTTACTAGGAATAGCCTAGGTCATGTCTCACGCTCAGTGATTTTTTCCTATTTCTCAGGTGAGCTGTTGCATAGCCACGTAGGGGGGTTTGTGCTTTCATTTGGCACCGGTGAATGTTTTCCTGGCAAGGAGTGACTCAAGTGTTTATAAGCGCTCACATTTAGTAGCTTTGCAACCCTCTGCAAGAATTCCTTTTCCCTTGTCCGGACGGCCCTGTGGTGGGTTTGCGTTGGTTTAACGCGCTGGAAACTCACGATAACCTAGTTAGTTGGCTACGTTCTATTACAATCCTGGGCACTTCTGCCCCCACGGATGGACCGCTGCGGTCATGATGAGTCACAGGTGATGGTACTTATTTTATCACGATGATCAGTACACCCACAGTCATCAGAGGCCTGCCCCGGTGGGAGCCCAGCTGAATCCCCACCACTCACAAAGCGTCTCCACGCACCCCAAAGGCTGCATTTTGGCGCCTGGCTCTCTAGAGACATTTTATGCAAAGCGGACCCCCTTTTCCAACAGCTTCAACTTCACTTGTTGAATAAGTGTTTGACCCAACATACGTGGATAAGTTTTGACCTAGCAATGGCCTTCCTGCTGATGGAAATGAAGTTTTCACCATGGAGATGTCACACACACTGCCCTGGTTAGGGAGGTCATGAACTCCAAATGGGCTGAGAGCAATGAACTCATCCAAGGTAGAATCCTGGAATGGTTAAATATGTGCACATTTGGGTAAAATCAAGCAATCCACCATCACTAAAATAAAACAAAACCCTAAGCCACCCTCTCTACAAACTGAAGTTTAAAAATCTGAAAAAGTACAAGGACATTTGACTGTCACTCTGCTCTTATTCATGTATGGAGCTCCAACGTCTATGAATAATGGTTTTGTTTTGTTTTTGTTTTTGTTTTTTGCGGTACACGGGCCTCTCACTGTTGTGGCCTCTCCCGTTGCGGAGCACAGGCTCCGGACGCGCAGGCTCAGCGGCCATGGCTCACGGGCCCAGCCGCTCCGCGGGCTGTGGGATCCTCCCGGACCGGGGCACGAACCCGCCTCCCCTGCATCGGCAGGCAGACTCTCAACCACTGCGCCACCAGGGAAGGCCTCAAGAATGTTTTTATACGTGTCTATTTACTCGGAGGCTTTTCTTGAGAGATTTCAAAGGAAACTGTAGAGGAACGTGTTGAGAACAGACACATTGCCTGGGACAGACCAGCCTGTAATTAGAAGATGGTGCATTCACTCATCACCGAAGATACGCAGGGAAGTTTTTACTTGTCAGATGCTGAAGAGATTCATGGAAAATCTAAGCTGTGATGCTGGAGGAACACAGGTGGGTCATGCTTCCCGAAACGTGAATACATATGGTGGATAGAAGCATCCTTCGTCCGAAAGAGAAGTTAACGTTCGATGCCCCTGTGGCTGCTGTGTAACTGGACTTCTGAACTTGAACTTTAGAAGTCACATTTTACCCAAGGAATCATAGTGATGATTAGAAAGCAAAGATGATTAGGAAGTAAATATGATGACTTAAGAGAGATTTCACCAAGGGCATCGATCATTCTGTTCCATCTTATGTTAACGCAGTTTCCTTTCCCTACCTTAAATCTCAAGTTGTGAAAATGAATGAGTGGGGTGGCCCCCATGAACCACGGTGACCTGCATCCTAGAATCCACAAACCAAACCTTGTCACTTGGGTCAGGCTGTCCTTTTAGCTCATGTGCTAGTGTCTGGAGCTTTCCATGAATTCCAAGTAGCACAAAGGAACATGAGAAAAATTATATCTAATCAAGTCGTATATGTCTCTAGACATTATAAATAATATTCTAGTACCAACTGTTATGTACTTTGGGTTAAAAGCTTCTTCAGATTCTCACCTTGTATGCTATTAAAAAGTACCACAAAGACATTACCACGAAAGAAAACTAAAATCCATTTCAGAAGGACTAGGTTTAAAGATAGGGGGAACGTATAAGACAGGCTCAAGGTTATATTGTACAACACAGGGAATATAGCTAACATTTTATAATAACTGCAAATGGAAAGTAACCTTTAAAAATTGTATAAACATTAAAATTTTTTAATTAAATAAATTTAAAAAATTAAATAAAGAATTGGGAAAACAAACAACACAACGAGACTAGGGACCTCCCTGGTGGTCCAGTGGTTAGGAGTCCATGCTTCCACTGCAGGGGGCACAGGTTCAATCCCTGGTTGAGGAACTAAGATCCCCCAAGCCGTGTGGCATGGCCAAAAAAAAAAAAACAACAAGACTAGAAGACGATAGTGGAGTGGGGTCAGTTTTCCAATCCCTGGATGGCTATAGGAGGACCTCCTAAACTTGACAGAGACAGAATCACAGGGGTAAACAGATAAATAGATCTGACAACCTAAAAATGTAAGAACATTATGGAATTATAAACAAAATAAAAACACATTTACAACAAGAATGCAAAGTGCCTACGAAAAGTACATGAGCCAAACTGATATATGTTCAATGGGCATTAACAGACAATTAACCCAAAAAAGGGCATAGCTACGGGTCATTCACACAGGGAGGAAACAAAAAATCTTTAAAATAACTAATAATCAAAGAAACTGGACTGAGAACAAACGTGACGGCTTTTTTCTTTTTGTTTTTAAATCCACCTGACATGGTACAGGTGAAATGTTCCATGCTAATGAGGGAATTCTTAGACACTTTTGGTTGTAATGTTACGAAATGATCATATGTTTTGGTGCAGTCATTCTATGTCTAGAAATGTACTTTTCAGAATTAAATTTTGGAGAATATTATGGGATGAAGTGTGCTCCACAATCTCACACAAATTCAGATGTTGAAGTCCCCACCCCCAGGACCTCAGAAAATGTGGCTGGATTTGGAGATGGGGTCTTTAAAGAGGGGACAAAGGTACAATGAGGTCACTAGGGTGGGCCCTGATCCCATAGCACTGGTGTTCTTATAAGAAGAGGAGATCAGGACACAGGCACACACAGAGCAACGACCCTGTGAGGACACAGGGAGGAGACGGCCGTCCACACGCCCAGGAGAGAGGCCTCGGGAGGGACCAGCCCTGCTGACACCTGGATCTCAGATTCCAGCCTCCAGGACTGGAGACCATAAATTTCTGCTGTTTAAGCCGCCCAGTCAGTGATATTCTGTTTTAGTGACATGATCTGACAATGACACCAATGATTGAAGGCAGTTTTTATTATAGAGAAATAAATAGACATACTTTCAACACCCGGAAATATGGGAAAGTATACTGGTCTGTTTATGTAAGGGGATTTTCAAACTCTTCAGAATGGAAGCATTATGACCAAATTTTAAGTATCATAGGCAGCCATCCGAATTTTGTAACGCACTCTGATCTTCATTATATAACAAGATGATGCCTCCCCCGCCCCATAAAGGGAGGAAAGTGTCCCAAAAGGCTGTGTCTGGATTAGGAGAATCTTTACAAAGATTTTTCTAATGTTGTGTGCCAATTTTTTTTTCATAAGGACAGAGACCTCAGAACACACAAGATTTCACAGGAGCTACAGATTGAGAGTTATCTCAGGGCCTGCCTAGAAACTGTGGTTCTGTAGTTTATCTTAACTTCCAGGAGGGACGTAAGAAAACATTTATTAATTCTTATCGGAGAAACAGATTGCTGTAGCTGATCAGCAGTATTTATCGGTAGGAAGAGAAAAGTTGAAAACTCGTGAAGGACGTGAGGAGGATGTGACTATAAGTAGAAACACGCCCCCTGATCTTGGAGGAAGGCATTTGGGGCTGGAATTCTTCCTTAATGGAGGATTCAGGCCCGCCTCACAGCATCATCCCCTCCGAGGCGTGGTGGCGGGGCTCTAAAATCCCGAAAAATAAGACTGGGAATGAGGTGGCAACTAGCTTTTCTCGTGATAAAGCCAGGATTTAAAAAAAATAGTTTCCTATTGCAGAGGAAAGAAAGAGATTGAGAAATGCATTTCACAGGACTCCAGAATGCATATGCCGTTTTAACAGGGCAGAGAACGTGGGTCACCCAGTAAACGTTATTCAGAAAACTGCAGGGTGACTTAAACGTAAATAAAGCAGGCCTCTTTGTCTACTCTTGATGTGGAAATTAATTCTTCACGTGTCAAAAGGCGTGTGCAACAATAAAGCCCTGGAGCGTTAGATGAGAATATGGATTTTAAAATACGATAGTCATAATAAATACATTTGTATAATCTGTATAATGTATACGTTTTACCTAGTGTATATATAATTTATATTGGGGTGGCCAAAAAGTTTCTTCAGGTTTTTCCCTAAGATCTTTTTTCTTTTAATTAATTATTTTTATTTACTTGGTTGCATGTATCTTTTCGAATTAGGGAAAAGGGGGTGGGAGGGATAAATTAGGAGTTTGGGATTAGCAGATATATAAAATAGATAAACAACAAGGACCTACTGTACAACACAGGGCTCTGTACTCAGTGTCTTGTAATAATCTATAATGGAAAAGAATCTGAAAAAGAATATATATACACACACACACACACACACACACACACATATATATAACTGAATCGCTTTGCTGTCCACCTGAAACTAAAACATTGTAAATCAACAAAACTTCAATTTAAAAGTACATAAGTAAAGGGGAAAAAAAGAAGTGCTGTTCAGAACAGTCTTAGACAATGTGGACAGACTTGAATAGAAACAGGCAATACTGGACATATCCAAAAGGAGCCCTAAAATATCCCATCCCATAACCTTGCAAGAGCAGATTCAACCCATCCCCAGGAAGCAAGGATGCCACCAACACCTCCTGCCTGGACTTAACATCAAACACCTGTCCACAGGATAAAAGGCACAACAGGTAGTATCCATCACACATACATGGGGTATATTTGGGGTTACCACCACCAAGAACAACACCACAACCATCTGTTTGTATAATGAACAGTGGAACTTTATAAGAAAACCAGGGTTTGGTATCACTTGTTTTGAATTTTGCTGAATTCGTGGCTGCCCTCTCGGGCAAAAAGAAAGATGATACAAGTGTGACAGATAAACTTGAGGTTAAATACAAAAAGACCTTCATGGGATAGGAATGTTCTGTGGTGTGAAATCTTGGAGGGACACAGAACTAAGAACAATTTAGAAACAAATTTAATCTGCTGTGTGGGCACACACAGAACTGGAGTTCACTGAATATCAGATGTAGCGCCTCAGCTTTTAAAAGCGGGGGAGTAGGTGTGGGCTTGTCTAGAGACAGTACAAAGAGTTTCAAATTTCCAGAAGAAACTATATTCAATATCCTGGGATAAACCATAATGGAAAAGAATATTAAAAAGAATGTATATATATGTATAACTGAGTCGCTTTGCTGTATAGCAGAAATTAACACAGCATTGTAAATCAACTATAGTTAGTTCAATAAAAAAAAAATTTTTTTTAAATTCCAAAAGATTCACAACAGAGTGTTCAATGGATGAAACTGTATAGTTTGGGGGAAAATTGATCCCTCAATGGGCCCAGCCTTCTGTGGGGCATTTTAATACAGACCGTGAAGTCATTTAGGCAGGAGTCTGTGGGTCTAAATTTTAGGATTTGAAAATGTCAATCAGTCTAATATTTCTACCGTGTGATCATTAAGGAATCTGAAGGTACCTGGATAAATGTGAATTCCTGGTAAGGGATTCCACAATCTTTGGCCAAAATGTTGAGATTCCACCATATTCTTAAAAAGCCAATGGCCAAGAAGCTTAGAGGTTGTCTTTCATGGACCAGGTACTGGGTTCCATGGTGGCCCCCCCTCTCTCCCCCCCCAAAAAATGATATGTCCTCTTACAATCCATCAATGGGATGTTATTTGGAAAAAGAGTCTTTGTGGATGTGACTGAGGATCTTGAAATGAGATCAGCCTGGATGAACCAGGTGAGCCTTAAATCCAGTGATGCATGGACACATGTCCCTACATGAAAAGGAAACACAAAGAGGAGAAAGCATTGTTTACAAGGAGGTGGAGATTGGGGTAATGCATCTACAAGCCCAGGACCACCAGAAGCTGGGAGAGGGGATGGGACAGCTTCTCCCTCAGAGCCTCCAGAACTAACCAGCCCTGCCCACACCTTCGTCTCACACTTCTGGTCTCCAGAACTGAGGATACATTTCTGTTGCCCTAAGTCGCCCCAGTTTGGGGTAATTTGTTACAGTAACCCCAGAGATCCAACACATCAGCTTGTCTTATTTTAGATCCCCATGAAAACTTGATGAACTGGAGGTCGTACTGTGGAGGGTCTGTTTCTGTAGACACTCCCATTTGTTGCCCCAAGGGCATGGGATAAACCTTTTACAGAAAAACTCTAAAAATATGTATACATCTGTCTACCTTTAGCCAGTTGGCAGGTTGCCTTCCTCTTTGCAAAATGACAAGGTTGTACCGGTGGGGGGGTCTGTCAATGTGTCACATCCCAGACTGATGGTGCAAGCATGTTCCACAGTCCAGCCCACCCAAGATAAACTGTGCACTTGCCAGAGAATGATGGCTTCAACTGGCGAGGGCGTGGAGAAAAGGGAACCCTCGTGCACTGTTGGTGGGATTGTAAATTGGTGCAGCTACTATGGAGAACAATATGGAGGTTCCTTAAAAAACTGAAAACAGAGCTACCATGTGATCCAGCAATCCCACTCCTGGGCATATATCCAGAAAGGATGAAAACTAATTGGAAAAGATACATGCACCCCCTATGTTCATAGCAGCACTATCTACAATAGCCAGGACATGGAAGCAACCTAAGTGTCCATCAAACAGAGGAATGGATAAAGAAGATGTGCCATATATATATATATATATATATATATATATATATATATATATACAATGGAATATTACTCAGCCATAAAAAAGAATAAAATAGTTCTCTTTGTAACAACATGGATGGACCTAGAGATGATCAGACTAAGTGAAATAAGTCAGACAGAGAAAGAGAAATTATGTTATCACTTATATGTGGAATGTAAAAAACATAACAAACCAGTGACTATAACAGAAAAGAAGCAGACTCACAGATATAGAGAATGCATTAGTGGTTACCAGTGGGGAGAGGGAAGTGGGGAGGGGCAGTATAGGGGGAGGGGAGTAAGAGGTACAAACTATTAGGTATAAAATAAGCTACAAGAAAATAGATAGCTAGTGGGAAGCAGCCGCATAGCACAGGGAGATCAGCTCGGTGCTTTGTGACCACCTAGAGGGGTGGGATAGGGAGGGTGGGAGGGAGATGCAAGAGGGAGGGGATATGGGGATATATGTATACGTATAGCTGATTCACTTTGTTATACAGCAGAAACCAACACACCATTGTAAAGCAATTATACTCCAATAAAGACGTTAAAAAAAAAAAAGCTACAAGGATACATTATACAGCACAGGGAACACAGCCAATATTTTATAATACCTGTAAACGGAGTACAACCTATAAAAATTGTGAATCACTATATTGTACACCTGTAACTTCAGCAACTATACTTCAATAAAAAAATTTAAATTAAAAAAAAAAAAGAATGACAGCTTCAAAACTCTGACCTCCTTTTGGAGCTATCGCTACCGATTTTCTTGCTCTCAAAGATCTTTCCAGAATTTTGCAAGGAGCAGTGAGAACAAGACACAGAGGACAGAAGCAGCATCCCTCATACTAGCTTCCAGTGTTCATAAGAGGGGCGTGTTATTATTTCCTGACTCGGGGGTGTGAGATGGCTGCAGGCTTTTGTGGTTGCAGGCTGGGTGTTTGTTCTTCTGAGCTCCTGCCGTGTGAGCCGGGATGCTTGCAGGTAGAGCCTACGCATCAGAGCTCTGTGGGGCCACAGGGAGCTGTCTCTCTCAAGGCTACACCTGGTGCAACTCCAGCTTGTCAAAAGTAAAGTAAAGGCTGCCGGGAAATGGAATCTCGGAAGGAGCTGAGTGCAGTTATTTCAGAAACAACCTGGATTTCTGGCCCCCCTCCTGCATATTGAATACGAATGAAATAGCACAACTTCTGCCCTCTCTCTTCCCAATCTTCAGGTTTCCTTCATGGTTTTCATTAAATGGGATGAGGTCGGTTGCGTATTTAGGTGGATGGGGTGCTATTCTGGAACGAGCACGCAGCGGTCATCAAATCGAGAGCTGAGGAGCGGTGACTTGAAGCTGGGTTCCGCTGGGGCTGTCCGCAGGACTACGTCCATGGGGCTTCGGTTTCCTCCCAGCCCTGGGGCTGGTTTCCACCAGGGAGCAGCCCTGGAGAAATGGGAGGAAGCTACAGGGGCTTTCCTAACCTCTTACAAGTGTCCCTTCCACCCCCATTCTGTGGTGACACGGACTGAACCGCGTGCCTTCAAAATCCATATGTTGAAGTCCCAACCCCCAGGACCTCAGGATGGGGCTGTGTTTGGACATGGGGTCGTTAAAGACGGGATGAGGGTACAATGAGGTCACTAGGGTGGGTCCTGATCCCTTATAAGAACAGGCGATCAAGACAGAGACGCGCAGAGAGGGACAACCCTGTGAGGACACAGGGAGGAGATGGCCGTCTACACGCCCAGGAGAGAGGCCTCGGGAGGAACCAGCCCTGCCCACACCTGGATCTCAGATTCCAGCCTCCAGGACTACGAGAGATACATGTCTGATGTTTAAGCCCCAGTCGCATGACGATTGGGTGCAGCCCCAATGCATCACCCAATCAGTGGTGCATTGTTTTGGCAGCTCTAGGGAACTAAGACATGTGAGACAGAGTAAGTTTATCTCGGATGCAAGGGGGAGGAATTTAGGCTCCACTTCTTAGGGGAGAGGCAAGATAAGAACCTGTGGGTGGGAGATGTCAGGTCACCTCTGGGGCTGCGCCATCTTTAAGGTGCTTGTTTTGCGGGGACGGTGGGAAAAGGTGATGTCATTCGTTTGAAGTACCGCGACTGCACTCTGACACGCACCGGATCAGCTGCCGTAGAGCAGTGAACCAAGAATCCCCCCCCCCTTTTTTTTTTTTAATACCCTTTTCTTAAAACCATCTTCTTGACTTCTCAAACCACTTTGGCCACCGAGCCCGGGCCCCACCCTTAACACTTCCTGCTTCAGTTTGCAGTCAAAAGCCATCTGAGTGTTTTACTAAACACTGGTGTGTAAACAATTCATGCTCTGAGGTTGGAGGGGTTCTTGAACATTTTTATGCCGCCATAAAAAAGCAACGAACTTTTGCCATTTGCAACAACGTGGATGGACCTGGAAGATATTACGCTCAGCGAAACACGTCAGGCAGAGAAAGACAGATACTGTAGGATCTCACTTATAGGTGGAATCTAAAAAACAAAGCAAACTAGTGAATATAGCAAAAAAAGCAGCAGACTCACAGACACAGAGAAGAAACTAGCGGTTACCCGTGGGGAGAGGGAAGGGGGGAGGGACAAGACGGGGGAGGGGATTAAAAGACACAAAGTATTACATATAAAATAAATAAGATACGAGGGTATATTGTACAGCACAGGGAATAGAGCCATTGTATCTTGTAATAACCTACAATGGAGTTTAATCTGGAAAAATTGTGAATCACCGTGTTGTACCCCTGAGACATACACTATTGTATATGTATATGAACTCTATTTCAATTTAAAAACAAACCCCAAAAAGCCCTGGCTCATCCACCCCCCCCCCAAAAAAAGACACTGTAAAAGAAAATACATAATTTATTGGAAAATACATTAAAAATTGTTTAGGGACTTTCTATTTTATTTCTCTTCTAGCATAGGTGGTACCTGGAGTTATGTTCAACTCCATGTATAGGGCATGCCACCGGGTACAAAGACCAGAGATGCCAGGTGAGAATGACACTAATCAGATCCTTCTACAGCGTTTGTGTTGTTCTGTCCATCACTCTGCGGGCACCCTTCCCTGGTGTGCACATTCAACGGGTCCCACTGAATATTTCCTAATCTACAGCCCAGGGTTTTTCTTCCCTGGCACTGTGGATATTCGAACCAGATAATTCTTTGCTGTAGGGGAGCTGTCCTGGGCACTGCGGGCTGTGGAGCGGAATCCCTGGTCTCCACTCATCCCGTGCCAGGACCATGTCCTTTTCCCCAGTGGTGACAACCAAAAATGTCTGCAGACATTGCCTCTCTGCAGAAGGAGGGCATTGTCTATTGTAGAGAATCACTGTCTTAGCACAATGCATAGTTGCTATTCCACACAGATGACAGATAAAATTTTTGTACGTGGGTGTGTATATATACGTTTAGATAGATAGGTAGATAGATAGATGCTAGATGGATAGGTGGACAGATAGATCGAAACTATGTACCAGACATTTATTATATAATAGACAAATTAGATAGATAGATAGATAGGCCCACATTTGTCTTTTTAAATTTGGCTACAATTTTCATTTAAAGAAAACACCCCTAAAATTGATTTGTCTCCATGTAATCTTTTTGTTTTTAATTAATTTATTTATTTGCTCTTATTTTTGGTTGTGTTGGGTCTTCGTTGCGGTGCGCAGCTTCTCATTGCGGTGGCTTCTCTTGTGGTGGAGCACGGGCTCTAGGCATGCGGGCTTCAGTAGTTGTGGCACACGGGCTCAGTAGTTGTGGATCGCGGGCTCTAGAGCGCAGGCTCAGTAGTTGTGGCGCACAAGCTCAGCTGCTCCGCGGCATGTGGGATCTTCCCGGACCAGGGCTCGAAACTGTGTCCCCTGCCTTGAAAGGCAGATTCTTAACCACTGCACCACCAGGGAAGCCCAGTCTCCGTTTAATCTTAAATAATACTTCTACAAACTTAGCTACTTTCCTGGTATCTGTTCCATGACAATAATACTCAACCAATTCATCATGACAGCGTAGGGGGAAGCAAGTTTCACATGCTTTGTGAAACTCTCCAGTTTGAAAGAAACTCCATTCAGGGAAGCTGAAATGATATTTGTATAGAAAACAGTGCAACAAGAAATCCAATGCGGAAATCACAGTGACGAAAAGAAACAAATTGCTGCGCTTGTATTTTTTTAAGTTTTTAAAAGTTTTTCTTAAGTAAAGGTCTATAAGCATAAAGAGTTTTTTTTTTTAGACCTATTTTTGTTTGCACCTACTTGGGTAGCATAATCCCAACACAGCATATGCGGGAATTATTCGCATTTGCAAAGCTTTCTCAGAGAATTTGAAGACACGTTAGTTTGATACTTCTAAAGCTCTCTCAAGCACATTTCATTAATTCCCTAAAATGTCACTGGGCTAGTGCAAAAACTAGAACGCAACTTTGAGAAAGCATCACCAAATGCAGCTTTCCTCTGGAAATTGCACCTTCCAAATGTAAGAAGTCCTCTTTCCGACATAACTCCTTCCAAACAAATCTTGCCTCAGTGGTGAAATTACTTTGTGTAAAAGAACAGCTTAAAATTAGCTTGAAGCCAGGTAATGACTACTCTTAAAATATTTAGACGCTGATGCTGAAATTTTAGGTATTTTTAAATGTTTGAGCTGATCACCCCTAAGGCATCTGTGGACACATCCATATTCTTCTGCTCGTGTGTGTTTGTTTTAAATTGAGCAATCTGGGCTTAGAGGGGAGAAACTGTGTTCATCCCGTGGAATTTTGATCTTGTCTGTCTAATCAGATGTCACTGGGAGAGTCTGTCCAGTTCCTGGGGGTTGAGAGGGTTTACGTCAGCAGACCTCATTCTTCCAGACGTTATTGCTTATCTCAGTGCCTCAGACGGGAAAATCTGGGGTCAGGAATCTCACTCATCTGTCTTTTACTGACCTGGAGGTCCAAAAAAAACCAAATGAAAAAAGCACCCCCAACTTCTATGAACAAAGAGATGTCGCCGCCTATATTCATTTAACGTTTTGTTTAAACATAGTTTTTAAAAGGAAGAAGATGCAGACATAAGTTATGTTGATTATTTTAATAAAGGATTTTAAAAATATAAAACAATCTATCGTTACGTCTGTACTATTTAAGTAGACTTTTATGAAGACATGGGGGAGGTGGGTGTTTTCCTAAGCATAGAATTAGCAGCTAGAGTGAATACTCCTTCCTTGATTTAAGATGGAATTGAAACACGTTGTAGTTTTAACGCTGAGTTTAGCTTTCATCCCCTCAGTTTTCCCGAGATTTCTGGGACTGCGGTGTTCCTTCAATCGCTTCTGAAATACCCTCTGATTCTAATAAGAAGTCTGATCTTCTGTTTTTTTACCTAGAGAAATACAATTGTGAGCACTATTCCAGAGGCACTTATCCATATTACAAAAACACATCTGCAAACCCAAATGCCTTTCCTAAAATACGGTTTGGATATTGGAGTGGGATAAAATGCTTCAAACGAATCAAGCCAAAAAAAGAGTCTAAAGTGTACATCCTTAAGAATTAAAATTTTAAGTATTGTACGCTCCATTCGAAAGGCGTTTTATGATTCAAATGTTGTCCTTGTCCTCTGGCAAGCGATCGAGAAAATTGCACAAACATTTTATCTCTGGACAAGAAGATCTAAAACACAGCAGTTACTCAAGAGACGAGACGTGAGCACAGAGAAACTGCACGTGGTTCACTTCCCCGCAAAGGACACTCATTTTACTGTGTGGGAAATCACTGTCTTCTAGCCTCAGTGCCACTGACTTTTGGGGCTGCGTGACTCTGTGAGGCGGGGCGTGCTGGGCACTGTGGGCTGTGGAGCAGTGTCCCTGGTCTCCACCCACCACGTGCCAGCAGCATCCCCTCCCCCGTAGCTGTCACAGCCAAAATGTCTCCAGACACTCCCAAGTGTCCCTGGGGAGGCAAAATAACCCCCAGGTCGTGAATCACGACTCAAGAGACATGAGGCCGATACACAAACGAACTGGAAATCGTGAACACCGATCTTAGCGGGACTGACTTGGGATCTGCTCGGCTGGGCCCCAAGTTTCTGGTTGGGTGACTATCGTCCCCACAGGTCTTCATGCAGGGGTGCAGGCCAAGGGGCAGCGGATACTTGGGGTGTCCCGCTCTTCCGGCAGAGAATGGGAGCTAAGATTAAACAAACGAGGCTGCCGCATTTACAGCCCACACTTTGGTCACCTGTTACTGATGCACTCAGCAACATGTCTGAACCCAATACAATGGTGCAGGAATGGTTCCTGCGCTATAACAATGATTCTAGTACCAATTCCAAGGTGTATGGGTGTGTGTGGGGAGGGTTCCCCACATCAGTGCTTGCACACCAGTTAGGTGTCCTACAGTTCAACTCAATTCTGACACATCTACCTGGAGAAAAGGTCGGACCCCACAGGTGAAGGGCTCAAGTCCTACAAGGCTTCCTCCACTTCAGATGCCAATCCCCAATCCAGGGTGTCACCTGTGTTTCTGAGCGACCACCTATTCTGGGATTCTATTAATTTACTAGAGTGGTTCAGAGAATTCAGGAAACCTGTTTATTCTCTAGATTACCGGTTTGTGACAAAGGATATTACAAGGTGCAAATTCACAGCCAGACGGAGAGGTCCCAAACAAAGGAGCTCTGTCCCTGTGGAGTCTGGGGTCTGGCATCATGTCACGTGGAACTGACCTCACTCCCCAACTTGGAAGCTCTCTGAATTCCATCCTTCTGGGTCTTTAGGGAAGCTTCATTACTTAAGCACGACAGATTCACTCATTGGCCATGGATGACTGATTCAAACTCCAGCCCCTCTCCTCTCCCTGGAAATCAGGGGGGTGGCACTGAAAGTTCCAACCTCTAATCACAGGGTTGGTTCCCCGGGCCCCCATCCTTAGGGGAGTTAACAAAAGTCACCTCATTAGCATAACAAAAGACACCTTGGTCTCTCTCCTCACTTACGAAGTTCCAAGGGTTTGGGGAGCTCCATGCCACAAAGCGGGGTGAAGACCAAAGACATATTTCTTATAAATCACAATATCACAGCTTTTGTGGGCGACCCTACAAAGTCCCTGAGTCTCTTGTTTCTGCCTTTTACCATCTTCCTTAATATTTGGGCAGCCTAGTGCTAAAATTACAGGAAGCTGCTTTCAGCTTTTTTTGTTTTTTTCCACATCTTTATTGGAGTATAATTGCTTTACAATGGTGTTAGTTTCTGCTGTACAACAAAGTGAATCAGCTGTACATATACATATATCCCCATATCTCTTCCCTCTTGCGTCTCCCTCCCACCCTCCCTATCCCACCCCTCTAGGTGGTCACAAAGCACCCAGCTGATCTCCCTGTACTATGCGGCTGCTTCCCACTAGCTATCTATTTTACGTTTGATAGCGTATATATGTCCGTGTCACTCTCTCACTTCGTACCAGCTTACCCTTCCCCCTCCACGTGTCCTCAAGTCCATTCTCTACATCTGCGTCTTTATTCCTGTCCTGCCCCTAGGTTCTTCAGAACCTTTATTTTTTTTTTAAGATTCCATACATATGTGTTAGCATATGGTATTTGTTTTTCTTTCTGACTTACTTCACTCTGTAGGACAGACTCTAGGTCCATCCACCTCACTACAAATAACTCAGTTTCGTTTCTTTTTATGGCTGAGTAATATTCCATTGTATATATGTACCACATCTTCTTTATCCATTCATCTCTCGATGGACACTTAGGTTGCTTCCATAT
Source organism: Phocoena phocoena (assembly GCF_963924675.1). Classification (NCBI taxonomy): domain Eukaryota; kingdom Metazoa; phylum Chordata; class Mammalia; order Artiodactyla; family Phocoenidae; genus Phocoena; species Phocoena phocoena. Next base: position 2,143,973 of record NC_089240.1, read on the forward strand.
CCTGGCTTCAGCTTTGGTTTCTCGCTGAAAGACTGCACGTTCCTTTCAGTGATGAATCCCACACAGAACTTCCCTCTTCCGATAGTCAGTGGTCCTCAAAGCCAGCCTGGACCAGCAGCGCTTTATCACCTGGGGATGTTTTGGACATGCAGAATCTGGGGTCCCTCCCAGATGGGATGAACAGAAAGCTCTGGGGGTGTGGCTGTGTTGAACAAGCCTTCTGGGAGATTCCCAAGCCCGTGCCAGGCTAAGAGGAGAAGGCTGCTTCTTCAGAGAGACCCCCAAGCTTCACCACCTGCATCCCTGGGGAGGATGGGGCCCTTCTTCTGGAGCATCCTCCTGGGGTTGGATATAGGATGGGCAAAACACCTGACAGTCTGGAAAACGCTGCGGCGCACCCACCCCTCCCCGGTGATGGCTGTGGGCTGGGCACCAAGTCCTGGGGTCATGCAGAATCTCGTTCCTTCCTCGGGTCAGCTCACGTGAGGGCAGGGGACGCTGTCCAGGCCAGTGAGACTCAGTGAGGCTTCTGATTCTTGGCAGAAAAGGTGGAGCTCATTTCTGTTGGACTCAAACCTGGACTGTTGTAGGCTTCAAGTCGGGCTTCTCAACCAGGGGTGACCCTGCCTCCTGGGGGACCATTGGCAATGCCTGTGGGTGTTTTTGATTGTTATAATTAGAGGCCAGGGGTGCCACTGTATGAGATGTCCTAGGGCTGCCTTCACGAATGACCCAAACCAGATGGCTTAAAACAACAGAAATTTATCCTCTGTCAGTCCTGGGGACCAGACGTCTGAGGTCAAGGTGTCCCAGGGCCGCGCTCCCTCCAGAGGCTCCAGGGGAGGGTCCTTCCCGCCTCTTCCAGCTTCTGGGGGCTCCAGGCATCTCTGGGCTCGTGGCCGCGTCCCTCCCGTCTCTGTCTCCATCTTCATGTGGCTTCTCCTCTGTGTCTGGGTCTCTCCTCTTCTGTGTCTTGTAAGGACCCTGTCACTGGATTTAGGGCCACCCTCCTCCAGGAGGACCTCATCTCAGACCCTTCCCTTCATCACGTCTGCAGAGAGACCCAATTTCCAAACGAATTCCTATTTGCAGGTTCTGGGTAGACATACATTTAGGACCCACTGAACCCACAACTGGGCCCATCTTAGGATTCTACCCACTACACTCACAATTTTCGATATGTTTCCTAACAAGGAAACACAAAAGTGTATCTGAAACATTCCCTTCCTGTTAAAGGATAAAATACACAAATACGTTCTTCAGATAGCCTTCAATCAAGTCCAACCTCTGGAATATTGACAGTTTGCCTTTTTCCAACCAACCAAACATTTAAAAATACTCACGCAAAACTCTCCTGCATCTGCCGATTTGATTCTCTCTCATTCTATGCTCTACCAGGAAAGGCGCCCTGAGCTACCTTTCAATGCTTTTTACACAGTTGCTTTTTCTGAAACACCCATGTTTGAAGTGAACTTTCAATGGACACGGGGGAGGATTTATTTAGCATCTATGTTTTCCAAGGAGCATCAGCTCTGTTCTGTGTCACCCAGCCCCGCCAAACAATTACATGGTTTTAATACAGATCGAAATGGTGGCCATAATTATGCTAACCATCTAATCCAACGCATGATAAAAGTGCCATTACAAGCCTAATTACTATATAATTATATATAATCAGAAGTTTTCCAGCTAATAGCACATTCTTTGCAAAGAAAGGAGTGTGTGTGTGTGTGTGTGTGTGTGTGTGTGTGTGTTTCCATTAGTAATTATAGTAGTGGTTTGAAAAAGAAAAGTGGCTTTGGTTTTGCTTTGTTTTACTCTAGGTACCCTTTATTAAATAACGTCCGAGGTGTGTTTGTCACAGAGAGAAGTGAAGAGTCATCCCAACTTTTTTTTTTTATGATTAAATGAATATTATTTGCTGTGAGCCAAGTTGTATGATGAGAACACTAAATTGGAAAATAATTACATTTTCCAAGTTCAAGGGTTTAAATTGGTTATTCCTTGGAAACATTAGGAGCGAGATGCCTTTCACAGAAATGTTCTGAGGCTTAAACAACATATGTGAAAACATTTTGTCAACCAATGATCAGGTGGAATTGTTATTAGAGTATGAAGTGTTGCAATAAGTAAAAACCAGGAGATCTAATCCAGCTGGGCAAATGTCTCATGATGGTGTCAGGCTTGAATTGGGCTGAGGTGTTAGGAAAAAAAAAAGATTGCCCTTGCATGGTGCCTGAAATGACCTTCTTTGTGGAGACTCTTGGGATTCCATCATCTTCCAGAAGGTCCCAGTTGAAATACACACAAAACTGAAAAAGGAGATAGCTGAAACCAGCAGAATTCACTATTTTTATTTTATTATTTTGTATCATTTTAATTTTAGCTACGGTCTGCAGATGGGACGAAGAAAATTCTAGCGCTTTTCAGTTTTAACAGCTTTTGGAGATACTATTCACAAAGCTTTCAATTCACCCAAGGTGTACAACTGGATGCCTTCAGTCCATGCACAGAGTTGTGTAACCAGCACCTCTATTTCACTCCAGAACATTTTCATCACCCCAAATAGAAAGCCCGTCCCCATGAACATTCAGTCCTCACCCCCTCCCTGGTAGACACTAACCCACTTTCTGTCTGTCTGGATGTACCTGTTCTGGACGTTTCCTATCAATGGAATCACACTGTGTGTCCTTCTACGTCTGGCTTCTCTCACTGAGCATCGTGTGTTCAAGGTCCATCCACGCAGCAGCCTGTGTCAGAGCTTCACTCCTTCTCACGGCTGAGTCATATTCCACTGCGTGCATGGATCCCATTCTGTTTATCCATCCATCCCTCCTTCCCTCCATCCACCCGTCCATCCAAGCGTCCATGGACATTTGGGTGGTTTCCACCTCCTGGTGGTTGTGAATACTGCTGTGAACGTGTATGTACAGATGTTTTCATTTCTCACCCTGCCACTTACGTCAAGCAACTGCGTGTGAGCATCTTTCAAAACAGACGGTGCCACGTGTATAGAGGCTCTCCCCGCTGAGACCCACAGTGGTTCAGATAAAGTCTGAGAGGGCAGCAGGGTGGGCTGGGGCGTCAGCCTGGGGCGTCAGGTGACTTGCCAAAGAGCAGGGACATTTATTATCCACCCGTCACCATTCTCGCCTTCATAGATTTGACGGTGTCTTCACGGTCACCTGCTTTTTCACCACCTGACCCTGAACAGGCCACGCGGTCTCAGCAATGCCAGCAAGTGTAAAATACATGTGGGTACCACCTTGGGTAGGATTCATTTCCTCTGCAGGGAACAGAAAGCCCAGTGCACAGTGATGCAGAAGAGGTGGGTATTTTCTCTTCCTAGGAAGGAGAAAGTCTACCCGGATGCAGCCCAACGCCCGTGGGGTGCTCTGCCCGCTTGGAGGCTGGTCTGTATCCAGATAGCCCAGGACGGCGGCATCTGGCTTCTCAGAGGGAGGCTGGAGACGTCAAAGAGGAAGGTGACAGACTCCCAGCTCTTCCGAAGAGGCTCATGGGAGCTGCCCCCGGGGGCTTCTTGCTTTCATTATGCCCAACCAACTGCCATGCTATGCCACTCCAGCTGCAAGGAAGCCTGGGGTCGTTGTCCTGAATCCGAGAGGCCTTGTGCCGGGTTCCAGACTCTTCGTGGTGGAAAGAGAGTGGAGTGACTACTGCAAGCGCCCCCAGCCGGCTTGTGCCACGGCAGGGGCTGCATTTTGGTCTCTCGTATGTGTGTTTTGGGTGAATAGAAAAAAAGAAGTTATGTTGCAGAAACTAGACGAGTACGTGAACAGTTGAAGCTTGAAAGACGCAGTGCTCGGGCGGTAGGGAAAGAATAACAGAAGAGAAAAGAAAAAGCCAGCCGTTATAACGTAATCGACGTGAAAAATCAGTGAAAGGAGGGATGAGGCAGACAGCTGGCTGACTGCGGCTGTTGAGAGGGGAGAATTCCCTGTCGTGGTTATTAGACTTGAGATCAGTGATTCTCACTTGGGGCTGACCTTGTCCCTCCACCCCCAGGGGACACTTGGCAACGTGTCTGGAGACACATTTGGTTGTCACAATTTGTGGAGGGGGGGAAAGAGGGAGAGGGAGAGAGAGACACAGAGAGAGATTCTGATAGCACCCACAAGTTTTCCCACTTGCTGTTTTAACAATCATAAAGCATACAACTCAGGGGGGGAAAGAGGGAGAGGGAGAGAGAGACACAGAGAGAGATTCTGATAGCACCCACAAGTTTTCCCACTTGCTGTTTTAACAATCATAAAGCATACAACTCAGGGGCAGTCAGCACACGTACAATGCTGTGCACCCCCCATTTCACCCCAAAAAGAGACCTCGGACCCACCAAGCGGCCACTCTCCGTTCCCCTCCTGCAGCCCCTGAGGATCTGCGTCCATCACCCCATGGTTTTTTTCCCTGTGTCTCCACTGGACCACCCTGTCATCAAAACACCAGCTCTATTAAGAGAGGGGCCCCGCCCACTGCACTAGGACCTGACGTTAACTCGATTCTACCTGCCAAGACCCTATTTCCAAGTACGGTCCCGTTCTGAGATACTGGGGTTAGGATTTCAGGGTATCTTTGGGGGACGTTGGGGGTATAACTGAGCCCACCAGAGTGCTCAAAACTCAGTAATGACGATCCATGCATTTTTTAAAAGGGAAATAATATTAAACTTTTATTTATATTTGGTGTACTTATTGAAATGAAACTCTTCCAGCAGGTCAGAACAGTTTACAGTTCATGGCATTTACAGATGGTTTCTTTTGTTTTAACTGAACTCAAAGGGAAAAGAAGGGACTTCCCTGGCGGTCCAGTGGTTAAGACTCCACACTGCCAAGGCAGGGGGTGAGGGTTTGATCCCTGGTGGGGGAATTAAGATCCCACGTGCCGTGCAGAGCGGCCAAAAGATAAAAAAGGTAATAATATTACTTTTTTTTAAAAAGGGACAAGAAGCTTAAAGAAAATACCTGAGAAGAAAGTACAGATTGACGTGTCTATGCTATGTCATGAATCAGGCCTGGGTATGCGTGTGTAAATGTGATATTAGGGTTAGCAAGACTTCAACCAGTGTTGGCCAAGTGGCAATTAGGGATGCAAAGCTGGGTTCAAGGGTCATGAAAAATACAACACATGGCGCGCGTTCTAAACGGAAAGAATACCCGATTCCTGGCACGATTCTACGGGATGCGGTAGCAGTCGGCTCCCATGGACACCTCAGGAGCCGACAAAGATGATACTCAGCTAGGCCAGTTAATCCTCCCCCTGCGTCCCGCCTGGGGAAGCACACCAGGTAAGAGGACACCCTTCCCTCAGCATCATCGAAAAGGCGCAAGGGATACAGCACCAGGGATGGACCTGGAGGGTATGACGCTTAATGAAATAAGCCAGAGAGACACAAATACTGTAGGATATCACTTACATGTCGAACTTACAAAATACAACAAAGTAGTGACTATAACAAAAACGGAGGCACACTCACAGACCTAGAGATCTACAGTGACTATAACAAAAACAGAAACAGACTCATAGATCTAGAGAACTTCCCAGTGGGGAGGGGCAAGATAGGGGGAGGGGAGTAAGAGATACAAACTACTGTGTATAAAATAAATAAGCCCTGGGGCTTCCCTGGCGGGCCAGTGGTTAAGACTCTGCGCTTCCACTTCAAGGGACGCAGGTTCTATCCCTGATGAGGGAACTAAGATCCCACATGCCGTGCGGCACAGCCAAAAATAAAATAAAATAAAATAAATAAGGTAAAAGGGTATACTGTACAGCACAGAGAATATAGTCAATATTTTATAATAAAAATAAATGAAGTATAATCTGTAAAAATTATGAATCATTATACTGTACACCTGCAACATAACATGGTACATCAAATATACCTCAATTTAAAAAAAAATTTTTAAAGAAAAGGACAGATGCAGGGAGCTTGGAAGGGGCCACCTACGTGACCCTCCCTCTTCAAAACCAGCACAAAGCAAGTACCCATCTCCTCCACCCAGAAGATGGCGGGGCACATAAAAGCATCTGCCGTGAATCATCTAATCTACGTGCAAAGACACAGGCACGAAGGCTAATTCCCTTTTGTGCTTTCCCACACGGGTCTCGTTTGTGCTATTTTGGGTCACCCAGTCATGCGGTCACGGATGCTCTTAGCACAGGCTAAAGGCACGGGGAATCCATCTGCCTACTTCTTTTGTTCCAAGGACAGAAGTCTCCCCTAAGGGGCTCAGGGAATCTTGTCGCTGCTTCCAGCTCCCGGACAGGGAGCTTTGCTAAAAACGCAACAAAGTGTCCGTTCTTTCCAAATTCACTGAGGAGAAAGTAGAACAGAGTGACCTTCACATGGGGCAAATGTTTATCTTTGAAACTCGATTGCGCCCTTATATTTACATAGACAGTCTCCATTTCCTGAGAAAACATTGGCAAGTTCCATTTGGGGTTGCTTGGTACTCTCGTCAACAGTTTAGATGCTGTGGGATGCACAGAGGTTACATTGAAAGGTACAGCGTCTGTGCCAGGAAAGGAGAGACGGCACCAGATTAAAAGAGCCCAGTGTCCGACCTGGGAGGTTAGAAAGAGTACAGCAGTTGAACATACACAAAGGAAAGAGGAAGAAAGAAAAGGGAAACAGCAGGGTTCATTCCATAAAAAAAGAAAGAAAGAAAAGGAACAGAAGATCCACGTAGTCAAAATTAAAAGCATTTAAAACTTTTAAATAAAATCCATTTTAAGTTAAAATTGAATTTTAGTAAAATTAGTTTTATTTAAAAATTTACATTTGGAATTCCCTGGCAGTCCAGGGGTCAGCACCCCGTGCTTCCACTGCAGGGCGCACAGTTTCGATCCGTGGTCGGGAATCTAAGATCCCGCAAGCCAGGACACGTGGCCAAAAAAAAAATTTTTTTTTAATTTAATTTTATTTTTCATACAGCAGGTTCTTATTGGTTATCTATTTTATACATACTAGTGTATATATGTCAATCCCCATCTCCCAATTCAAAATAAAAATTTACATTTAACACATTCAATTATTTTAATTTAAATTTTAATTTGTAATATAGCTAAAAGCACACTGAAATAGAAATAGTAGAATCGGCAAAATTCTGGTAAGATTGAAAATAAAAAGAAAATAGAATGTGCCAATGAATAATAAAAAGCAGATATAACTTAAGATGCAGCAGTGTTTATAACAACAATAAAAAAAAATCCAAGAAGATAACTTTTTTTTTTTTTTTGCGGTACGCGGGCCTCTCACTGCTGTGGCCTCTCCCGTTGCGGAGCACAGGCTCAGCGGCCATGGCTCACGGGCCCAGCCGCTCCGCGGCATGTGGGATCTTCCCGGACCGGGGCACGAACCCGTGTCCCCTGCATCGGCAGGCGGATTCTCAACCACTGCGCCGCCAGGGAAGCCCAAGAAGATAACATTTTAAATAACGTTTTCCCCGTACATTTAAGAACTTGGACACAACAGATGCTTTCACACTGTACTATGAATTTGGTATTTTTTTTTACCAAAACTGACTCTACTACCTATGTAAGAGCTGAAAAGTATTATAGAAATTTAATAAATCGAACCAGTACTTAAAAAGCTTCCCACTGAGAAAATACTCGGCTCAGGTAGTTTTATCAAGTAGTCGAAAATTCCAGTATTATCTAAACTACTCCAGACAATAGAAAAACAAGCAACATCTTCAATGCATTTTATGAAACCAGTAATATTTCTATGCCAAAACTTAAGAAAGCATGGGAAAGAAAATCACAGCTCAATCTCACTCTTTGTGAAAAAAACCTGCAAATTTCAAAGCAAAGTGTTGGCAAAACAGGTTGGTAAGCCATTAAGTGAGTTTGTTTTATGTTGCACATTAAATGTGAACAGATTAAAGGAAAGAACAAAATGAAGTAAAAACAAGCCCTTCTTATACCACCTGATGCAGAAAATAACTTGGGTAAAACTGAACATCCATTCTTGATTTAACAAAAATAGGAATAAATAAAAACTTCCTTAATTGAATAAAGGCTTTCTACAAAACAACTGATTGTACATAATACCAAAGAGTGAAACTTTGAAAGTGGTCTCCTTAAAATCAGGAACAATTCAGGGATAACATCATTTCTATTCAACACTGTCTTGCAGGTTCTAGCCAGTACAATCAGACCAGAGCAAGAAAAAAATAAAGTACAAGAACTGGAAAGAAGGAGGATCATATCATTTGCAGATGGTATTTTCTACATGTATACAGAAGAAGACAAACAAACAAGTTTCTAGATAAAACACAGAATTAATGAGTTTAGCAAATTACCATTTATAAAATCATGAAGCAAAGTCAGTTTCCTTTCAATACACTGGAACAAGAATATTTCATAATATGAAAAAAAACATTTATAATAACAAGAAAAAATAAAGTCTTTTGGATTGTTCTACCAAAAGAAACACAAGAACAAATAAAGAGAATTGGACAGATTTAGTGCCCTGTTGACAGACATAGCTGAAGAATATAATTTGAGAAATGTATCATGTTGAAAGTTTGAAAAATTTGGTAGCATAAAGATGCAAGTTCTCTCTCTCTCTCTCTCTCTCTCATAGCTACAGGAAAATTTTTTTCAAAAGCTTGACTACCTGACTTTAAAACTGATATACAGATAGCCAATATTGCTAAAATGAATGTGAAGAAGAAAAACAAGGGGGAGATTGTTCTAAAGATGTCAAGTTATCTTTAAGGATGCAATAGTAGGAGTGCAGTGGTGCCTGGGTGCTGGGACTGAAAACAGTCAATGGAAGGCATGGTGGTGTGTGAAAAATCCATGGGTAAACCATGACCTAATCAATATGGCGCTGGGACCACTCGTTCTCCATAAGGACCAAGACATACTTCAAAATCAAAAGCTTCAAGTAAATCAACAATGCTTCAAAAAAAAAAAAATCAGAGGTTTTAAGATTAAGCAGTTAGGTTTAAAAGGTAAAACCTTAAAACTCTTTAGAAGAAAATACAAGCAAATATATTTATGACCTTGTGGAAGAAAGAATTTTTTAACCAAGAGACAATCAGCAGAAACTCTGAAAGGAAAAGACTGATGCGTTCGATGACATGAAAACGAAGGACTTCTTTGCCTCACGACTCCTATAAAGGAGTGACCAGGCAAGACACAGACTGGGGGAACATCTTTGCTATAAATAATCCACAGAAGATTAGTATTCATAATACATAAAGAACTTCTACACATCCACTTGAGAAGACCACACGATTATAGAAAAAAGGGTGAAAGACTCCAACAGGCATTTCAAAAAAAAGGAAATCTAAGTTATAAATTAAACAAAGGGAAGCAGCTCACTCAGTGGTCATCAGGGATATAAAATTAAAACCAGAACTGGTATCTCATAGTGTAACCAAGCGGGACCCTATGGGGACTTCCTAGACAGGTCTCCCCCACCTCCTCCCACCCCATGTCCTCCACCTGCCTTTTGTCTATAGAAAAACTTTAGTCAAAGATTACATTTAATCAGAGAAGTGAGAAGATGCAGAAAAAAAACAGTCAAGCAAGACAAAATAATAATAGTTTGCCCATTAAACAAAGTCAAGGGCTTTTAGTTCCTCCTCAAGGGCTATAGATCATATTCTGAGCCATGTCCTGTGAGCTGTTTTGCAGATACTGAAACCTCCACTAGGTGGGAGAAGTTACCTGCATGCTGCCCACCAGCATGGAGACCCCAGACCGCTTGGAACCAGAAGGTTGATGATGTGGACTGCCGATGACCTCACCACCAACCAATCAGAAGAAGGTCCACGAGCTGACCACACCCCCACAGACCCCCTCCCTCACTCTGTCTTGAAAAACCCTCCCCTGAAAGCCATCAGGGAGTTCGGGTCTTCTGAGTACTAACTGCCCAGACTCCTTGCTTGGTGCCTGCAATAAACACTGCACTTTCCTTCACCACAATCCCGTGTCAGTAGGTTGGTTTTACTTCACGTGGGTGAGGGGACCCAAGTGTGGTTTGGTAACAATAGTAGCAAGAGCTGAGTACAGACATGGAAACATGGGAACACGCACACTCTGCCTGTAGACGTGCTACGGCTACTTGGAAAAACCACGTGGCGTGACTAAATAAGGACGAGGAAAGGCATATGACTCAGTAATTCCACAAATTACTCACCCTGGAAAGACTTTTACAAACGTGTACTAGGAAAAAAGGACGGGAAGCCCTCCGAATGGTTATCGAGAGGGAAAAAAATAGTAAGTAAAAACCACGTGACCAAAAAAAAAAAAAAAAAAAAAAAACCACGTGACATTCAGATGGTGGAATAATATACAGCAAAGAAAATGAAGAAAACACAGCTAAGTACATCAACAACGTAATTCTCAGAAACAGTGTTGAAGGAAACAGGCATGTCGGAGGAGAAGACATGTGACCCGATGCCATTTATATAAAGATCAAAAACAGGAAAACAACATACTTTACAGTTTAGAGATGAGACCCATGACAAAACTACTCATAAAACAAAATAACGAGGGGGAATTTCCTGGCTGTCCAGCAGTTAGGACTTGGTGCTTTCACTGCTGAGGGCCTGGGTTCAATCCCTGGTTGGGGAACTAAGATCTCGCAAACCGCATGGTGTGGCCCAAAACAAAAACAAGCCAACAAAAACAAATTAATGAGGAACATACATTCAGGATATTTTAACCGTGAGGGCTTTGGAGGGACAGACAAGAAGCTTGTAACATACGGGATGTGTGTCTTGCTTTATGTGTATTCATATTATTATTTATTAACTCTACCAGATATTATATACTCATGCATGCGTGAAAGGAAAAGAAAATAATTCTATCGACTGGTTTATTTACACTCTGTGGTGAGAATTTATCGGTGATTCTGTAACTGCAGCAAGTCAATCAGAATTTAAGACCCAGAATAGACCAGAAATAAAAGATCTGTTAATTCTTATTACTTCCTTGTAAAGGCTCAGGGTCGAAAATTGATTTTCTAGAGTAAAAATAATAACAAGTGAATTCATTGCTACCACATTTTGCCTCCATCACCCAAGCTGGTGGTTCCCTTTCTCAATATTAAAAAAAAATATATATATATATATATATATATACACATTTCTGTTCAATCTTGCTGGGTCCTAATTTGGACGTTATCTCTGCCTTTCTTTTCTTTTCTCCAAATGCGGTCTGTCACCACATCCTGTTGACAGTACACTTATCAGGTCCTTCAAACTGGAACCTTTCTCTCCTTATCTCCCTCATCAATCTCCCATCCAGGACTGCACCGGCCTTGTGCCTGTGTGCTCACCACAGCCTTCCTCCGGGTTTCTGTTTGGACCGTCACACGCCCTGACTGTGGCAGACGGGATTATTTTTCTTAGATAGTATGATATGCTCATGTGACAACTCACAAAAGTTTTCTTGTTCTGCAGGAGGAAACCCGTCCATGGGGCATCCATTTCTAGACCTTTCCAGACCAAGGTACAGGTTCCCCCATGCTGTGGCGGCCCATATTTACCACCTGGCCCTTTACAGGAAGAGTGTGTCAACCCTCGGTGTGGACAAACCCCGTTCTTGTCCTCAGAGAGGTCACCACGTGAGGATGGAGAGAGATGAATGCATGATTATAACCTATTGTGATACCTGCTAGGGATCTAGTGATTATAGATTATAACCTATTGTGATACCTACTAGGGATCTAGTGATTATAGATTATAACCTATTGTGATACCTACTAGGGTGGGGGCAGAGCAGAGTAATAATGTTGCATTCAGAGAACTTCTGGAATGAAATGTGATACAGGATGTGATGGATGGCACCTCAACCACTCAACAACCCTGGAATGAATAAATGCACCACGCATTTCAGACACTACAAAGAACTCCAATACGTGATCCCAATCGTTCATTCCCCCTTGAATACCTCCGGTTGGAGTTTTGTCTTTTTTGGTTTTTTTAAATTAATTTAAGTCTTTTTGGCTGCGTTGGGTCTCCGTTGCTGTGTGCAGGCTTTCTCTAGTTGCAGCGAGTGGGGGCTACTCTTTGTTGTGGTGTGCGGGCTTCTCATTGCGGTGGCTTCTCTTGTGGAGCATGGGTTTCAGTAGTTGTGGTACGCGGGCTCAGTAGTTGTGGCTCACGGGCTCTAGAGCGCAGGCTCAGTAGTTGTGGCTCACAGGCTTAGCTGCTCCGCGGCATGTGGGATCTTCCCGGACCAGGGCTCGAACCCGTGTCCCCTGCATTGGCAGGCGGATTCGTAACCACTGTGCCCCCAGGGAAGTCCCTGAGTTTTGTCTTTTTCTCACTTTTTCTAAACCTTTTTTTTCGTCAAATGATTTGCGTGCACTTCAGAGAACGGAATTTTTTTAAAAATCTCAATTTGGTAAAACATTACTAAGGGCTTATGATGTGTGAGGGGTATAAGGGTCGGGGTTGGTCTTAAAGATGCAAACAGGTGAGGCACTTTGTATTTGTCAGGTAGGGCTGCAATAACAGAATACCATGGGTTGGGGGCTCCAGTAACAGAAATTACTGTTTCCCAGCCCTGGAGGCTGGACATCCCAAATCAAGGTGTGGGCAGGGCTGGTTTCTCCCGGGGCCCCTTGCCTTGGCGTGTGGACGGCCGTCTTCTCCCTGTGTCCTCAGGTTGCCAATTCTCTGCCACATGCCAGTAGACAGACAGGGAGAGAGACGTACACAGAGAGACAGAGAACTGTGGTGTCTCTTCCTCTCCTGACAAGGGCACAGCCCTGTGGGGTTAGGGTGCCACCCTGATGCCCTCATTGAACCTTAATTACTTCCCTAAAGTTCCTGTCTCCAAATATGTCCTCAGAGGGGTTACGGGAAGACACAGTTCAGTTCGTAACAGCCTTACTCAGAATTGCATGCTGATTGCATGGGACCTAACAGTTCCTTTCTTCCTTCCTTCCTTCCTTCCTTCCTGAAGAAAAATTCAAATATATATTACATCACTCATTATTACTAATAATGGACGCTATGGGAGAAAATTACCACGACTCTATAAAGATAACTAGTAAGTCACTTATTTGCTTCTCATCTTGTTGCCAAACATAACGAATTGGTCTTGGCTTGTACGTTTGTGATACACGTGGTTTTCATGCTGATTCGCGGTCAGCATGCTTCTCGTGGTCAATGGTTCTACATGTCTCACTTCATTTTTCTCACGGATAAACAGGCTAAGAACGTATGGAACAATCAGATGATTTTATTCCTTTGCTTTTGAGTGCAGGTCACTGGGGGCCTTTGCCTGGGAGGCTGACGGAGACACTGAGAAAACAGAGCAAGGCCTACACACTGTTCATTTTTCCTATATCCCCAGGAGGGGTGGGGGAATGAAATACTTCAAGGTAATGAGCACAAAAATGGGACAGCCCCAAGCCTCAGAAAGGTAGCCACGATTCCCCGCCTTACTGAGTGTGGCCAGATGTACGGAGGAGTCATCCAGGCTTAGACATTTCCCTTCTTTGGGGTGAGTTAAGGATTGTGGGTGGAAGTCCAAGTGGATGATCTTAAACGCCAGTTTCCTGTTCAAAGAACCGTGTTCCAGTGACTGCCGCTGTCCCCGTGTGGTGGACGCCCCCCTGGAAGGGCAGGTTGCAAGGCAGGGAGGTACAGACTTTCCCCGCAGGTGCCCCGTGCAGGAGGGCCCATCCCCGATCTCATCCCGGGCACAGCCCAGATGCCCGCCAGCCAAGCACCCAGACCTGCCCAGGAGGCAGCCGTCTGCTCCCGGGCTCTGCACAGCTACTGGGAGCAGGTGCATCCAGCCCGCAGGGACACCCCCCCCCCCCGCCCAATTCCCTCTGGATGTTCTTCCCTAAAGAGACAATCTGCGCCTGTTGTGGACACGAACGCCAGCTCCCTCAGTTCGTAGCTAAGCCAGTCTGGGCTCGTGTCGCTAAGAGATGGCATGGAATCATCTCCTCTTGTCGGTTAAAGGATGCGAAGCAGGAAGAGAGTCAGATGTGAAGTTTGGGTCAAGCCTGTGTAGCCTCAGCTCTGGATTCCCCGGGGCCTGTCATTTAAAGGCTGACGCGTGCACTTCATCTTCTGGGCCTTCCTGCTAATGCTCTGCATTTTGATGTTTCCCGTTGGTTACGTTTTATGACTTAAAGACGAGACTCGATGACAAGAGATTCAACCAAATGTATCTGGTTTTGTAATAGCTCCAACACATGCTGAGGAATAGAAGGGAAATAGAAATAAGGGAATAGAGTGAGATTTTTAGATTTCCTGTAAATTTTGTTCCTACAAATTCACATTGTTTTACATACACACACACACACACACACACACACACACACACACACACACACACCATCCATCCACCCATCCATCTACCCAACCATCCATCCACCCATCCATCCACCGTCAATCCATCCATCCACCCATCCATCTACCCATCCATCCATCCATCCATCCACCCAGCCATCTACCCAACCATCTATCCATCCATCTATCCATCCATCCATCCATCCACCCACCCATCCATCCATCCATCCACCCATCCATTCATCCAGCCACCCATCTATCCATCCATCCATCCATCTACCCATCTATCCATCCATCCATCCATCCATCCATCCACCCATCCATCCATCCACCCATCCATCCACCTATCCATCTACCCAACCATCCATCCATCCATCTATCCATCCACCCATCTATCCATCCATCCACCCATCCATCTACCCAACCATCCATCCATCCATCCATCCATCCATCCATCCACCCACCCACCCATCCATCCATCCATCTACGCATCCATCTACCCAACCATCCATCCACCCATCCATCCATCTTTTATTCTCTGTTTCTCTTTATTTGTGTATTTTGAGGCCAAAATTGAATTTAATACTCCTTTTCTTCTACCTTCCAGGGAAGGTGGAGATAGTTTACAATGGAGAAATCCTTCCTCTCAGCTGAAGCATCTCGTTTGTAAATAGCCTTTGGCTTCCTGAACTGCTTCTCCCCTGATTCTGAAAATCCATTCTGCTCTCCCCAAGGCACATATCCAGGCCCTCCTAAGATGCAGAAGAACGCCAAGATTTCTATTTAAGGAGCGTCCCTCTTCTTCAAAGGTGGCTGTGGTTATAAATAGCATCATTTTAAAAATTGAATGTTTATGTTCTCATCGGACTGTCAAGGTTAGGAAAACTGGCCTTCAAATCCAACCACCCTGGAGTTGGATTCTGGCTACGCCTACGTAACAAACTCATGTGACTGTTGTGAAACCAGCACAAAATATTTCACGTAAAGAGCTTGTTATACTGTTTGCCATTTAGTGAGGAACCGATAATAAGCACTGCTCAACAATAACGATGATAATAGATCATCTTATGTTTTGTATACTGAGTAATAAATTTAATGTTTGGTACACTGTTTAATAATAATACGGAAAACTTCTTATGTTTGGCCATTAGTAAACAATCGATAGTAGTTTAATTCAGATTTATAAATAAATTTAAGGATAACGTTTATTACTATCTTATATATTTGTAATAGTTCTGTGCGCCTAACATACACCGATCCTGTTTTGCTGGGTGTTGCGGAACATGGCATCATTTTTGGTAGGTACGGGAAAAGAATACTGAAAAAAAATGATTTCTCCATTTGCATGAAGAGTCATGAAAATGTTACATTTTACCATCCGTGATCATGCCCCACCTGACTGAGTACACCATTACTCAGATCCTGTGAGCTGCTTGGTGACCTTCTGTTTTTAAAAAATCTCAGCATCTAACTAAGTAAACCTACTTCGGGTTATGCAACTCGGGATGTTATTTGTAATTAAGCTGTCATCTGTTTTCCCAATATTTATCAGTCCCTTTCATAGCACTAAAACCCACATTTGGCTTGTTTGTGGCAATAAAGAACACTGGCTAAGGAGTTTCCAATAATTTTAGATAAGTACTCTGGTTTATCAAAAGATTTTGTCATTCTTAGAAAAAATAATTTTAAAAACAGATCTCTAAAAACATATATAGAAAACAGCGTGCAGTATGCCCTGATGAAATGGAAGGACATTGTGTGCCACGCACATTTATGTATCTGCTACGAGATGTCTCCTTTTAGGATGTCAGTTCATTTCGACGTTGCTGTCAAACTTCTGAGCATCTAATTATTTTTTTTCCCTTTACTGAGGTATAATTGACGTGTGACATTATGTTAGTTTCCGGTATCCAGCATAATGACTTGGTATACGTAAAGCCTGAGAAATGGTCCCGCAATAACTGTAGTTAACTTCTGTCTTCACTACACAGAGCTACCATTTTTTTCTTGTCATAATCCAATATGTTCTTTTTTATTGAAGTAGAGTCGATTTACAATGTTGTGTTAATTTCTGCTGTACAGCAAAGTGATTCAGTTATACATATATATACATATACACATTCTTTTTATATTCTTTTCCATTATTGTTTATTACAGGATATTGACTGTAGTTCCCTGTGCTCTACAGTAGGTCCTTATTGTTTATCCGTCCTGTATATACTAGTTTGCACCTGCTAACCCCAAAGTTCCACTCCATCCCTCCCCCACCCCCTCCCCCTTGGCAATCACAAGTCAGTTCTCTTTGTGAGTCTGTTTCTGTTTCGTAGATAAGTTCATTTGTGTCATATTTTAGATTCCACATATAAGTGATACCATATGGCATTTGTCTTTCCTTGTTTGACTTACTTCACTTAGTATGATCATCTCTAAGTCCATCCATGTTGCTGCAAATGGCGTTATTGCATTCTTTTTTATGGCTGAGTAATATTCCATTGTATATATGCACCACATCTCCTTTATCCATTCCTCTGTCGATGGACACTTAGGTTGCTTCCATGTCCTGGCTATTGTAAATAATGCTGCTATGAACACTGGGGTGCACGCATCTTTTCGAATCAGAGTTTTCTCTGGATACATGCCCAGGAGTGGGATTGCTGGATCATATGGTAGCTCTTCTTTTAGTTTTCTGGGGAACTGCCATACTGTTCTCCATAGTGGGATAAGCCAATATGTTGATTTTAACATTGAAGGAGTTGTGAGGGGCAAATGGAGGGGGCAATCTGTAACTTAAATTTGCAGAGCAAGTCGTTTATTTTATTTCATTTCATCTTTATTTTTAAGCTTTATTCTATTTTTAAAAACTAGCAGAGTTTATTTTTTAGAGGAGTTTCAGGTTTACAGAAAAATGGAGCAGGAAGTAGAGAGTTCCTATGCACCCTCTTTCTTCCCACTCATGCACAACATCTCATATTTTTAAAATTTAGTTTATTGAGATACAGTTGATTTACAATATTGTGTTCACGTCTGCTGTACAGCAAAGTGATTCAGTTATACAGATATATATGTATCTATATATACATTCTTTTCCATATTCTTTTCCATGATGGTTTATCACAGGCTATTGACCATAGTTCCCTGTCCTGTACAACAGGACCTTGTTGTTTATCCATCTTACATATAATAATTTGCATCTGATAATCCCAAACTCCCAATCCATCCCTCCCCCAACCTCTGCTTGGCAACCACAAGTGTGTTCCCTATAACATTTCATACCTTTAACATCTTGCATTCGTGTGGTTCATTTGTTATAACTGATGAACCAATACTGCTACATTATTATTAACTGAAATCTGAGTTTACGTACCTTAAGGCTCACTCTTATATGTAGCGCATATGCTGGAGGTTCTGACAAATGGATGACGACATCATCTACCATCACGGCATCATACCGAATCATTTCAGGGTCCTAAAACCCCTCCCTCCCCAAGACCCCTGGTCACCCCTGATCTTTGACTCGCTCTGTGGCTTTCTGTTTGATGGTTTTACATTTTTAATCTATACCAATTGGTAAGTCAATTGGAATTACTTGGTTCCAGCGTGGTACCTCGGTGGCGTATCTATACCCCAATGACTATTTTCCCATAACTCTCCAACGAAGGAGACTATAAAACACACAGCGTCTACTGCAGCCCGTTTTCATTCATTTCCCTGCATCTGTAGGGATGGGA